>NC_091285.1:191211473-191523140 GCF_032444005.1 Ranitomeya imitator
TTGACATATTTATAGGATCTAGGTCATGATAGGGGATATTATTACAGAATGGGTAACCTTATTATTTGATGGAGCTCATGCTGCGGGGATATTATTATAGAAAGGAGCTTGAACCGAGGATATTTTGCAGGATGGGGGGGCATTATTACAGGGATAAGGCCAAGGTGGGGAGCATTACTACAGGACGGGAGACATTATTATGTGATGGAAGTCAGAATGGGGGATATTATTATAGGACAATGGCCAGGAGGGAAGACATTATTACAGACTTGAATCCAGGATGGGCGACTTTATTTCAAACAAATCATGTTTACTTTGATTTTGCAATCTTAATTCCCTCCAGGTGCTCTCTATATGTTCTAACATATATTTGATTTTAAAGTATGAAAGCACGTGGGTGTCATAGGGAACCTCTGACACAAAAAAGGTTTTGCTTGTATCTACCTAGGTCTACATAAGAGCTGTAGATACAACACTATAGAATATTTTTGCACAGAGTTGTCAATCAAGATTATTAGGAAAGTGTATTTATTTTCATATGCTAGAAATAATATCTCTTTCTTACTTGCCAACAGTCCTCAGTTTGCTGGGACTGTCCCAGCTTTTCAAAAACATTTCCGACAAATTTGGGGACGCCTGGGACCAAAAAGAGGACAATCCCAAGTGGAATTGGGATCGTTCCAAGCCAATACCAGAAATTATGCTAAAACTACTGCTAGATTTCTAACAGCAATGTTGCTAATTATGTTTTTTTTTTTTACAAAACTGGTTGTGGCAAGCAATTTCATAGGAATTTAAAAGATTTCCAATTAAATCATTAAATGACTTGCACTTGTTGCACATTTTGGCCTGAATAGGCCATCAGAGTTTTTTCTAGGCCTGAGTCCAATTATAGCAACTATTATATGTGTAATATGATTATTTCCATGGTCACAGACTATTTCGCAGAGGGAATGTATTACGGTGACGTGCACACCATCTAATATAATGTCGTGATTATGAAATTACATGTATTAGGTATTTGAGATGGTAACTAATCCTCATTTTATTATATTTGTTATTAGGAGTTAATTACAGTCATTAGAATTGTAGGCATGCGTTAATTTCCTAGCTGACAACACACATTAGTGCACAGTTCATCTAACAGCGACCACAGATACAAGAATATACAGTATGGTCACTTTGTGATCACATAGTACAGATTTAATTGTCATTTTACATTGACAAGATTGATTAGATTTACACTGGCTTTGGGTTTTAGCAAATATAAAATATATACTGTTTAATAAAGATGTGCAGTTTTTCAATATTCTTTGCATATCAATACGACACAATTTTCAAGATCATTGATCATTGAGTAAAAACATTATTCACTTAACAGGGATCAAACATTTTAAAGAACATTCCCTGTGACTGGAAAAAAGAAATATATATATTTCATATATGTTTTCAATATGTTCATTAGTAAATTAATAGGATTTTTTTTTATAAATGAGGCATATGTTAAAATTATAAATACAATTGAAAAATATCACAAAACCAAAACTACATTGAGAGTGAGGGTGGTAACTTCTCACTTTCCTCTCTATTAGGGGTTTAAGGAAGTAGATCACCCTCTACATAGAGCAGGAATTTAATATCTCACGCTAGATTGGGACTTCTGGGACAGTTTTGCACAAGCACGACATGGACACAACATTCTAAATTCAAATTTTGTCAGATTTGTTTATCTTTACTCACTCCCACTAGGAAATTTCAGGTTCTGGAGTTAATTGTGGAGTTGAAGAAGATGATGCTCAATTTGAAGTCTGAGATAACAACCTCCCTGAACTCACAGAACAAAAGTCAACTAAAACACAAACTGACTTTGATCCGTCAAGCTATTTAGATCCTTATCCTTTTGTCTGCAGCTTTAAAAAAATGGACATCTCCAGTCTCTGAAACTAGATGCTTTTAGCATATTAAATAGAGTCACTATGATCAACAACGGATTCTGTTGCAACCGACCAGAATTTTCCTCCATTGTTGTAAAGAGTGATATATTCTGTCTATAAGTTGCCGTAAATACCAAAACAAATGTTTTGTTATGGTCAACGTCTTGTTAAAGCCTTTTTTGGCTCCCTATAAAAGAAAGAAAGGTCAGCAGTGATATTTATAGAATGGTGCATACAGGAGCATTGCTAGGGCCTTAAAAATTCACAGGCACAAGACCCAAATTATAAGTCTCTCTATACACTGGCCAACACTTATAAATAAAAATTCAAATATATATTAATTACATAACACTGTTTCATCTATAGCTGAACTACATATTTTTACATATACTTTCACACTGTTACACACAAAATACACTGTGTGCAGAATTATTAGGCAAGTTGTATTTTGATCACATGATACTTTTTATACATGTTGTCCTACTCCAAGCTGTTCAGGCTTGAGAGCCAACTACTAATTAAGTAAATCAGGTGATGTGCATCACTGTAATGAGGAGGGGTGTTTTCTAATGACATCAAAACCCTATATAAAATGTGCTTAATTATTAGGCAACTTCCTTTCCTTTGGCAAAGTGGGTCAGAAGAGAGATTTGACAGGCTCTGAAAAGTCCAAAATTGTGAGATGTCTTGCAGAGGGATGCAGCAGTCTTGAAATTGCCAAACTTTTGAAGAGTGATCACCGAACAATCAAGCGTTTCATGGCAAATAGCCAACAGGGTCTTAAGAAGCATGTTGGGCAAAAAAAGCACAAAATAGCTGCCCATGAATTGAGGTAAATCAAGTGTGAAGCTGCTAAAATGCCATTTGCCACCAGTTTTGCCAAATTTCATAGCTGCAACATTACTGGAGTAACAAAAAGCACAAGGTGTGCGATACTCAGGGACATGAGCAAGGTAAGGAAGGCTGAAAAATGACCACCTTTGAACAAGAAACATAAGATAAAACGTCAAGACTTGGCCAAGAAATATCTTAAGACTGACTTTTCAAAGGTTTTATGGACTGATGAAATGAGAGTGACTCTTGATGGGCCAGAGGCTGGATAAGTAAAGGGCAGAAAGCTTCACGCCGACTCAGACGCCAGCAAGGTGGAGGTGGGGTACTGATATGGGCTGGTATCATCAAAGATGAACTTGTGGGACCTTTTCGAGTTGAGGATGGAGTGAAGCTCAATTCCCAGACCTACTGCCAGTTTCTGGAAAACAACTTCTTCAAGCAGTGGTACAGGAAGAAGTCAGTATCGTTCAAGAAAAACATGATTTTCATGCAGGACAATGCTCCATCTTATGCCTCCAACTACTCCACAGCGTGGCTGGGCAGTAAAGGTCTCAAACAAGAAAAAAGAATGACATGGCCCCCCTTGTTCATCTGATCTGAACCCCATAGAGAACCTGTGGTCCCTCATAAAATGTGAGATCTACAGGGAGGGAAAACAGTGCACCTCTCGGAACAGTGTCTGGGAGGCTGTGGTGGCTGCTGCACGCATTGTTGATCGTAAACAGATCAAGCAACTGACAGAATCTATGGATGGAAGGCTGTTAGTGTCATCATAAAGAAAGGTGGCTATATTGGTCACTGATTTTTGGGGGGTTTGTTTTTACCCGCACAAACAGATATCTTCCTAAGATAGCCAAATCTAAGAAAAAAACACTCCAACTTCCAAAAATATTAAGCTTTGATATTTATGAGTCTTTTGGGTTGATTGAGAACATAGTAGTTGATCAATAATAAAAATAATCCTCTAAAATACATCTTGTCTAATAATTCTGCACACAGTGTATACTATTCAAAGACCATTATTAGTCCCAAGTAATACCACTATAGCTAGAAAAAAAATATTACCATACTTCTACTCAGCGAAACACAGGGTACAATGTCCCATTTTAGCAATAATAGCACTACACACTGACCACTTAGTAAAAAAAAATTACCATATGTCTACTGAGCAAAACACAGGGTACAAAATAGAACCGCCAAACTATTAATATATTAAAACAAAACACTATAAAAAAGACAAATATCACCGCCATACATATAGTGTTCCAATATTCCAGCTCTGCAGATTACATGACTACAGTTACAGTTAAATCCACTGATTTACAGCTACTGTTCTTTCTTATTGGAATCCTTCACTTTTCCATCAGATTCAGGCCTTCATGAAGAACTTCTAATCCTGCCACAAATCGTATTTGCAGAGCTTTCTACACATGCACATTTTAATTCTCACATTTCTTATAATCTCTCTACCTTTCGCTAGTGTACACAAACTCCGTCCTATGCACTCTAAATTCTGTACCTGTTGCTTCCCCATTTGCCCCATCACTATGAACTTGTGTGACAGTGACCAAAAATTGCATTATTATTATACTGTATTTATTCACAAAAAATATTCTACATAATGTCTGTGAAAAAAATAAAGGCATCCATAAATAATGTCCTTAAAAAGTCTTCCGACTTTTGTATGTGTATGTAGTGTACTACACGCATAGAGCATGGAGTGATCTGGAGAGTCTGAAGAGCAGTAACATCACTCAGAAGAGGAGAGACCGAACGGAACTGGATACCAGAGAAGACGACAGTAGTTGAGTATATTTACACAGATTTAGAAAAAGAATTTTATGGGAGTGCTTCTTTAAAAATTGTGTAAACAGTTAGCAAATATCCAAAATAGTAATAGTTTTAATTTCCCCAAACAATATAAGTGCATTATGAGCACCTACACACTAATAAATTATGTACTTTGTGTGCCCTCTGGATTGTAATGTTAACCCCTGTAAGGCCCATATAAATTAATAATGTCCCCACTGTTCTTTCTATAAATTAAAAGGGTGGTTTGAAACTTATATTGATTTTCATCCTAAATGTCTCTGTTTATTTTAATAATCTAGTTTATCAAATATGTTTTGTTTAAAAAGTCCATATTCTTCCCTCTCTAATCTAACTGCTTTATTTTTTTTAAATTATTTCCATTTTGATGACGCTATGTTTGTACCCCAGTGTGTATTGGGGTACAGATAAAAAAGGGGAGAAGCCAGCGCTGCTTATGGTCAGAACACAATGCATGAAGTGCATACGCACATATTAATTTCTAACTGTATTTCAAAATGAGACATTTGGCAATCAATTGATCAATTCTTTGAGCCACCCAGCCACGCCAAGGCATTCTCAAATGGGGCAGTCCTACTCTACATTTTTTATATTCACTGTGCCATTATGGCCTCCTAAATGTATTGAAAGCAAGACCACATTAAATTCTTTGAGCTACCCCACCACACCAAGGCATTCTCAAATGGGGCAGTCCTACTCTACATTTTTTTATAGTCCCTGTGCCATTACGGCCTCCTAAATGTTTGTTCAGAGCGGCCTATCATGTTCACTAATCAGTCATTTTATGTTTGTGTGTGTGTGTAGCCCATTCACTATCCCCATCTATTCCCCAACCCCTGAAGATGGCTGAACTATGATTGTAAATGCATCATTGTAAATACACACCTGTACTTTGCATCTCCCCCACCTCATTGTAGATTGTAAGCTCTCACGAGCAGGGTCGTCTTATTTTGCTTTAATTATTGTATTGTTAACGTTGTTACTTATGACTTTTGTGTTTGAAACTGTTAAACTGTAAAGCGCTGCGGAATATGTTGGCGCTATATAAATAAAGATTATTATTATTATTATTATTATTGAAAACAAGACCAAAGAAGGACTGCCCCATTATGAGAATGCCTTGGCGTGGCGGGGTGGCTCAAAGAATTGATCAATTGTTTGCTAAATGTCTCATTTTCAAATACAGTTAGAAATTAATATGTGCATGTGCACTTTATGTATTGCATTCTGACCATAGGCAGCGCTGGCTTCCCTTTTTTATTTTGACATTGGTTTGTGGCTGACCACCACTGTTGCCGTGGGCACTGGGTTATGCATGCCATTCTTTCTGTGTTCATTGTGATTAATCTAGGCTGCTGTTCACACATACAGCAGCCCTGCCCTGATGGTGCACTTGTGTACAAGCCTGTCTCACCCTTCATTTGTAGTGCTGGTTAGGCAGTGTGGAGGTTGGACCTGAAATGTCTATGTTTGGACCTGGTCAACCTTTATCTGCGCTTGCCCTTTCTGGGGCCATGGGAGTGATTCAGAAATGCTTCAGGTACAATTTGCATTTAATGTGGATTTGCTTTTAATACATTTAAGAGGCCGTAATGGCACAGCGAATATAAAAAGCGTAGAGTAGGGCTGCCCCATTTGAGAATGCCTTGGCATGGCGGGGTGGCTCAAAAAATGTATTAATTGTTTGCTAAATGTCTCATTTTGAAATACAGTTAGAAATTAATATGTGCATACGCACTTCATGTATTGCGTTCTGACCATAAGCAGCGCTGGCTTCTCCCCTTTTGTATATTGGGGTACTTGAATGTGATGATATCAGGAAGCCGAGGCTGTGGTTACTACCACATCTTCTATCCCCACCCTGAACGAAGCAACATAAGTGACGTCCATTTCATGTTCTCGGCTAGTCCCTGCTGTTCTGAGCATGCATTGGATGCTAAATCTGACATAATCTCATGTATGCACTCCCTTCTTACTGTTTAATATTTTTCTTAGTGCACAATGACAGTGCACTCCCTCACCATCTCTAATTAGAAGTGACGAGCTGGCAAAAGATCGCACTGTCAGTGAGCATCAAGTTTGATGACATCAGTTTGAGTATCCTATCATGCCCTGGGGATTCTCAAACAAAGCATCATCAAATCATAAATAAAGCCATTAGATTTGAGAGGGAAGGGTAGCAATTTTTCAATTAGACCATATTAGAAAAACTATTATATTATTAAAATAAATAGGATTGAACATACCATAATTAAGACATTTAGGATGGAAATCAATATTAGTTTCAGACCATCCTTTAACGGACTTTCATGTGTGCAGCGTAGAAAGTAATTGTAAAGTGCGCTTCTTTGAAGTTTATAATATACTGAGTGCCCCCTTAAAGTAAGTATGAATCTATTCTCCATGGAGTCCCTTTAAAAAGTAGTAAAGCTCATTAAGTGCCCCGTTCACAGTGATAATGCACCCTAAGTGCTCATTTAAAAAATAATAGTACTCCAGGATGTTCCCTTAAAAAAGTAATAATGCCACTAGATATGGTGATTTGATTTGCCGGATGTAGTCCGGAGGTTTTGCAAGCAATCTGTTGTCTCTGAAGGGGAGCACGGCAAACCGTCTACTACCTGCTAGCATTCGCAACTTTTCTTTTGATTAGTCAGCTTAGTACAACGTCACATGTGTGTCATGCCACAACAATGACATTGTCCTATGCTGGCTAATCAAAAGAAGAGCTGTGGATGTTGTCAGGTAAGAGGCTGTTCGAAGAGCTCTCGTCCAGATTTCTGACATAACTGCTCGACTGGATCTTGAGAATCAATTTGCACCATTTTTAAATGCCACCATTGTTCCCCCTTAAAACAAAGTATTATACATATCTAATCCTGATCCCCTGATGACCACAGCATCGATTTTTTTCCTCTAACCAATAGACGTAGTGGGCTGGTGCACAAAGCTGGGTTGTATCCCATTCAATAAAGTTTGTTTTGGACCATAATGTGTGTGGAGAGGAAAAGGGGAATTACTTTGGGGAACCATATTGTGCACAAGGGAACACTGTGGGGGGCACAATAAAATATGTGTCTGGGAGGTAGTGGTCAATGTTGGGGAACCATATTGTGTGTAAGGGAGCACTGTGGGGATTCATAGTGTGTGTAGTGAGAATACTGTGAGGGCATCATACTTTGTGTGGGTCATTTTGGGCACCCTACTGTGTAAAGGGTATCATAGGTGGGAGACATTAGCATGAGAGATCACTACGGGAAATCATACTGTGTTTTGGACACTGCGGGTGCATCATACTGTGTGTTGGGGACTCCGGGAACAACATAATGTACATGTTGGCGACTGTGAGGGCATCACACTATATTGGGAGACATTGTAGGAGTTTTATTCTGCATGGAGAGGAATTATATTGAGTGGGGGTCAACATTGTGATATTAATAAAAATCTTTATTACTTGGGCATACAAAAAGCACTAGAAAGGGTTAAGGGTAGGTCTTATTGTATATTCTTTTCTATCCGTGTGTGTGCCTTTGTGTCACCTGTCCAATCATGTAGCATAGGGATGTTTATGTCCATGTTAATGGTTTAACTACAAAAGAGAGAATTTATATCAGTAGATTTAGACTCTGTGGAAATGTATGCTTGTGTGCATCTTAAATCTTAATGCATCTGTGCTAATTTCTGCATGACATCTTGCGTACTATATGAGAAAAGCAATGCTACTATGGGTTTATTATGAGAAAAAGAAGTATTGCTCATCTGTATGATGATGCGCTCATCAAATTACTTTTTATATCAAGGAATGTTTGCTAAATAGTCCTAACAGATTTAACAAGTGAGCCATAACAATTGAGGAGATTGTGTTTTCAAGAGATCCTGCTCTCACAACAGCACTTGGCACAGATCTGCAGGTACATATCCAGATATAAGACAATTAATTGCTGCGTCTTGTCTAATAGTTCATCTGAGGAGCATGAGTCTGAGATAAAAAGCTGCATACTGTAGTCAGCTGTGATACAATTAATAGCTAATTGCTATAATATATGTATTGTGCTAAATGCAAAGTTTGCTTCCTTGGGACACATATCAAATTCATAACAGGTCCATGTGACAAGACTGATCTAGAGACTCATTAAAGGAGTTGTCAGGTTTCAGTAAACGGAATGGGACTCAGAGGCAATGAGCTGAAGTACTAGGCATGGCCATTTAAAAATGTGCAGGGATGTGCCAGAGGTTGGAGCCACTGGTTAGGTGTTAATTATGTTAATTGTGATAGGGAGGAGAGAATAAGCCACCAATAAAACCTGTCACTGCTTAAGTCCTTATTGAAAAATTTTTTTTAACATGGTAAACCCTGTTTCCCCCTAACAGTAGACACAAGGGAACAACTCAGCCTTTCTATTCAATACATTCTCATAGGATCCTTTTTGTACAGTTTCCGCTCTCATCGTGGGCACACCGTGTGTCGAAATGTGGTTCAAATAACTAATACATGTTCACTATATGGATTAAAGGGATCTGATTGCTGACAGGTCCCCAAGCCCTCCAAACAGCTACCTTGTGTTTATTCTTATGTGAACACACATGCCTAATGAGCCCTTTTTACAGTATAAGTGACTGCAGTGTATAGCAAAAAAAAAAAAATCAAATATCTGTTTGCAAAATGCTAATTAGTTTAAGAGTCTTCGAAGGGTGTTGATTTTCCCAGACTAGTTGTCTAATCATGTTACAGCACCCCTGTGAATGTGACAACATAATTTTCAAGTCTTGGCTTTCTGCAAGACTTTTTTCATTTCACGTCAGTGTGCAGTGAAGCCGGGTGTATGTTCTGATGTAAGTGGCGCTCATGGGCAAGACTTGCAGAGCCAGTAGTGATGCAAGCTCTTGCAAATGATGTTATCATGCCACAAGGGCATAGTAACATCATTACTGGGAAGAATAGTCTGGGAAACCAATGCCTCCTTAACCCCTTCAAGACCCAGCCTATTTTGACCTTAAAGACCTTGCCGTTTTTTGCAATTCTGACCAGTGTCCCTTTATGAGGTAATAACTCAGGAACGCTTCAACGGATCCTAGCGGTTCTGAGATTGTTTTTTCGTGACATATTGGGCTTCATGTTAGTGGTAAATTTAGGTCAATAAATTCTGCATTTATTTGTGATAAACACGGAAATTTGGCGAAAATTTTGAAAATTTCGCAATTTTCACATTTTGAATTTTTATTCTGTTAAACCAGAGAGATATGTGACACAAAATAGTTAATAAATAACATTTCCCACATGTTTACTTTACATCAGCACAATTTTGGAAACAAAATTTTTTTTTGTTAGGAAGTTATAAGGGTTAAAATTTGACCAGCGATTTGTCATTTTTACAACGAAATTTACAAAACCATTTTTTTTAGGGACCACCTCACATTTGAAGTCAGTTTGAGGGGTCTATATGGCTGAAAATACCCAAAAGTGACACCATTCTAAAAACTGCACCCCTCAAGGTACTCAAAACCACATTCAAGAAGTTTATTAACCCTTCAGGTGCTTCACAGCAGCAGAAGCAACATGGAAGGAAAAAATGAACATTTAACTTTTTAGTCACAAAAATTATCTTTTAGCAACAATTTTTTTATTTTCCCAATGGTAAAAGGAGAAACTGAACCACGAAAGTTGTTGTCCAATTTGTCCTGAGTACGCTGATACCTCATATGTGGGGGTAAACCACTGTTTGGGCGCACGGCAGGGCTTGGAAGGGAAGGAGCGCCATTTGACTTTTTGAATCAAAAATTGGCTCCACTCTTTAGCGGACACCATGTCACGTTTGGAGAGCCCCCGTGTGCCTAAAAATTGGAGCTCCCCCACAAGTGACCCCATTTTGGAAACTAGACGCCCCAAGGAACTTATCTAGATGCATAGTGAGCACTTTGAACCCCCAGGTGCTTCACAAATTGATCCGTAAAAATGAAAAAGTACTTTTTTTTCACAAAAAAATTCTTTTAGCCTCAATTTTTTCATTTTCACATGGGCAACAGGATAAAATGGATCCTAAAATGTGTTGGGCAATTTCTCCTGAGTACACCAATACCTCACATGTGGGGGTAAACCACTGTTTGGGCACATGGTAAGGCTCGGAAGGGAAGGAGCGCCATTTGACTTTTTGAATGAAAAATTATTTCCATCGTTAGCGGACACCATGTCGCGTTTGGATAGCTCCTGTGTGCCTAAACATTGGCGCTCCCCCACAAGTGACCCCATTTTGGAAACTAGACCCCCCAGGGAACTTATTTAGATGCCTAGTGAGCACTTTAAACCCTCAGGTGCTTCACAAATTGATCTGTAAAAATGAAAAAGTACTTTTTTTTCACAAAAAAATTATTTTCGCCTCAATTTTTTCATTTTTACATGGGCAGTAGGATAAAATGGATCATAAAATTTGTTGGGCAATTTCTCCCGAGTACGCCGATACCTCATATGTGGGGGTAAACCACTGTTTGGGCACACGGCAGGGCTCGGAAGGGAAGGCGCGCCATTTGACTTTTTGAATGGAAAATTAGCTCCAATTGTTAGCGGACACCATGTCGCGTTTGGAGAGCCCCCTGTGTGCCTAAACATTGGAGCTCCCCCACAAGTGACCCCATTTTGGAAACTAGACCCCCCAAGGAACTTATCTAGATGCATATTGAGCACTTTAAACCCCCAGGTGCTTCACAGAAGTTTATAACGCAGAGCCATGAAAATAAAAAATAATTTTTCTTTCCTCAAAAATGATTTTTTAGCCTGGAATTTCCTATTTTGCCAAGGATAATGGGAGAAATTGGACCCCAAATATTGTTGTCCAGTTTGTCCTGAGTACGCTGATACCCCATATGTGGGGGTAAACCACTGTTTGGGCGCACGGCAGGGCTCGGAAGGGATGGCACGCCATTTGGCTTTTTAAATGGAAAATTAGCTCCAATCATTAGCGGACACCATGTCACGTTTGGAGAGCCCCTGTGTGCTTAAACATTGGAGATCCCCCAGAAATGACACCATTTTGGAAACTAGACCCCCAAAGGAACTAATCTAGATGTGTGGTGAGGACTTTGAACCCCCAAGTGCTTCACAGAAGTTTATAACGCAGAGCCATGAAAATAAAAAAAAAAATTATTTTCTCAAAAATGATCTTTTAGCCTGCAATTTTTTATTTTCCCAAGGGTAACAGGAGAAATTTGACCCCAAAAGTTGTTGTCCAGTTTCTCCTGAGTACGCTGATACCCCATATGTGGGGGTAAATCACTGTTTGGGCACATGCCGGGGCTCGGAAGTGAAGTAGTGACGTTTTGAAATGCAGACTTTGATGGAATGCTCTGTGGGCGTCACGTTGCGTTTGCAGAGCCCCTGATGTGGCTTAACAGTAGAAACCCCCCACAAGTGACCCCATTTTGGAAACTAGACCCCCAAAGGAACTTATCTAGATGTGTGGTGAGCACTTTGAACCCCCAAGTGCTTCATAGAAGTTTATAATGCAGAGCCGTGAAAATAATAAATACGTTTTCTTTCCTCAAAAATAATTATTTAGCCCAGAATTTTTTAATTTTCCCAAGGGTAACAGGAGAAATTTGACCCCAATATTTGTTGTCCAGTTTCTCCTGAGTACGGTGATACCCCATATGTGGGGGTAAACTACTGTTTGGGCACATGCCGGGGCTTGGAATTGAAGTAGTGACGTTTTGAAATGCAGACTTTGATGGAATGCTCTGCGGGCGTCACGTTGCGTTTGCAGAGCCCCTGATGTGCCTAAACAGTAGAAACCCCCCACAAGTGACCCCATTTTGGAAACTAGACCCTGAAAGGAACTTATCTAGATGTGTGGTGAGCACTTTGAACCCCCAAGTGCTTCATAGAAGTTTATAATGCAGAGCCGTGAAAATAATAAATACGTTTTCTTTCCTCAAAAATAATTATTTAGCCCAGAATTTTTTATTTTCCCAAGGGTTACAGGAGAAATTGGACCCCAAAAGTTGTTGTGCAGTTTCTCCTGAGTACGCTGATACCCCATATGTGGGGGTAAACCACTGTTTGGGCACACGTCGGGGCTCAGAAGGGAAGTAGTGACTTTTGAAATGCAGACTTTGATGGAATGGTCTGCGGGTGTCACGTTGCGTTTGCAGAGCCCCTGGTGTGCCTAAACAGTAGAGACCCCCCACAAGTGACCCCATTTTAGAAACTAGACCCCCCAAGGAACTTATCTAGATATGTGGTGAGCACTTTGAACCCCCAAGTGCTTCACAGACGTTTACAACGCAGAGCCGTGAAAATAAAAAATCATTTTTCTTTCCTCAAAAATTATGTTTTAGCAAGCATTTTTTTAGATTCACAAGGGTAACAGGAGAAATTGGACCCCAGTAATTGTTGCGCAGTTTGTCCTGAGTATGCTGGTACCCCATATGTGGGGGTAAACCACTGTTTGGGCACACGTCAGGGCTCGGAAGTGAGGGAGCACCATTTGACTTTTTGAATACGAGATTGGCTGGAATCAATGGTGGCGCCATGTTGCGTTTGGAGACCCCTGATGTGCCTAAACAGTGGTAACCCCTCAATTCTAACTCCAACACTAACCCCAACACACCCCTAACCCTAATCCCAACTGTAGCCATAATCCTAATCACAACCCTAACCCCAACACACCCCTAACCACAACACTAACCCCAACACACCCCTAACCCTAATCACAACCCTAATTCCAACCCTAACCCTAAGGCTATGTGCCCACGTTGCGGATTCGTGTGAGATATTTCCGCACCATTTTTGAAAAATCTGCGGGTAAAAGGCACTGCGTTTTACCTGCGGATTTTCCGCGGATTTCCAGTGTTTTTTGTGCGGATTTCACCTGCGGATTCCTATTGAGGAACAGGTGTAAAACGCTGCGGAATCCGCACAAAGAATTGACATGCTGCGGAAAATACAACGCAGCGTTCCCGCGCGGTATTTTCCGCACCATGGGCACAGCGGATTTGATTTTTCATATGTTTACATGGTACTGTAAACCTGATGGAACACTGCTGCGAATCCGCAGCCAAATCCGCACCGTGTGCACATAGCCTAATTCTAAAGGTATGTGCACACGCTGCGGAAAACGCTGCGGATCCGCAGCAGTTTCCCATGAGTTTACAGTTCAATGTAAACCTATGGGAAACAAAAATCGCTGTACACATGCTGCGGAAAAACTGCACGGAAACGCAGCGGTTTACATTCCGCAGCATGTCACTTCTTTGTGCGGATTCCGCAGCGGTTTTACAACTGCTCCAATAGAAAATCGCAATTGTAAAACCGCAGTGAAATGCGCAGAAAAAAAGCGGTAAATCCGCCATAAATCCGCAGCGGTTTATCCGCAGCGGAAAAATCCGCAGAGGACCAGAATACGTGTGCACATTCCTAACCCTAACCCTAGCCCTAACCCTAGCCCTAACCCTACCCCTAACCTTAACCCTACCCCTAACCCTACCCCTAACCCTAACCCTAACCCTACCCCTAACCCTACCCCTAACCCTACCCCTAGCCCTAACCTTAACCCTAACCCTACCCCTAACCCTACCCCTAACCCTAACCCTATTCTAACATTAGTGGAAAAAAAAAAAATTCTTTATTTTTTTATTGTCCCTACCTATGGGGGTGACAGAGGGGGGGGGGGGTCATTTATTATTTTTTTTATTTTGATCACTGAGATAGATTATATCTCAGTGATCAAAATGCACTTTGGAACGAATCTGCCGGCCGGCAGATTCGGCGGGCGCACTGCGCATGCGCCCGCCATTTTGGAAGATGGCGGCGCCCGGGAGAAGACGGACGGGACCACGGCTGGATCGGTAAGTATGATAGGGTGGGGGGGGACCACGGGGGGGGGGGATCGGAGCACGGGGGGGGGAATCGGAGCGCGGGAGGGGTGGAACGGAGCGCGGGGGGCGTGGAACGGAGCACGGGGGGGCTGGAATGGAGCACGGGGGGTGGAACGGAGCACGGGGGGGGGTGGATCGGAGTGCAGGGGGGGTGATTGGAGCACGGGGGGGTGATTGGAGCACGGGGGGAGCGGACACGAGCACGGGGGGGAGCGGAGCACTGGACGGAGGGGAGCCGGAGCAGTGTACCGGCCAGATCGGGGGGGTGGGGGGGCGATCGGAGGGGTGGGGTGGGGGCACACTAGTATTTCCAGCCATGGCCGATGATATTTCAGCATCGGCCATGGCTGGATTGTAATATTTCACCCGTTATAATGGGTGAAATATTACAAATCGCTCTGATTGGCAGTTTCACTTTCAACAGCCAATCAGAGCGATCGTAGCCACGAGGGGGTGAAGCCACCCCCCCTGGGCTAAACTACCACTCCCCCTGTCCCTGCAGATCGGGTGAAATGGGAGTTAACCCTTTCACCCGATCTGCAGGGACGCGATCTTTCCATGACGCCGCATAGGCGTCATGGGTCGGAATGGCACCGACTTTCATGACGCCTACGTGGCGTCATGGGTCGGGAAGGGGTTAACTAGTCTGAAACTAGTTAGTTTACATTTTAGGTTGTTGGCACTATTTGGCAAAGACAGTATATTTTCAGATTTTCATGTGAAAAATTTTGAAAATTGGGCAGCCAACCCAAGGGACTGTTTGAAGCAGCATGGTGGCTCAGTGGTTAGCACTGGGTCTTAGGTTCAAATTCAACCAAAGACAACATCTGCAAGGCGCTTGAATGTTCTCCCCGTGTTTACATGGGTTTCCTCCGGGTACCCTGGACTACCTCCCACACTCCAAAGACATACTGATAAAAAATTTAGATTGTGATGGAGACAGTGATGATAATGTCTGCACAGAGCTGTGGAACAAATGGTGTTAAATTAGTGAGCAAAATAAAATAAAAAATAAATGTTGGAAATGGGTTTTTAACATTCTTTTTTCCTAACAATTAGTGATGAGGGAGCACTAAAATGCTCAGGTGCTCGTTGCTCTAATGGAGCAGATTGGAATACTCGGGTACTCGGCCAGAACAACAAGCCCAATGTAGGTCTATGGGAGACCCGAGTATTTTTACCGCGTTCCCCCAGGGGTCTTTTTAAGGTCTAAAAACGTCTGAAAATCATGGAAACACTCCTCAAATGACACAGGGACATAATGGGGATCGCCCCAGGAAGCATTCCTGACTCCTAGTTCACAGCTTTAACCAATTTTTTCCGAAATTCCTGCCATTTTTCCCGGTGCCACAAAAAACACACTAAAGCGAAACCAAAACGGATTTTGCTGGGAAATATGTCAAGGTACATCCTTTGTAGGTTAATGACTTGCCTGTAAGGCCAAATAATTAACCCCAAACTGAAAATTTTGTCCCCCACTTAAGGTACCGTCACACTAGACGATATCGCTAGCGATCCGTGACGTTGCAGCGTCCTCGCTAGCGATATCGTCCAGTGTGACAGGCAGCAGCGATCAGGCCCCTGCTGTGCTGTCGCTGGTCGGGGAAGAAAGTCCAGAACTTTATTTGGTCGCTGGACTCCCCGCAGACATCGCTGAATCGGCGTGTGTGACACCGATTCAGCGATGTCTTCACTGGTAACCAGGGTAAACATTGGGTAACTAAGCGCAGGGCCGCGCTTAGTAACCCGATGTTTACCCTGGTTACCATCCTAAAAGTAAAAAAAAACAAACACTACATACTTACCTACCGCTGTCTGTCCTCCAGCGCTGTGCTCTGCACTCCTCCTGCTCTGGCTGTGAGCGTCGGTCAGCCAGAAAGCAGAGCGGTGACGTCACCGCTCTGCTTTCCGGCCGCTGTGCTCACACAGACAGTACAGGAGGAGTGCAGAGCACAGCGCTGGAGGACAGACGGCTGTAGGTAAGTATGTAGTGTTTGTTTTTTTTTACTTTTAGGATGGTAACCAGGGTAAACATCGGGTTACTAAGCGCGGCCCTGCGCTTAGTTACCCGATGTTTACCCTGGTTACCGGCATTGTTGGTCGCTGGAGAGCGGTCTGTGTGACAGCTCTCCAGCGACCAAACAGCGATGCTGCAGCGATCCGGATCGTTGTCGGTATCGCTGCAGCGTCGCTAAGTGTGACGGTACCTTTAGGCTTAGCTCAGACGCTGCATTTTTGAAGTGTTTTTCAACTTTAACATTGCTTTCAACCACTACAAATGCATTCACTGGGAAATGTCATTGTAACATTTAACAACCCTAGCTGGCCATGTGGTGGGTGACACATAAGCAGACCCATCTTGTTTCATTTACGAAGGAGGGACTCAAAGTAACAGAGCCTATTTATACTGGTGCATCAGGAGGCATTAATCTTCTTAAAGGGCCATTATCAAAAAGTGGGTTTCCTAAACTGTTGTAGCCTATGCTGTGAGTGGATGGGCTGCCAAGAATTACGACACACCACAATACCCCTTTCATAAGATGTCCAGGAGGGCTTCCTGAAAAAATGTTGCATTGAATGCAAGGCCAGCCCTGCTACCAATTCATATGCACCCCAATAAGCCTTTGAACGCACATACTGGATTGGCCCATGAAAATCCACTTCACAATATGCATTTTGTGTGCCCATACTCCTTTGTTTGACACATTGGCAGGAAGGCCAGCCCTGCAGCATAGTTAGTCATATGAACCCCATTATGCCATGGAACCCACATACTGGTTGGCCAAAGAAAATCCACTTCACAGTATGAATCTTGTACTCCCGTACTCCTTTGTTTTACACATTGGCAGCAAGGCCAGCCCTGCTGCATCGTCATATACACCCCATTACGCCTTGGAGCCCACATACTGGATGGGCCCATGAAAATTCATTTCACAATATGCATTTTGTACTCCCGTACTCCTTTGTTTTACTCATTGGCAGCAAGGCCAGCCCTGCAACATAGTCAGTCATATGCACCCCATTACTCCTTGGAACCCTCATACTGGATGGGCTCATGAAAATCCACTTCACAATATGCATTTTGTACTCGTGTACTCTTTTGTTTTACACATTGGCAGCAAGGCCAGCCCTTCTGCATAATCATATGCACCCCTTTACGCCTTGGAACCCACATATTGGATGGGCCCATGAAAATCCACTTTACAATATTAATGTTGTACTCCCGTACTCCTTTATTTTACACATTGGGAGCAAGGCCAGCCCTGCGACATAGTCAGTCATATGCACCCCATTTTGCCTTGTAACCCACATACTGGATGAGCCCATGAAAATCCACTTCACAATATTCATTTTGTACTCCCGTACTGCTTTGTTTTACACATTGGCAGCAAGGCCAGCCCTGCTGCATATTCATATGCACCCCATTACGCCTTGGAACCTACATACTGGATGGGCCCATGAAAATCCACTTGTATTTTATAATGGTATGATGGTTCCCTCTTTGCACAATTATTTCCAGGAGAATGTTTTTAACGCTAAGGTTCAGATACAGCTTTAAATAAGGCTAATACTTGCAATGCAACACAATTTTATTGCAAACTACAAAATTCAAGGAATAGTATGATTGAATAGTGTGAGTGCGTACACTTTTGTATATGTTAACATACAAAGGTTAATAAGTACATATAAGGATTAAATACATATAGTGATTACGTATATATAAAGATTAACTACATACAGTATACTTACATCATCCACAAGAGGCTTTTAAACATCATCCGTCTGGAATATCAGAGAAGCAACAGCAAGACAGAGAACCCCTGGGAGATTACCTACACTGCATGGGCGTCCCCAAATATGCAAGTATCAGCACAGTGTACATGTACAGGTACCCCAGTTTGAGCATCTCTCTTAGTCATGTTTCTCTGGTCTTACTGTATATAGTGATTTACACCAGAGGTGTCAAACTGCATTCCTCAAGGGCCGCAAACCATGCATGTTTTCAAGATTTCCTTAGCATTGCACAAGGTTCTGTAATCATTATGTGTGTAGGTGATTAAATTATCACCTGTGCAGTAAAAGGAAATCCTGAAAACATGACCTGTTTGCAGCCCTTGAGGAATGCAGTTTGATACTTCTGATTTACACTATGTAGTAACTCTAGTTTCACCCAGCCCTTCAAGTGGCCAGCTTTTAAGGTTGTATGAAACTGAGATATCATGGAGTCATCGGATGATGGGCCATAAATCCCAAGAAAATAAAAGTCACCAGGATTTAGATCAAACCACCGCAGGCAGAGTTTCAGCCAACCTTAATGCTTTACAATGACAAACAGCAAACATATAGAGTATTGTGTCACTATGAGCATTGTCTGTCACATCTGTAAATGTTTTACAAGAAATGCAGCTATGTGATTGTCTGAATGCATTTGGTATACAGTATTTTAATCTGGTTTCCAAATTGCCATTTGTATATTTGCCATTTGTACATTTGAGGCAGCCAAAGATATGGCTCTCAAGGAGAGAAACTAATATTGCCGACAAAGAAATATTTGTAATGGACTATTGAGCCAAACTAACAGCATTGCTTTATCAAATTTATATGAAGTGTATTGTGTACAATGTGAGCAACCAGGCAACAGAAAAAGGAGTTTTTCAAGTGAGCTCTGTAAGGTACACAAATGTTATGAAGTCTTTGCCAACAAGGATGTGGTTTCACCAATGGGGGGTACCTTTTTTAAAATATACTACTGCCATCATAGCCCTCCTTGCTCAAAATTCTATTGCCTATAAAAGTACAGAACACGTTCACCCAGGTCATGTCATCGGAGATAAGGAAGAGACATTGCAGGAAACAGAGTTAAGAAGTAGGTCCAATGAAGGGGTGTGGGTCTCTGAGACTTGTAATAGAGAGCATGAGCTGACAAACAATTCCCCAATGTGGGGTCCTTTTTTTACTAAATAAAATAGTGCCATCACAGCCCCCTTGCCCAAAATTCACCTTACAGAGCACGTTCACCCTGGTCATCTAGAGGCAGTTAAAGGACACATTGCAGGAGACAGAGTTAAGAAGTAGGGTGCTGACAAATAATTCCCCAATGGGGGGTCCTTTTTTTAATAAATAAACTAGTGCCATCACAACCCCCTTGCCCAAAATGCAGTGGCCTATAACAGTAAAGAGCACGTTAACCCTGGTGATCTAGTGGCAGTTAAAGGAGACATTGAAGGAGACAGAGTTAAGAAGTAGGCCCAATGTAATATAATGCCCAATTCCCCAATGTGTGGTCCTTTTTTTGCTAATTAAAATAGTGCCATCACAGCCCCCTTGCCCAAAATTCACCGTACAGAGCACGTTCACCCTGGTCATCTAGTGGCAGTTAAAGGACACATTGCTGGAGACAGAGTTAAGAAGTAGGCCCCATGTAATGTAATGCCCAATTATCCAATGTGGGGTCCTTTCTTTACACATTAAAATAGTGCCATCACAGCCCCCTTGCCCAAAATTCACTGGCCTATAACAGTACAGAGCACAATCACCCTGGTCATCTAGTGGTTCTCGATGATGAAGATGAGGATAAGGAGAAGGATAAGAACAAACAGACCCAATCTGGAAGTGTATACCCATGTGTTGTTGTGAAGAGGTGCATGAGAATACACCTCCCCAAAGCAGAGAATATATTTGAGGTTATGTTTCACTGTTTTCACTTGGTGGTGTACAGAAGTCTTTCCCAATCCAGCCCTTGTTCATTTTAATAAGAGTCAGCCTGTCAGCATTTTCAGTTGACAGGAGGATGCACTTATCTGTTATAATTCCACCAGCGGCACTAAAAACCCGCTCTGACAGAACGCTAGCAGCAAGGCAAGCCAGGATCTCCAAGGCATAGAGAGCCAGTTCATGCATGCGTCTAGCTTGGATACCCAATAATTAAAAGGCACAGAGGAATCACGAAGGACATTTGTACGATCTGCAAGGTACTCCCTCCCCATCCTCCCAAACATTGCACTTCTTTTGACAGCACCCTTTGCCTCTGTGCCGTCATGACGGGAGGATCTGAGAAAACTGTCCCGGAACTTTGCCATTGTTCCCCTGCCTGAGCTGGATTGTACTTCTGTCTCTTTCGCTTGGACTCCTTGGTTATACAACAAACTCTGACGTCTGCTGCCAACATTCTCAAATGGGAATTTTCTAAGTAGTTCCGCTACAAGGGTCGTATCGTACTGCAACATTTTACTTGCAAACACATGGAGTAAACACAAAGTCTCACAAATCATTCTAAAACACTTCATTTATTTAACAAATGTTACACACAAATATGTCAAAGTACATAGTATAATAAATACAGGACAGGACAAGGAACAAACTAGTGGTATATCGGGGAATAAGGGTGAAAAAAAAAAGAAAGCTGGACCGTGAAACGCGCGTCAGGGGTGTCAGGGAGTTCGTGGGACTCACCCCATATCATGGGTAAGCTTTTTTGACTGGTTGCTGCACGTTAAGACCGGCGATGCATATACTTATGCTACTATGCTATTGTGCAATAGGTTACTTACAGGCTGTGTCTTGGACACTTTGTGCAGTGATAAGAAATTTAGGCTGTTACTATGAGGGATCTTACTTTTTTTCCCCACGTATTCCCCAGTATACCACTAGTTTGTTCCTTGCCCTGTCCTGTATTTATTATACTATGTACTTTGACATATTTGTGTGTAACATTTGTTAAATAAATGAAGTGTTTTAGAATGATTTGTGAGACATTGTGTTTACTCCATGTGTTTGCAAGTATTATATCTGGGAGTACTCTCACTCAAATAATTTCGTTTGGTAATTATGATGGGAGAGTGATACCATCTCACTCTTGGCCATGATGTGATTTTGTGCTTTATGACCCATTAAGTGAATACTGCAACATTCTGCCTCTGGCAGAAGAGATTAACCCCTTCATGACCCAGCCTATTTTGACCTTAAAGACCTTGCCGTTTTTTGCAATTCTGACCAGTGTCCCTTTATGAGGTAATAACTCAGAAACGCTTCAACGGATCCTAGCAGTTCTGAGATTGTTTTTTCGTGACATATTGGGCTTCATGATAGTGGTAAATTGAGGTCAATAAATTCTGCGTTTATTTGTGATAAAAACGGAAATTTGGCGAAAATTTTGAAAATTTCGCAATTTTCACATTTTGAATTTTTATTCTGTTAAACCAGAGAGTTATGTGACACAAAATAGGTAATAAATAACATTTTCCACATGTATACTTTACATCAGCACAATTTTGGAAACAAAATTTTTTTTTGCTAGGAAGTTATAAGGGTTAAAATTTGACCAGCGATTTCTCATTGTTACAACAAAATTTACAAAACCATTTTTTTAGGGACCACCTCACATTTGAAGTCAGTTTGAGGGGTCTAAATGGCTGAAAATACCCAAAAGTGACACCATTCTAAAAACTGCACCCCTCAAGGTGCTCAAAACCACATTCAAGAAGTTTATGAACCCTTCAGGTACTTCACAGCAGCAGAAGCAACAGGGAAGGAAAAAATGAACATTTAACTTTTTAGTCACAAAAATTATTTTTTAGCAACAATTTTTTTATTTTCCCAATGGTAAAAGGAGAAACTGAACCACGAGAGTTGTTGTCCAATTTGTCCTGAGTACACTGATACCTCATATGTGGGGGTAAACCACTGTTTGGGCGCACGGCAGGGCTTGGAAGGGAAGGAGCGCCATTTGACTTTTTGAATGAAAAATTGGCTCCACTCTTTAGCGGACACCATGTCACGTTTGGAGAGCCCCCGTGTGCCTAAACATTGGAGTTCCCCCACAATTGACCCCATTTTGGAAACTAGACGCCCCAAGGAACTTATCTAGATGCCTAGTAAGCACTTTGAACCCCCAGGTGCTTCATAAATTGATCCGTAAAAATGAAAAAGTACTTTTTTTTCACATAAAAATTCTTTTAGCCTCAATTTTTTCATTTTCACATGGGCAACAGGATAAAATGGATCCTAAAATTTGTTGGGCAATTTCTCCTGAGTACACCAATACCTCACATGTGGGGGTAAACCACTGTTTGGGCACATGGTAAGGCTCGGAAGGGAAGGAGCGCCATTTGACTTTTTGAATGAAAAATTATCTCCATCGTTAGCGGACACCATGTCACGTTTGGAGAGACCCTGTGTGCCTAAACATTGGAGCTCCCCCACAAGTGACCCCATTTTGGAAACTGGACCCCCCAAGGAACTTATCTAGATGCCTAGTGAGCACTTTAAATCCTCAGGTGCTTCACAAATTGATCTGTAAAAATGAAAAAGTACTTTTTATTTTCACAAAAAAAAATTTTTTGCCTCAATTTTTTCATTTTCACATGGGCAATAGGATAAAATGGATCATAAAATTTGTTGGGCAATTTCTCCCGAGTACGCCGATACCTCATATGTGGGGGTAAACCACTGTTTGGGCACACGGCAGTGCTCGGAAGGGAAGGCGCGCCATTTGACTTTTTGAATGGAAAATTAGCTCCAATTGTTAGCGGACACCATGTCGCGTTTGGAGAGCCCCTGTGTGCCTAAACATTGGAGCTCCCCCACAAGTGACCCCATTTTGGAAACTAGACCCCCCAAGGAACTTATCTAGATGAATATTGAGCACTTTAAACCCCCAGGTGCTTCACAGAAGTTTATAACGCAGAGCCATGAAAATAAAAAATAATTTTTCTTTCCTCAAAAATGATTTTTTAGCCTGGAATTTCCTATTTTGCCTAGGGTAATAGGAGAAATTGGACCCCAAATGTTCTTGTCCAGTTTGTCCTGAGTACGCTGATACCCCATATGTGGGGGTAAATCACTGTTTGGGCGCACGGCAGGGCTCGGAAGGGAAGGCATGCCATTTGGCTTTTTAAATGGAAAATTAGCTCCAATCATTAGCGGACACCATGTCACGTTTGGAGAGCCCCTGTATGCCTAAACATTGGAGATCCCCCACAAATGACCCCATTTTGGAAACTAGACCCCCAAAGGAACTAATCTAGATGTGTGGTGAGGACTTTGAACCCCCAAGTGCTTCACAGAAGTTTATAACGCAGAACCATGAAAATAAAAAATAAAAATTATTTTCTCAAAAATGATATTTTAGCCTGCAATTTTTTATTTTCCCAAGGGTAACAGGAGAAATTTGACCCCAAAAGTTGTTGTCCAGTTTCTCCTGAGTACGCTGATACCCCATATGTGGGGGTAAACCACTGTTTGGGCACATGCCGGGGCTCGGAAGTGAAGTAGTGACGTTTTGAAATGCAGACTTTGATGGAATGCTCTGTGGGCGTCACGTTGCGTTTGCAGAGCCCCTGATGTGGCTAAACAGTAGAAACCCCCCACAAGTGACCGCATTTTGGAAACTAGACCCCGAAAGGGACTTATCTAGATGTGTGGTGAGGACTTTGAACCCCCAAGTGCTTCACAGAAGTTTATAACACAGAGCCATGAAAATAAAAAATAAAAATATTTTCTCAAAAATGATCTTTTAGCCTGCAATTTTTTATTTTCCCAAGGGTAACAGGAGAAATTGGACCCCAAAAGTTGTTGTCCAGTTTCTCCTGAGTACGCTGATACCCCATGTGTGGGGGTAAACCACTGTTTGGGCACACGTCGGGGCTCAGAAGGGAAGTAGTGACTTTTGAAATGCAGACTTTGATGGAATGGACTGCGGGCGTCACGTTGCGTTTGCAGAGCCCCTGGTGTGCCGAAACAGTAGAAACCCCCCCACAAGTGACCCCATTTTAGAAACTAGACCCCCCAAGGAACTTATCTAGATATGTGGTGAGCACTTTGAACTCCCAAGTGCTTCACAGACGTTTACAACGCAGAGCCGTGAAAATAAAAAATAATTTTTCTTTCCTCAAAAATGATGTTTTAGCAAGCATTTTTTTATTTTCACAAGGGTAACAGGAGAAATTGGACCCCAGTAATTGTTGCGCAGTTTGTCCTGAGTACACTGATACCCCATATGAGGGGGTAAACCACTGTTTGGGCGCACGTCGGGGCTCGGAAGTGAGGGAGCACCATTTGACTTTTTGAATACAAGATTGGCTGGAATCAATGGTGGCGCCATGTTGCGTTTGGAGACCCCTGATGTGCCTAAACAGTGGAAACCCCTCAATTCTGCCTCCAACACTAACCCCCCCACACCCCTAACCCTAATCCCAACTGTAGCCATAACCCTATTCACAACCCTAACCCCAACACAGCCCTAACCCTAACCACAACCCTAATTCCAACCCTAACCCTAAGGCTATGTGCCCACGTTGCGGATTCGTGTGAGATTTTTCAGCATCATTTTTGAAAAATCCGCGGGTAAAAGGCACTGCGTTTTACCTGCGGATTTTCCACGGATGTCCAGTGTTTTTTGTGCGGATTTCACCTGCGGATTCCTATTGAGGAACAGGTGTAAAACGCTGCGGAATCCGCACAAAGAATTGACATGCTGCGCAAAATACAACGCAGCATTTCTGCGCGGTATTTTCCACACCATGGGCACAGCAGATTTGGTTTTCCATAGGTTTACATGGTACTGTAAAGCTGATGGAAAACTGCTACGAATCCGCAGCGGCCAATCCGCTGCGGATCCGCGACCAAATCCGCACTGTGTGCACATAGCCTAATTCTAAAGGTATGTGCACACGCTGCGGAAAATGCTGCGGATCCGCAGCAGTTTCCCATGAGTTTACAGTTCAATGTAAACCTATGGGAAACAACAATCATTGTACACATGCTGCGGAAAAACTGCACGGAAATGCAGCGGTTTACATTCTGCAGCATGTCACTTCTTTGTGCGGATTCCGCAGCAGTTTTACAACTGCTCGAATAGAAAATCGCAGTTGTAAAACCGCAGTGAAATGCGCATAAAAAACACGGTAAATCCGCCATAAATCCGCAGCGGTTTAGCACTGCGGATTTCTCAAATCCGCAGCGGAAAAATCCGCAGAGGACCAGAATACGTGTGCACATACCGAAAGCCTAACCCTAACCCTACCCCTAACCCTAACCCTATCCCTAACCCTAGCCCTAACCCTAATCCTACCCCTACCCCTAACCCTACTCCTACCCCTAACCCTACCCCTAACCCTACCCCTAACCCTAACCCTATCCCTAACCCTATCCCTAACCCTACCCCTAACCCTACCCCTAACCCTATTCTAACATTGGTGGAAAAAAAAAATTCTTTATTTTTTATTGTCCCTACCTATGGGGGTGACAAAGGGGGGGGGGGGGTCATTTATTATTTTTTTTATTTTGATCACTGTGATAGATTATATCTCAGTGATCAAAATGCACTTTGAACGAATCTGCCGGCCGGCAGACTCGGCGGGCGCACTGCGCATGCGCCCACCATTTTGGAAGATGGCGGCGCCCAGGGAGAAGACGGACGGACCCCGGCAGGATCGGTAAGTATGATGGGGTGGGGGGAGCATGGGGGGGGATCGGAGCATGGGGGGTGGATCGGAACGCGGGAGGGGTGGAACGGAGCACCGGGGGGTGGAACGGAGCATGGGGGTGGTGGAACGGAGCATGGGGGGTGGAACGGAGCACGGGGGGGTGGATCGGAGTGCAGGGGGGGTGATTGGAGCACGGGGGGGTGATTGGAGCACGGGGGTGAGCGGACCATAGCACGGGGGGAGCGGAGCACAGGACGGAGGGGAGCGGGGCAGTGTACCGGACAGATCGGAGGGCTGGGGGGGCGATCGGTGGGGTGGGGTGGGGGCACATTAGTGTTTCCAGCCATGGCCGATGATATTGCAGCATCGGCCATGGCTGGATTGTAATATTTCACCCGTTATAATAGGTGAAATATTACAAATCGCTCTGATTGGCAGTTTCACTTTCAACAGCCAATCAGAGCGATCGTAGCCACGGGAGGGTGAAGCCACCCCCCTGGGCTAAACTACCACTCCCCCTGTCCCTGCAGATCGGGTGAAATGGGAGTTAACCCTTTCACCCGATCTGCAGAGACGCGATCTTTCCATGACGCCACATAGGCGTCATGGGTCGGATTGGCACCGACTTTCATGACGCCTACGTGGCGTCAAAGGTCGGGAAGGGGTTAAAAGATCTTGTAGCGTGGGTCTAGAAGTGTCACCAACCAGTAATGAGTGTCCCCCAAAATTTTTATAATGCGAGGGTTACGTGAAACACAGTGCAACATAAAGTCAGCCATGCGTGCCAGACTGCTAACAGGCAAGACTTCCGTGTCCTCACCAACAGGGCGGCTGACCATGCTGTCCTCCTCATCCTCCTCCTCCCTGTCCTCAGGCCATCCACGCTGAACAGACGGTATGACAGCTGAGCTTGTAGTACCATCTATAGTGCATGAAAGTAGCTCCTGTTCTTCCTCCTCCTCCTCATTGCCTACCAATCCACGTTGAGAAGACATGAGACTGGGCTAAGTCTAATCCCCCTGTATAGTTCTTGCTCAATGTCCTCATGCTCTGCCTGCAATGCCTCCTCTTTAATTGTGAGCAGAGAGGTTTTCAGAATGCTGAGAAGCAGGATGGTGATGCTAATTTTGGCATCATCGCCGCTCACCATCTTGGTGCAGTCCTCAAAGTTTTGGAGGATGGTACAAATGTCTGACATCCATGAGGTCTTATATGTGGAGTCTGAACTGAATATTGACGGCCTTGTTGATGTTGGTAGTCAACAACTGCCCTCTTCTGCTCACAAATCCTTTCCAACATATGCAGCGTAGAGCTCCAGCACGTGTGGACATCACACACCAGTCGGTGAGCTGGAAGCTGCAAACGCTGCTGAAGCACGGCAAGGGTGGCTGAAGCTGTTGCTGACTTTCTAAAATGGGCAGACAGATGGTGTACTTTCACTAGCAGATCCGGCAGCTCCGGGTAGCTTTTCAGAAAACATTGAACCACGAGGTTAAGCACATGGGCCAAGCAAGGTACGTGTGAGAGCTCACCTTGCCGCAGAGCTGCCACCAGGTTGCGGCCATTGTCACACACGACCATGCCTGGCTGTAGGTTCAGCGGTGTCATCCATATATCTGACTACTCTTTCAGCGCTGTCCACAACTCTTCTGCATTGTGCAGTTTGTCACCTATGCAGATTAGCTTCAGCACAGCCTGTTGCCGCTTGGCTGAGGCAGTGCTGCAGTGCTTCCAGCTTCTGACTGATGTGTTGATTTCAGAGATGGTTGATGAAGAGAAGTGGGAGGTGCAGGAGCTGTAGACTGTGGGGGCAACCCTGTTTGATGTAGGGCCAGCAATCCTCGGCATGGGAAGAATGTGTTCCATCCCAAGGTCCGACTGGGTCCCAGCTTCCACTATGCTAACCCAGTGTGCCGTCAGTGAGATGTACCATCCCTGCCCACAAGCACTTTTCCATGTGACCATGGTTAGGTGGACTGCCTGCAAATCTACGATTTTTCAAACACAAACACCAGGCAGGCCCCAGCCTGACATAACAGACTGTATTCAATTTTGGGGGCTTTTTTGTGAATTTAATTTATGCAAAATAGTGCTGTATATAACTAGAGTAACAGACAGCAAAAAAAAGTGGAAAACTGGCCTAAAATGCCCAAACTTGGAGCACACAGATATATGAGGGCTGTCACGGAAATACCACACTGCCAAATATGTGGCCTGTTTTTCTTTAAAATGCAAATTATTGCTGTATATAATTAGAGTAACATACAGCAAAAACAGTGGCAAAACAGCCTAAAATGCCAAAACTTGGAGCACCCAGTTATAGGAGGTCTGTCACGGAAATATCACACTGATAAATATGGGACCTGTATTTTCTGAATGCAAAATAGTGCTGTATATAAGTAGAGTAACAGACAGCAAAACAAGTGGTAAACCAGCCTACAATGCCCAAACTTTGAGCACGCAGATGTATGACCCCTGTCACGGAAATACCACACTGCCAAATATGTGGCCTATTTTTTTTAAAATGCAAAACAGTGATGGATATAATTAGAGTAACAGACAGTAAAAAAAAGTCGCAAACCGGCCTACAATGCCCAAACTTGGAGCACGCAGATATATGAGGCCTGTCATGGAAATACCACACTGCCAAATATGTGACCTGTATTTTTATTTTAATGCAAAATAGTGCTGTGTATAATTAGAGTAACAGACAGGAAAAAAGTGGGAAACCGGCCGACAATGCCCAAACTTGGAGCATGCAGATATATGAGGCCTGTCACGGAAATATCACACTGCCAAATATGTGGCCTGTATTTTGTAAATGCAAAATAGTGCTGTATATAAGTAGAGTAACAGACAGAAAAAAAGGGGGAAACCGGCCTACAATGCCAAACTTGGAGCACACAGATAAATGAGGCCTGTCACGGAAATACCACACAGCCAAATATGTTGCCTGTTTTTTCTTTAAAAGCTAAATAGTGCTGTATATAATTACAGTAATAGACAGCAAAAACAGTGGCAAAATGGCCTAAAATGCCCAAACTTGGAGCACACAGATATATGTGGCCTGTCACGGAAATACCACACAGCCAAATGTGTGGCCTGTTCTTTTGTAAAATGCAAAATAGTGCTGTATATAAGTAGAGTAACAGACAGCAAAAACAGTGGCAAAACAGCCTAAAAAGCCCAAACTTGGAGCACGCAGATATATGAGGCATTTTTTGGTGAATTTAAAACACACAAAAAAAAAACAGTGGCACATGGCTAGCACACACAACTATGCTACATATGCCTGACAAACTATGATTTTTAAACAGGCCTCAGTGTGACAGAACAGACTGTATATTTTTTTTGGGGGGTGAATTTTTTTGAGAAAAAAATGCAACTAGGTATATAGTATAGAAGCTGCAGTAGCAGCAGACAGTTATAGAGCTTTGGAAGGGATGCAGTGGGAGCTATGTACGCACATACAGTGCCTGCAGGCCTTGCACTGATATGGATATGCTGTGCCCAGCCTACCTAGCTTTGCAATATCGGGACCCACGAATTAGCTGTAAAAAGGACTGTTGATTTCTCAGGAGTTGTGGATTTAACAGTTGCAGACCTACACTAACAATAAAAACCATGATTCTGACCCTATCATGGCAGCAGCTCTCAACACTCTCACTGAATCCGGAGCTGAATGCAGTGAGCAGGGCAGCGCCAGGCCTCTTATACTCGGGATGATGCTTTGCGGCCAAGCCAATCACTGCACGACCACAACAAAGATGGCTGCGGTGTTTCATGGCCTGGCAGACAATCCCTGCAGCGTGGTTGGGTCTCTAAAGTCCGCCAAAAATTCTAGGTAGAGACACCAGTTACTGCCGAATAATCCCGGAAATGCTCAGTGCTCGGCAAGTACACCGAGTACACTGATACTAGGGCGAGTAACGAGTAGTGGCGAGCACGTTCACTCATCACTACTAACAATGCAATCACAGGGTGGCGGTCTACTGGGCCTGGGGGACCTGTCATGTTCTCTTTACGTATACTGGACAAGGAGCCACTGATAGCTAGAAGTTCTGAGCACTCGTTCATATAATGGATTGACAAAATTACTGTCACGACACAGCTGTAAAAAGGACTGTTGATTTCTCAGGAGTTGTGGATTTAACAGTTGCAGACCTACACTAACAATAAAAACCATGATTCTGACCCTATCATGGCAGCAGCTCTCAACACTCTCACTGAATCCGGAGCTGAATGCAGTGAGCAGGGCAGCGCCAGGCCTCTTATACTCGGGATGATGCTTTGCGGCCAAGCCAATCACTGCACGACCACAACAAAGATGGCTGCGGTGTTTCATGGCCTGGCAGACAATCCCTGCAGCGTGGTTGGGTCTCTAAAGTCCGCCAAAAATTCTAGGTAGAGACACCAGTTACTGCCGAATAATCCCGGAAATGCTCAGTGCTCGGCAAGTACACCGAGTACACTGATACTAGGGCGAGTAACGAGTAGTGGCGAGCACGTTCACTCATCACTACTAACAATGCAATCACATGGTGGCGGTCTACTGGGCCTGGGGGACCTGTCATGTTCTCTTTACGTATACTGGACAAGGAGCCACTGATAGCTAGAAGTTCTGAGCACTCGTTCATATAATGGATTGACAAAATTACTGTCACGACACAGCTGCTGGGTGACTCGGGACCAGAGGCTCTTTCTCTGTCCCTATCACTAGGGGGCGCCCTTGTTCGACCTTCTCCTCGGGATTCTTCTATAGGTGAAAATGCTGGGTCTTCCACCTTTGCCTTATGTCTTGAGTTAGCTCTCCATCTGTTTTCTTCCCCCACCCAGGGAAGAGGGATGCTACTGTGCACCGTAGTACACCAACCTGACAAACAAGGCAACACACACAAAGGGTTAACAGAAAACTCCAGGCATACAAAATATTCACTCACATATAACAGAGGTGTGCACTGGGGCGTGGAGGTAGAGGAATAAACCAAAATAGAGAAGATGAGGAATTACCATGCATACAAACCAATCAACAGTCACTAATAACTCCTCCAACTCTCCTTCTCATATGAACTCCTCTCCCTCCGCTAGCCATGCAGCAACTGATTGCTCTGTCAAGGATTAGTTTCAGAGCCCAGATTATAAAGGGAAAAGGAGTGGCTAATCTAGCACAGCTGAGCACAGTGATTTCCAATATGGCCGGATAACCCTTATTCTGCCAGAAGAAAGAAACACATTTAATATGACGGAGAAGTGCTTCTTCTCAGTGCCGGAGTGGGAGCAATCAGACGCTGCTATCTTCTGGCTTCACACTGTCGCGGTGACCCCTTCACAATTACCCTCTTATATTCCCTGAAAGGATATATAAAAATGTAGTCTTTGTTAGACAACCCCTTTAATTGATTTGTGTAAGTATGACTGAATGCTTAACCGAGTCTATTGGAAGCAGACTCGGACTGGGGTGTCTGGGGCCCACCAGGGGAATGGACTCTAGGGGCCCACTCTACAGCTATATGCAAATATCTGTCATTATAGCGGAGCATCAGCTGTAAAACACAGGCGGCTGCTGCTACTGTGCGCACCATAACTGGGATGTATAATCATGATAGTTTACATTAATGGGGTTCTAGGTTAAAACAAGTTATCACTGATCCATGGGCTCCACAGGATAGGTGATCGCTTAGGTCTGACCTTTAGAAACTGCACCAATCGGAAGAATGGGGAAGTTTTATCCCTGCCAGGGCACTTTTATCCCTATTTTAAAATGGAGCGGCAGGTGGGATGTCTGACCGCAGCTCCATTCATTCTCTTTGGGGCTTCCAGAAAAAAACAAGTGCAGCCACAGAGTGAATGAATGGATCAGTGATCTAGTCGGACATGCCACTCCAAATATACAAACTCAAGGCACAGTGCACACATGTACTTTATGTAAAGGAGGGAAACATCACCACTAGGGTTGAGCGAAACGGGTCGAGATTTTTCAAAAGTCGCCGACTTTTGGCAAGGTCGGGTTTCATGAAACCCGACCCGACCCCAGTGTGGGGTCGGCCATGAAGTCGGCGATCTTTTGAATCTGGAATCGGAATTCCGATACCGATTCCCGATATGATTAAGATATCGGGAATTGGTATTGGAATTCAGATTAAAGTGTAAAATAAAGAATTAAAATAAAAAATATCGCAATACTTACCCTCTGACGCGCCCTGGTACTAACCGGCAGTCTTCCTTCCTTAGAATCAGCCTTCCAGGACCTGGCGGTGACGTCGCGGCTTGTGATTGGCCGCGCGGCCGCCCATGTGACCGCTCGCGCGACCAATCAGAAGCCGTGACGTCACCGAAGGTCCTTCAAGCGCTGATTCTTAGGAAGGAAGGCTGTCGGAAGGAAGCAGTGCGCGTCCGAGGGTGAGTATATACCTAATAGGAATTTAAGACAAATTAAATGAAGATAATAATACCAAAGAATTTGTGTTTGCAATCATTTTCAGGAAGAAACTGAGTATTATCTGACAGAATTGCAGGGGTGCCAATACTTTTGGCCATGACTGTATATATGCCATATAGATATAAATAGTGGTAATACCAGGACTGGGGTGTAAAGTGCATGTGCAAGATAAAGTGGCTACAGTCTAATAGGAATAGATAAAAAAGGATAATATGGACTAATCAATGTGTAATAATACCCATAATGTGACAGCCCATATAGTAATGAGCCATAAGCGGACAAAAGGAACAACCATATGTGCCCAAAAAAACTATGTAGATAGGGAAAGAGCCACCTGGTATTTACCTGCTGTGTAAGATGTAAGTCCCTGGGATGTGCCGAGCCCCGACGCGCGTTTCGGCGTCTGCCTTCGTCCCTGACGAAGGGACCCTGACGAAGGCAGACGCCGAAACGCGCGTCGGGGCTCGGCACATCCCAGGGACTTACATCTTACACAGCAGGTAAATACCAGGTGGCTCTTTCCCTATCTACATAGTTTTTTTGGGCACATATGGTTGTTCCTTTTGTCCGCTTATGGCTCATTACTATATGGGCTGTTACATTATGGGTATTATTACACATTGATTAGTCCATATTACCCTTTTTTATCTATTCCTATTAGACTGTAGCCACTTTATCTTGCACATGCACTTTACACCCCAGTCCTGGTATTACCACTATTTATAGCTATATGGCATATATATGTATATAACTATGCACATATATGAAAGTGAAAATTCCCATTGAGGTGTTATTTTGAACTGTTTTATTGCCATTTTTTTGTCCCTGGTGTAGTGCCGTTTTATGGTATTTTTCTCACTGTACCCCCCTTTTTTTTCGATTTATACATTTTAATAAATTTTGTCACATTATACTTTAATTTTCGGACTCTGTGTCGGGTTTCTTCTTCGCCTTTATTGGACATGCCACTCCAGTCTAATGGTAATAAAAAGTTCCACCTTTTGCTGAATGGGTCCAAGCAGTCAGACCCCCACCAATCAATACGTTGTCACTTATCCTGTGGAGAGGTGATTACTTTTTTCCACTGGATACCCCCTGTAAGTGCATCTCCGCCGCTGTGTACAAAGCATTAAAACTCTATTGGAAATAAAGAATCTTCTCCTAATTAATATCAATGAGAACCAATGACCACCATACACAACACAATCCACTATATCAAGACCAATATTACCACATACAGGAAGAAATAACACCACACCATGACCAGACCACATAGTGACCGAATAATACTTCATACAAGGGACAAATACTGCCACACCATGACCAGATCACATATTACCACCACATAGTGACCGAATAACATGACATATTAGGGCAAAACGGTTCAGAGGTTAGCACTGCAGCCTTGCAGCGCTGGGGTCCTGGGTTGAAATCCCATCAAGGATAACATCTGTAATGAGTTTGTATGTTCTCCCTGTGTTTGCGTGGGTTTCCTCCAGGTACTCTGGTTTCCTCCCACATTTACAAAGACATACTGCTAGGGAATCTAGATTGTGAGCCCCATCGGGGACAGTGGCAATAATGTCTGTAAAGCGCTGTGAAATTAATAGCGCTATATAAATGAGTACAAATAAATAAAAATAAATATTACCAGCATATAGTGACCAAATGATACCACATACAATGAGAAATACTGCCACGCCGTGACCAGACCACAAATTACTAACACATAGTGCCTGAATACTACAATATTGATTATGAATACAAACCGCAACACTAACAACACTGTTATTACCACCAGTGACAATATACACAGTACCTCTGTATATAGTGTCAGTGTACAAGTAATACAGTGATCACAGGTGACATTATACCCAGGAGATCTGTATATAGTGTCAGTGTACAGGTAATACAGTGACCACCATTGACATTATACACAGAAGCTCTGTATATAATGTCAGTGTACAGGTAATACAGTGACCACCAGTGACATTATACACAGGATCTCTGTATATAGTATCAGTGTACAGGTAATACAGTGATCATTGGTGACATTATACACAGGAGCTTTGTATAAAGTGTCAGTGTACAGGTAATACAGTGATCACCAATGACATTATACACAGGAGTTCTGTATATAGTGTATAGGTAATACAGTGATCACCAGTGACATTATACACAGCAGCTCTGTATATAGTGTACAGTGTACAGGTAATACAGTGATCACCAGTGACATAAACAGGAGCTCTGTATACAGTGTCAGTGTACAGGTAATATAGTGATCACCAATGACATACACAGGAGCTCTCTATATAGTGTATAGTGTACCGGTAATACAGTGATCACCAGTGACATTATACACAGGAGCTCTGTATATAGTGTACAGTGTACAGGTAATACAGTGATCACCAGTGACATACACGGGAGCTCTGTATACAGTGTCAGTGTACAGGTAATACAGTGATCACCAATGAAATACACAGGAGTGCTGTATATAGTGTATATTGTACAGGTAGTACAGTGATCACCAGTGACATTATACACAGAAGCTCTGTATATAGTGTATAGTGTACAGGTAATACAGAGATCACCAGTGACATTAGACACAGGAGCTTTATATATAGTGTCAGTGTACAGGTAATACAGTGATCACCAGTGACATTATACACAGGAGCTCTGTATATGGTATATAGTGTACAGGTAATACAGGGATCACCGGTGACATTATACACAGGAGCTCTGTATATAGTATCAGTGTACAGGTAATAAAGTGATCACCAGTGACAATCTACAAAGGAGCTTTGTACACAGTATATAGTGTAAATTCACAAGCAACGAACTGACTCACCGGTGACATCTGTAGTTGAAGTCTTTTCTTCATCCAGTGCAGACCACCATTACTTCTTCCAGCAAAGACTCGTCTCTGCAGAAAATAACACAGATACAGTAGCTATAGCTGATCACTTCCAGAGCACATCCCCCACTATTTTCCTCGACTTCTATACTATGTCAGATGAAGAAAAAAAGACATAGTGCCACCCTGCACAGTAGCCGGACCCCTTTTGTTCTCCCCATGGAAGACAGTAAGCTCAAAAGTAAATTACAGCAGTAATAATGTCCCCTGATTGGCCCCTACAGTAATTATGCCACTTGCCACCATAAAACAATAATGTATGTTCGTCATCCTGACCTCAATACAGTAATTATGTCACCCCTTTATTTAATAAGGTGCCAGATCCTTGGCCCCTTTATTTAATGTCTCCATCTTGGACCACAATCTCCACCTTTATAAGGTCCCTATCCTGGGCCCCTTCCAGTAATAAATGTCCTCATTCTGGGACCCTTTATTTAATGTACTCTCCCTGGGCCCCTATGTCCGTCCCTATGGCCACTACTGTGCCCAACTACAGAGAGGGGATTCTTCTCGCCTTCTTGGGCTTTGTGTCTGGATTCCATATTTTTACAGCACTGAAAAGCATAAGCTCTTAATAATGAAAGCACTGTATATGGTGATGAATACTTCTTATTATGAAAGACTAGATGGAGGCCTGATGCTATTGCATCAGGAGGGCGGTAATGTTACGATGGGGGCCAGCTTTGCAGCGTCGAGACTCTCTCCCTCATGTGCTCTCTTCTTTGACCTGTCTACCCCATCAGCTGTCTCTCTCCTTCATGTGCAAGTTCATATTAAAAACTGTCTGTGACTTACCGTGTACAAAACATACAGTTATATGAAAAAGCTTGGGCACCCCTATTAATCTTAAGCTTAATGTTTTATAAAAATTGTTTTTTTTGCAACAGCTATTTCAGTTTCATATATCTAATAACTGTTGGACACAGTAATGTTTATGCCTTGAAATGGGGTTTATTGTACTAACAGAAAATGTGCATTCTGCAAACAAAAGTTCCTCTGGTGGTACTGTGCAAGAGGCTGTGCATGGCGTATACAGTGTGTGTGTACTCAGCAGTGGGGTACTCAGTACCGGGTTTGGTCGCACGGGGGATGTCACGATGGCTGCGACCTGGTCCATGGCCCTGTGCCTCACCATTAAAGGGAAAAATGTTCAAAGTTTGTTGTGACGCCACCTGTGGTGTTCAGTCAGTAGTGGGACCAATGCTGCATTGAAGAAGTCCCCTGGGGGATGTTGAGGCAGCACGGATGCTACACTTCCGACAGGTGAAGTGGAGTCCCCAGGGGTCCTGTGGTGTGTGGCTAAGATGATAGGTGCCGGTGGTTACCTGGTTTACTGTAGGTTGCTGGCCACAGTCCAGGGTACCAGGCACGGATGGTGGTGTTCCGGCCAGCTCAGAGGCAACAGAGGGTCCCCCTTTCCAGGTGAGGTCCGTGAGCCTTTCCTCTTGCACCAGTAAAGATGAAGTCCCTTCTGCCTGAAACTTCCTACAGGGTCCTCCAGTTTCCCCCTGTCCTGGGACAGGTACCTGCACGACGGGCACAACTCTAATATGCCCCGGGCTCCTTAGTTGCTGCTGCGTCTCAGGCGTGGTGTGGGTTAATTACATACAGTCCCTAGCCCTCCGGTTCTACTCTGTGTCCTAGAGTCCCACAAAAGCCTCGGGCTCCCAGTTCTCAGTACTGCACTTCAGATCTGAGGGTACCCAGACACAGTGCCCCTCTGAGCCCTGTTCCTCTCCTTTGCTCCTTTCCTCTCTAGGCACTTCACATCCAACCCTTCCAGGTTATCTGTCCTTTCAGAGGCTGCAGCTCCCTCGTGGCTGCCAGGCCTCTCTGTCTGCACTCAGTTCCAGACTTCCTTCTACTTCAGTGTCTCTCCCAGACTAAACTAGCACCTCCTCCAGGTCAGGATACATATAACATAGGGAAGCTCCCCTGAATTGGGGTCCTGAGCTCCCCCTCCTGGCCTGGATTTGGAATGTGTTGTGTGTGGGTGCCTTACCTGGTGAAGAGAACTCCATTGCCTCTGAGCATGACATTACCTTCCCCGAAGGAAAAGCAACATCACTGCAGCAACCGGTCACCTGGGGTGCTGCACACACATGTGGAACACTTGGTTTGTGGACCTACTACGTCATGGAGCCAAGTTTGCCTAGGAGGGGCATAGTTAAGTGTCTTCCTGGTGTTCAATGGAGCTCCTGATGGTGGAGTCAAGCTTGATCTGCAGGTAGCGTCCATGTAATACTCCTAGGCAGTTCCCGATAATGCAGCTGATGATCCTTGGGGTCAAGTATGCAGGCGCAGTCTGGACTCGGGTTCCATTCAGACTACTGGGTTCTGGATCCTTTGCAGAATTGTTACTGACATGGGCACGGACTCAGGCCCCATTCAGACAACAAAAATGATATAAGAATTCACATAATGTGGACTGAACAAAACACATTTGAGGTCAAATCCTTTATGTAAATTTTCTGCTGGGTGTAAGTAAGTAGACTGCTGCTGTCACATTCCTTTCCCTGAAGACACCTATCATGTTATTATTATGTAGTGTGAACTGTGTTTTGTAATATGAATAGTGTAATGCGTTAATGATGTGTAGTTTTAACAGTTGGAGTTGATGTTTGGAACTAGCCTAGAGAGGGAGGGACTATGAAGAAAGGTTAGAGAGGACTTCCTGATAGTGAAGTCAGAGAGGGCCTGGATTGCAAAGTGAGTGAAGTAAAAAGGTCCAAGGTGAGCAGTGCTGCATTTTGGCTTGACTCAAATACTGAGTAGAATGGAAGTCAATGCGAAACTCTGTAGCCTTAAATTTTGGTTGTGGGGAAATAGGGGAAACAATGGGCATAGAGAGCACTAGAGTAAACTACTGAGGAAGGAAACTTTGTGGAAAAGGTTACAAGTTTTCCCTTGTATAGAACTCTTATCAAGATACAATTGAGTAAAGAGTTTATTTTTGAATGGTAGTCTCTGGTGATGAGTGAGTACTAAAAAGCTCGAGTGCTCGGTACTCGAATCGACTGGCTTGACTCAAGTACTGAGTAGAATGAAAGTCAAGGGGAAACTCGACGACTCTCTAAAAATTATGAGCGAAGGCCGCATGATGACCCCCTAAAACGTGGAGCGATGGCTACATCATGACCCTGTAAAAATTATGAGCCAGGGCCTACTGTTTACCCTCTAAAAATTATAAGTGAGGGACACCTAATGACCCTCTTAAAATTATGAGCGAGGGTCGCCTGTTTACCCTCTAAAAATAATGAGTGAGGGCATCCTGTTTAGAGTCTAAAAATTTGGAGCAAGGGCCACATGATGATCCTGTTGATGTAGTGGTGGAGGAGGACAAGAAAAAAGAAGAAACCATGAATCGTATACCCTTTTTTGGGTGAGAAGGGGTGCATTGGAATATACTGTACTAGAAAAAAAAGGAACAATTCAATTGGCTTCATGTTCCACTGGTATAATCCAGTAGGGTTGAGAATTCTAGTCCAATCCAGTCTTGTTCCTTTTTGAAGAGTTATCCTGTCAGCATTTTTAGTTGACAGGCCGATGCTCCTATTAAATATTATTCCTGTGGCGGCACTAAAAATCTGCTCTGACAAAACACTAGCGGCAGGGCAGGCCAGCATCTAAAAGGCATAGAGGGACAGTTCATGCCATGTGTCCATCTTGGATGCCTAATATGTGTACGGCATAGATGAATCACAGAGGATGCTGGTACAGTCGTCTAGGTCAGAGCACCCAGCCTATCAGGGCCTGGGCGATAAGAGGGTCTAATGAAACTGTCCCAGACCTTTGATACTGTTTTTCTACTAATTGTTGGACTAGAGCCTTCTGGGATTTCACTATTTTACTAGACCTCTTTGCCGCAGGAAGGAGAGATGGAAAGTTCTCTGCAGCATCAGTCGACAAGGGTGAATAACCAGTAATTAGTGTTGGTCAAAATGCAAATGAAGCGAGGGTCACAGGAAAGGTAGTGGGACATAAAGTGGGCCATCTGTGCCAAACTCTCAACAGGCAAGAATTCCTTGTAGTCACCAGGAGGATGACTATCCATCTACTCCTCCTTCCTCTCGTCATCCTCATCTTAAGCCCTTCCACGCTGAACAGATGAGATGAAGTTGGCGTTGATAGTACCCTCTGTAATGCAGGCAACCATCTCCTGTTCCTCCTCCTCCTCCTCCTGCTCATTATTTATCACCCAATCCACTCTGAAAAGATGGGATGAGGCTGTGCTGGGTAGTATCACCCTGTGTACTTTCTTCTTCAGTCTCCTCCTGGTCGACATGCAAAGATTCTTTTTTAATTGTGAGCAGCAAGAGTTTAAGTAGAAGAAGCGGGATGGTTACGCTGACTATGGCATCATTGCCGCTCACCATCTTGTTCGTTCAAGTCTTGTAGAAGCTCACAGATGTCAGAAATCCATGCCTACTCATAAGTTGTTATTTGCCACCAGCTGACTGGAATAACGATGGCCATTTTGTAATTGGTATTCCACTATTGCCTTCTGCTGCTCATAAAGCTTTGCCAGCATATGTAATTTGGAGTTCCAGCATGTGGTCACATCGTACACTGCACTTGATCGGCGGCAGCTGTAGCTGACATGTGGAAATGGGCTTACACACAGTGTACCTTCACAAGTAGCTCAGGCAGAACAGCTAGACCACTAAGCTGAGCTCGTGGGCCAGGCATGGTACAGGTACGAGCTTGCCAAGCTTCAGAGCCACAGAGCCAACACCAAGTTATGGCCATTATCACATGTGACCATGCCTGGTGGTAAGTTCAGCGGTGAGAGCCACAGATCTGTCTGGTCTGTTATACCTTTCCACAACTCTGAAGCAGTGTTCTGTTTGTCACCTAAACAAATTAGTTTCAGCAGAGCAGGTTGCTGCTTTACCCAGGCAGTGCTGCTGTGCTTCCAGCTTATAAATGATTTGGATGATGTGCTCTGAGATGTCAATTCAGAGATGGAGGAGGAGGAGGAGGAAGGGGTGCAGGAAATGGTGTAGGAGGTGGTGGAAAACCTGATGGAACTAGGGCCCACAGTCTGTGGTGTAAGTAGCACATGTGCCATCCCAGGGATGGACTTGGCCTCAGCCTCCTTAAGGTTCATTCAGTGTGCCGTCGATGAAATGCAGCGTCCCTGGCCACAAGCACTTGTCGGTCGTTCAGCGGACCTTCGAAAGTAACTGCATTGATTAGGGCATTGGTGATGTTATGTTATAGAGGGACTGTCAGGAGTTTGTGGAAAGCCTCAGTGTCCATAAGACTAAACGGCAACATTTCCAGAGAAGCAGCCTATAAATGTGGCCGACTAGTGTTTTGACCTGTGGTGGGGTGCCTGGATATTTGCATTTGTGTTCCTGTGTTATGATAGATGCAAGGCATCTATACCTGCATCGTTAACAGGGGATTGGATGCCTGCATCGTTAACAGGGGATTGGCAAGCAAGTAGTACAGGGGGAGAGGCAGTGGTGTCACCCAGGCATTTATCCAACCTAGTCAGGTGCTTTGATGACATGTACCTGAGCATGCTGCTAGTGGTCAGGCTTCTGCTGATCTTAGCATAGCACAGGTTGCAAATGACTAACCTTTTATTTGAAAAAGTGGGGGAACATCTAACCCTTGGGCTGGGAACTGGTTGCAAGTGGGTGTTCTGAAGAACAGTTGCCTGCCTTCTGGCCACCCCACTGCCTCTTTCTGCCAGTTGTGGTGCTAAAAATCCCTCCCCCTTTGCACTGATATCCTCAGTTTGTATGCTACCTTTCCAGGTTGGATAATTGACTTTATTGTCAACCACCTTGCCTTCTGCTTCTGCACTCTGGTCCTCCTGATTTGTTGACTTAATAACATCACCTGTTTGCAACTGTGTCTCATCAGCATCTGCCTCTCGAGATCTCAATTGCCATTTCCAAGAGTTGTATTCTTCTAACCATGTCTGCTCAAATACTTGGGCATCACTACACATGTTCCTCTTGAAACATGCAGGGGAGAGGCCAGAATCAATAAATGGAAATTTAATGAGCTCCTCGAAGTGTCAAAGTAAGGCTGGTTTCACATTTGTGTCTGTGTGGCAGCGTACGATCCGCATAGATCCGCATGCGTCATGCGTACCTAACTTTAACATGGTGTATGCATGGACATGCGTTTGTATGCATTCGCATGCTTTTGCCTATGCATGCGTTGTTTCTTGGTGTGCGGCGGGGCATGGCGAACGCAACATGTTGCATTATTGGAAGCGCCAAAAATCAGTCAAATATGCGCAGGCATGTGCATGTGGATGAGTGCGTTAAAAAAACACATTACTGTCTATGGGAACGCATACGTACGCAAACGTTCGATGCACTTGCGTACTTTGGAATGCACATGTCCAGGAACTTTTTGAGACACGCCCATTGAGACATGCCCTCCTGGAAATTTCAAGCGCATGCCCATAAAAAGCGCAAACGCAAGCAAAAACGCATGCAAATGCATGCAAACGCTGCATTTTTTTCCATTATGCGTAAGCTGATGCGGATAAAAAATGCTGCCTTGGCATGCATTTTTGCATGCGGTGGCAGATGATACACTGCGCACATAGATGCAAATGTGAAACTAGCCTAAGGAAATACTTGTCTTCTGGGATTCACCATGTTTGGAAGAAGGAGAATTAGGGTGAGGATTATGTGGTAGAGACGCTTGGCTAGTGAGACAGAGCCATGTGGAAGACAGGGTGGTGCTGAGAAACATGCTGAAAGTATTATCTGCCACCCAAATGATCACCTGTTCGCACTCTTCTGACTTCAAGAGTGATGGTCCGTGCCCCCCTTAAAAGTGGGACAGGAAGCTAGATCTCATGGATGAGCATGTTTGTTGTGCTCTTGCAGCAGGCACAGTTTCCCCCTTGACCTATGGCCTCAGCCTCTGCATGCACCATCAGCAGCACGACCTCTGCTCTGTCCTTTACTATACACCTTGTGCATTTTAAATTAGGTATATAATATATGCCTGCAAACTTTCTGACATTAATGAGTAAATGAAAATATGTAGCCCTGAAAAGGACTTTTTTTTAGGTTGCAGCAGAAGTATACTTATGGAAGGACTATATAAACCCTGTCTATATGCCTCTAATCCAAAATTATCCTTCCTCCACTGGCTATTCCTACACTAAATGCAAGTAACAGCAATTTTACTAGAAAAAGGACAGTATGTAGCCCCAAAAAATGACTTTTGTTTTGATGGTGCAGCAATGGTATACAAGTGCTTCAATAGCAATTTAAAACTGCCTATATGCCTGCTCTAAACTAAGCTACCCCTCCAAGATAAACTATCCCTGAACTGTTTCCAGAGGAGAGTGTGTCAAGAATCTCGTCACTGAGTCTAAATAAGAATCAATGATGTGATGCGGCCGTCTTTTCATGGTATGGTACTACCACCCCACATTACAAGGGCATGGTGGAGAATTGTTAAAATGTAATCCACCTTGCTGCTACTGCATTATACACAATGTGTTTTCCACTAGGGAATCTGGGTGAGAAATCTGCATCAATTCTGTCACGTGTAAAAAATGCCTGGTTTCAATGTATGTTTATCCAATTGAAGGGTTGGTCCCGTACCTAGAATATCCTTTCTAAATATCAAGCTTTACACCATAGCCACTTTTGTATTATCTTTATTATATAATGCCCTACACGTCTCCCTATCTAGCTAATCCCTAAATGAGTTTTTTTTTTTATATTTCACGTCCTGAAAGAGGAGTTTTAAAACAGGATGTCACAGGCAGCTGCACTCACTTCACTGCAGTGTCTATCCCCACTCCTGGAAAGGGACATTATAAAAGGGGTGGCGTTATAGTTATTTGATACAGTTTATTGCATTGCCATCCTATGAAGATGTCCTAGCTATATGATGATAGACACTGCAGAAGAGGTGACCACGGTGAGAGAACTCTGCTTCTATCTCCGGTACTGCATCTTCTAACTGAGCAAAAAGACGTTGTCAGATCGCTGTCTCACAGCTTCTATCACCAATCTCAAACGAATCATAGAACTAACAAAAGAATGACTGGCACCTCCAAGATAGTGTGAATAGGTGCATACCACGAGGAACTACCTCCATATACAATGTACCAAAAAAAAAAGAATCATCATCAGAGCGCTGCTTCTATACCTTCCCCCTGTTAAAGATTCATTTGAGGGTAGTAATAGAAGCTGTGTGGCAGCACTGTTGTCACTCACTGCTTTATCACCGCCCCCGATGACATTTTGTTTCATAGGTAGAAGTTGCGGCCCAGAAAGAAGCAGAGTGCAGGTGCTACACTCATGCTTCCTGCAGAGTCTATTACCATGGATCCAGGACATTTTCAGACAGCGGCAATACAAGAAACTAGTGAGTAATTGCAGCACCACTCCATGAGGCGTCCTGTTCAAATAGGCTCAAAAGACACTGAAGGAAAGTGAGTGCAGTCCCAGCTTTCTGTGATGGCACGTTTGAGACTCCTCTCAAATAAAACGTCACAGGGAGTGAAATAAAACAAACACATTTAGAGATTAGCCAAATAAGGAGAAGTATGGGGTATTGTGTAATAATTCCCACATGTATTCAGCGTATCTGGAAGCTGTAAATCATGCAACTGAGGCAATGAAAACTATATCTCCCAGCAATAACAAATACTCGGAGGTCACCCGAGCGTGCTTGGGAAAACCCGAGCAACGAGTACACTCGCTCATCACTAGTACTAGCATATGAGATGGAGGCACATACAGTACTATAGACACTACAGTTTAGGTATTGAATGCATCCAGCCTGTTAGTGATAACAGATCAGAAAATACAGCATTCCCCTCAATGTTTAAGAATATTTCAGATACCAAACATCTCCATCATTACAGAAAGGCATATGAAGCTGGGGATCAGCGGAGAGCGCAGAACATGCTAAAAATACACACCATTTCTCTGTAGCTGTGACAACTCAAAAAAGCAAAACTAGTGATTGTGGGGAGGCAGGCGGATGCACCAGCAATGTTAAACCCAAACATTGCTTATTTGCCACTGTTTTAAAAGCAGAAAATACAATGTGCGGATCCTCGATTCAATTTTTCATCTAATTGTAAAATAATCGTAGACTGATTGCAGTAGTCTGCAAACTACAAAGAAGAGATTGCTCATATTCATTATAACATTCCTTTCTTCTCGTGCTGAGGGTTAATAAATTGTCGTCCTATTTCCTTCTAGATGCTTGCATGCTCACCACACCTGCTCGCGCAATATATAAATAGCCGCGGGTAATAAATGGTGTCTGCCAGCGTCTTGCAGTGCTCAGGTGTAACTATCTGAGTATTTTGGCACCTGCTCCCTGCCTTGATCAAGGGAGCGGAGAAAGGGGGGTAGGATAACAATGTCAGAGTGATTAATCCATTCGTTGCCAAAATGACAGCAAAACAAAGACCAAGACTCCACCAAGAAATGTTGGTAATGGCAGTGTCTGGGATCATAGCCCCAATTACTGGTTGCAGAAAAAATCTTCTTGTAACAAAATAGTGTTATATGCCCCTGCACTTTCAGCTCTTTCAGAGGAGTTCTAACAAATGAATGCTTACAAAATAAATGTAAATTTAGAAAAACTGGAACAATAATAAATGAGTTATTCAAAACTCCAGAGTTACATCTGCATTACTAAGTTATTGTACTTATTAGATCACTTATCCAAACCGGTAGGAATCTGTTTCTTCTGCTTGATAAATATATTGGGGGCAAACATACTATGTGCTTTACAGTGCTTTTAATGTAAAAATAACAATTATGTGCTTTAGACACTTTTTGGGGGGTCATTCAATCAGAGGTAAGGCTAAGATCGCTAACAATAAGGTCAGTGGCATACTGTAAACTGCATGTTATAGGTCCTTGTAGCATTCCAGAGGGGGGGCTGTATGGGGCGCAGCTAAAAGGAGGCCCCCACATGACTGCGTTGCCATGGGAGCAGTGCAGTAGGTTTTCTTTTAAAAAATAAAGGTGTTATTGAGTAAAGGAGCCCGGGGATTTGGGGTGGGGATTTTTGCAAAAAGGGAGGTGGGGGCTTGGGAAAGTGCGGGAAAAGGGGAGATCAGTTACCTTAGACGGGCGAAGTGAGTGGACCTGCTGCCACATCCCTCTCACCATGTCTTCTGTGGACAGCCTGGTAGCTCAGCTTCGTCGGGAGGCCAGTTCCAGGAGGGCCGGATGGCTGGAGGAGCAGCTCACAGGGCTGCTCGGAGGCAGTGGGAGCCAGGACAGCGGGAGCCGGGGCAGCAGAACCAGGCGGTCTAGGCCGCCAGACAGGCTGTCCCCCGACACTACACCGTGCGGCAGGCGCAGGCCGCGGAGCCCCTCCAGGGACCCTGCGGGGGCTGGGGGACGCGGCCGATCCACCTTGCCCGCCCCCTCCCCCGGCAGGAATCCACCTGGCGGCCCTGCCGGCGCGAGGCGGCGCGGTGCTGGGCGAGCGGTGCAGACGCGGCAGGACGCCGGCGCTGCACAGGATGTCAGGGCCGCACTTCCGGTGCGGCCTAGCAGAGGGCGCGGCGGCGCCGCAGCACCGATAGCAGCAGCTTCTACCCGCCGGGGAGCACCTCCCGCGGTGGCGGCAACACGAGCAGGGGGACGGGGAAGGAGCCCAGCGGCGGCGGCAGCATCCACCAGGCAGGAGCCGGGGAGTATCGCGGCGGGCGCAATTGCGGCGGGGGCACCCGGATCCCATCCCCCCAGTGCGCCTGGCTCTGCGACAGGACGGCAGAGCAGACTATCGGGCAGGACAGCGGCGGCATCACGGCAAGGAGCGGGTCGTGGTCGGGCCGCAGGAACGGCGTCCAGAGGAGACAGTCCAGCGGCTGGAGGCAGAGGAATCACGGAGCCGGACAGATCCAGATCCAGCAGGAGGTCGAGGGACCGGTCGCCTTCGCCAGTCTCGGTCCCCCCTGGTGACGTGGAGGCCAGGGGCGCGGGCCTGGGGCAGATGAGCGGCAGCGATGATTCCGGGAACGAACATCACGACGAAATGGACCAGCAGGATTCAGGAAGCACGGCTGGTGGGGACACAGCACCTGCGCAGCCACGTGAGTACATGTCCAGTCTTTCCCCAGTGCCGGGTGTTTCGGGTGTGGTGGAGCGGGGTGGGGACTGTAATGAGGTCCCGGGGGTCAGAGAACTTCTAGCGGGTATGTCGCAGATTTTGCGTAGATTGGATGGGGGCGGGGGTAGCTCAGTTGCTAACAGTGTGGGATCGTCGCCCGCTGGTGCCTGGGTGTCAGTTGCCGGGGGCATAGCAGGGGGTTCGAACGAGATTGCGAGCTCGGGTAGCGGGACACCTGTTTCTGTGGCGGGGGTGTCGGTGTCGGTACAAACGGAAACGGGAAAAGGTGATACCGTTAAGTTAGACGACAGGGCAAAAGGCGAGGTATATGTGTGTTTTGAGGGTCCACTGGGGGCCCATTTGAAGAAAGAAGTCAAGGAAAAGATTTGGAAAGATGAATACGTAGAGATTTTCTCTCTCCATCCTTTAGAAAAATTTAACTTGGATAAAGGAAAGAAAGACGACAGCAAAAAGGAAGAGGAAGAAAAGAGGCGTTGGCGCCTTATTCCTCAGACGTTCGTTAACTGGCAGCAGGCCTTTGCCATTCTAGCGAGTGTTATAGGGGAGAAATTCCCCGAGAATTGCTCGGGCCTGTTTTGTTATTTGGATGCTATTGGTGAGGCGCATCGTACCTACGGGGGCCAGGCTTGGCTGAGATACGATGAACAGTTCAGGCAGCGAAAAGCAGTGAGGCCGGAGATAAGGTGGGACCAAAAAGACATCGGGTTGTGGCTGAAGGTGATGGCTCCGGTGCGTTATGGGCAGTCCTTTCAGGGGGGAGGGGGGGGTAGCAGTCAGCAGTCAGGACAAAGTGGAGGACACGGGTCTCAGGGTTCAAAGGAAAAATCTGGGACATGCTGGCAGTTTAATGAGGGCCAGTGCAAGTATGGCACCACTTGTAAATTTAAACACGTGTGCTCCCATTGCAACGGCGCCTCTCACGGAGCCGCTAAGTGTTTCAAGAAATCGCGTGGTAAGTAGTGTTGAGCATTCCGATACCGCAAGTATCGGGTATCGGCCGATACTTGCGGTATCGGAATTCCGATACCGAGATCCGATATTTTTGTGATATCGGGTATCGGTATCGGAAGTGTAAAATAAAGAATTAAAATAAAAAATATTGTTATATTCACCTCTCCGGCGGCCCCTGGACATCAGCGGGAGGATCCGGCGTCCGGCACGGCTTCTTTCTTCAAAATGCGCGCCTTCAGGACCTGTGGAATGACGTCCCGGCTTCTGATTGGTCGCGTGCCGCCCATGTGACCGCCACGCGACCAATCAGAAGCCGCGACGTCATTCCTCAGCTAAAGTCCTAGAATGAGCGCCTTCTAGGACCTGAGGAATGACGTCGCGGCTTCTGATTGGTCGCGTGGCGGTCACATGGGCGGCACGCGACCAATCAGAAGCCGGGACGTCATTCCACAGGTCCTGAAGGCGCGCATTTTGAAGAAAGAAGCCGTGCCGGACGCCGGATCCTCCCGCTGATGTCCAGGGGCCGCCGGAGAGGTGAATATAACAATATTTTTTATTTTAATTCTTTATTTTACACTTTAATATGGATCCCAGGGCCTGAAGGAGAGTTTCCTCTCCTTCAGACCCTGGGATCCATGAGGATACATTCCGATACTTGATGTCCCATTGACTTGTATTGGTATCGGATATCGGTATCGGCGATATCCGATATTTTTCGGGTATCGGCCGATACTATCCGATACCGATACTTTCAAGTATCGGACGGTATCGCTCAACACTAGTGGTAAGCCATCAGTGGGTGGCGGTCAAGGGGGTGACTCCGGTGAGGGTTCAAAAGATGGCCCCCTATCTAAGTAGATACCCGGATGTTAAAAAGGCGGAGGTTATTAGGGACGGTTTTCTTGAGGGGTTTAAGATCCCTCACCCGATGCATGTTGTTCCTTTTTCTACAAAAAATTTGAGATCAGCTGGCTTGCATGCGGAGGTGGTTTCGGCTAAATTGGCAAAAGAGGTTGAGCTGGGAAGAATGGCGGGGCCTTTTAGTTCGTTGCCCATGGCGGGTGTAATTGTTTCCCCGCTTGGGGTGGTGCCCAAGAAGGAGCCGAACAAGTTCCGGCTAATTCAGCATCTTTCATATCCCAAAGGATCCTCGGTTAATGACGGGATTGCGGAGGAGTTGTGCTCCGTTGTTTACACATCGTTTGATGCGGCTGTTCGGTGGGTGCGAATGTACGGGCCTGGAGCATTGCTGGCAAAAACGGACATCGAGTCGGCATTTAGGCTCTTGCCGGTGCACCCGCAGAGCATTCCTTTGTTAGGTTGTTGGTGGGAGGGTGGTTTTTACTTGGATAGGTGTTTGCCTATGGGATGTTCTATTTCCTGTGCATTGTTTGAGACTTTCAGTACCTTTTTAGAGTGGGTAGTGAGAGATGTATCGGCCGTTCCTTCTGTCATTCACTATTTGGATGATTTTTTGTTTGTTGGTCCACCGGATTCAGCAGTGTGCTGTCATTTACTTGGGACCATGGAATGGGTGGCCGGACAGTTTGGTGTTCCTTTGGCACAGGGAAAAACGGAGGGCCCCTGCTCGGTCTTGAGTTTCTTAGGGATTCTCATTGATTCTGAGAAAATGGAGTGTAGGTTGCCTGATGATAAGTTGGAGTTGCTTAAGCGAGAGGTGAGTCGGATTGGAAAATTGCGGAAGACTTCATTGAAGGAGTTGCAGTCGCTGCTGGGCCGCCTGAATTTTGCTTGTCGTATTATGCCAATGGGCAGGATATTTTGCCGCAGATTGTCCAGGGCGACGGCTGGAGTTCGGTCGGCTCATCATTTTATTCGTTTGGGTAGAGAGCATAAGGAGGACCTTCTTGTTTGGCAACGTTTTTTGGAAGGCTATAATGGCAGGTCGCTTATTCAGCAGGAGGATCTGAATGCTTTTGATTGCGAGATCTACACAGATGCAGCAGGTGGAGTTGGTTATGGGGCCTACTGTGGAGGAAAATGGAGCGTCGGGGTGTGGCCAGAGGATTGGCGAAAGAAGGGGCTCACCAAGAATTTGGCATTGTTGGAGTTGTTCCCGATTGTGGTGTCAGTGTTTGTTTGGGGTGACAGCTTTCGTGATCGGCGAGTACGTTTCCATTGCGATAACTCGAGCGTGGTGGCCGTGATTAACAGCTTATCTTCTTCTTCCCCTCCAGTAATTAGGTTGGTCAGGGAGTTGGTACTGAGATGCTTGGAGTTGAATGCATGGATTACGGCGGTGCACGTGCCAGGAGTTCAGAACAATATAGCTGATGCTTTGTCTCGTTTGCAGTGGGACCGATTCCGGGATTTGGCTCCAGATTCGGAGGCGGCAGGAGCAGCATGTCCTTTGCATCTGTGGCAGGTGGTTACGGAAGGGGAGGCCGATTGATCCAAGCCTCGGTGTCAAACAGGACATGGTCAGATTATGCGGCGTCATGGGCCATGTGGGAAAGTTGGTTGTTTCAATGCGGCTCGGCTGAGTGAGATAGCGACAGGGCAATGGCGTTATTGGCACTGGTAGGTAAGGTCGTGGAGTGGGGTTGGTCCGTGTCTAGGTTAAACAAGTTTATAGCAGGTTTGGCTTTTGGTTTTCAGTTGCAAGGATTGAGGGACGTCACAAAGGACTTTGTTATACGGCAGGCGTTGAAAGGTTTTCGTAAGGGTAATTCGACTTTTGATAAGCGCAGGCCCATTTCTTTTGGGTTGTTGCAGCGGTTAGGGGAGGACTTGGGCGTAATTTGTTCATCTCAGTTTGAGGTGGTACTGTTTCAATTGGCCTTTTCTCTAGCGTTTTTTGGTGCTTTGCGTCTGGGTGAATTGGTTTCCCCGAGCAAGGACAGGTCAGGTGGTCTTTTGGCGGAAGATGTGGTTTTTTGGGAAGGGGGAGTTGCCTTTTGGATAAGGCGTTCAAAGACGGATCAGCTAGGTAGGGGAAAGAAAGTAGTGCTAGGAAGGGTGGCGGGAAGCGGGATGTGTCCGCAACGCTGCTTAGAGGCATATTGGAATTTGTCATCAGTCAGGTCAGGCCCTCTGTTGCAACACCAAGAGGGGGATTTCTTGTCACGTTTCCAGTTTGTAGCCATTTTGAAGAAGGGCTTGGGTTTGCTGGGTGTTAACCCGGAAAATTTCGGCTCGCATTCTTTTAGGATTGGGGCCGCATCTGAGGCCGATGGTTTGGGCCTTGGGCCGGAGGTGATCAAGAAAATAGGCAGATGGAGTTCTAATCGTTACCTGTCTTATGTGCGGCATTAAATCAACAATGCGGGGTGAAGAGGGACGTCTTTGCGGATTGTTAATTATGGTTGTGTTTTTCAGGTCATACCCCTCTTTTGGCGTGGATTGTCGGACACTCTTTCGTTTATTGGGGCGCCCTCCGGGCCGATGCGCGCGCGAATGGTAGGCAACTGGGTTTCGGCCGAGAGGCAGTGATCATCCGTTGGATGGGGACTCGTGGTATGTCGTGGCGTAGTTTTTTGCCGGAATTCTCCCGCGCCGCCCGTCTGGATCGCCCTCCGGATATTTTAGTGGTTCACTTGGGGGGTAATGATTTGGGGGCAAAACCCGTGAGGGAACTCATTCGGGATATCCGTTATGACTTGTTGAGGCTGTGGGTATCTTTTCCCGGTATGCTGACTGTGTGGTCAGACATTGTGCCGCGGAAGACGTGGCGGGAGGCCCGTTCCCATAAAGGGATTAACAGAGCCAGGGTAAAATTGAACAGGATGGTGGCGAGTTTTGTGTCCCGGAATGGGGGTATTGCCGTGAGGCATTTCGAGCTGGAGGCCGGGGTCGGTAATTTTTGGAGGGATGATGGAGTGCATCTTAACGAGATCGGGATGGATTTATGGGCGCTCGGTCTACAGGAAGGAGTTGAAAGAGCTTTGGCGGTGGTGGGGCACTCACGAGCCTGAGGTGGTCAGGGCTGTTCGTGTGTGGCGGGGGGTGGGGTTCTTGGAGTTGGTGATGATGCTGATAGGGTTGATCTGGCTTTTGGTACGGGCTCTGGACGGGGTGTTTACCTCGGGAGCTTTGTGGTTGGTTTGCCCGAAATGGGTTACATGGTGCCCTCGAGCTGGTGGTTACGGCTGAGGGTAAATACGTGTTTTTTGTAAAAATTTTGGGTAGGCTCTCTGCCTATTATGAGCCAGATTTTTTAGCTCCAAGAGCCCCCCCCCTCGAGGTTTTATATATTTACTGTTTACATGTTGTTATTTATGTATTTGTTTGTTAATAAAATGGCCGCTGTGGCCAAATTATCCAAAAAGAAATTAACGTGGTGGTGTGTTTTCCTGGGTAATAGATGGAGGGGTTAAGAGGGGCAAGGTAGTTGGGGGTGGGGGATGCTTTACGGAAAGGATCCTTTATTGGCCATACGCGGTCAAGAGGGGGGGCTGTATGGGGCGCAGCTAAAAGGAGGCCCCCACATGACTGCGTTGCCATGGGAGCAGTGCAGTAGGTTTTCTTTTAAAAAATAAAGGTGTTATTGAGTAAAGGAGCCCGGGGATTGGAAGAGTAGGATTTGGGGTGGGGATTTATGCAAAAAGGGAGGTGGGGGCTTGGGAAAGTGCGGGAAAAGGGGAGATCAGTTACCTTAGACGGGCGAAGTGAGTCCCTCCCACCCTCCCTGTGTTAGCGGTTCTATGAGGCAACGTAGCTTTAGGCAAGATCGGCGAGTTCGTCAATTCTTAAGGTAAAAAAAAAAAAAAAAAAAAAAAAAAGGGGTCTTTTGAATTATATTTCTTTTCTGTTGATTTATTGAAGGCAAGCATTCTGTATTATTGTCACAGTGGCGTTGGCGGGGGGTGGGGTTCTTGGAGTTGGTGATGATGCTGATAGGGTTGATCTGGCTTTTGGTACGGGCTCTGGACGGGGTGTTTACCTCGGGAGCTTTGTGGTTGGTTTGCCCGAAATGGGTTACATGGTGCCCTCGAGCTGGTGGTTACGGCTGAGGGTAAATACGTGTTTTTTGTAAAAATTTTGGGTAGGCTCTCTGCCTATTATGAGCCAGATTTTTTAGCTCCAAGAGCCCCCCCCCTCGAGGTTTTATATATTTACTGTTTACATGTTGTTATTTATGTATTTGTTTGTTAATAAAATGGCCGCTGTGGCCAAATTATCCAAAAAGAAATTAACGTGGTGGTGTGTTTTCCTGGGTAATAGATGGAGGGGTTAAGAGGGGCAAGGTAGTTGGGGGTGGGGGATGCTTTACGGAAAGGATCCTTTATTGGCCATACGCGGTCAAGATCCCATGAAGACAGACGTGTTTCCCCTCTTATGTCCTCCTACCTGTAATAATGTTCCCCATCGTGTGCCTCTTTTCTATTGTAATGGCCCCCATCCTGATCCCTTCTTGTAATAATGTCCTCCATCTTGGTCCATTCCTGTAATAATGTCCCCCATCCTGGGCCCCTTCCTTGTATAATGTCCTCTATCCTGGTCCTTTTCCTAGTAAAATGTCCCCCCTGAGCCTTTTCCAGAGATAATGTCCCACATTCTGGTAAAATGTCTCCATCCTAGGCCCCTTCCTGGTATAATGACTCCCTTTCCTGGTATAATATCCTCCTTCCTGGGCCCCTTTCAGTATGGGCAGCGGGATGGCTCAGTGGTTAGCACTGCAGCCTTGCAGCGCTGGAGTCCTGGATTCAAATCCCACCAAGGACAACATCTGCAAAGAGTTTGTATGTTCTCCCTGTGTTTGCATGGGTTTCCTCCTTGTTCTCCGGTTTCCTCCCATATTCCAAAGACATACTGATAGGGAATTTAGATTGTGAGCCCCAACGGGGACAGCAAAACTGTAAAGCGCTGCGTAATATGTTAGCGCTATATAAAAGTAAAGATTATTTATTATTATTAATATATGTCCACCATCTTTGTATAATGCCCCCCATCCTAGGCCCCTTTCAGTAATAAATTTCCCCCATCCTGCTATAGTGTCCTCCATCATGGTCCTCTTCTAGTAATGTAGGTCCCCCATACTGGTATAGTGGCCGCCATGCTAGGCCTCTTCCAGTAATATATTTCCCAGACTAATGTCTCACATCATTGGCCCCTTCCAGTAATATGTCCTCCCTTCCTGGTTTAACGCCCCCATCCTAGGTCTCTTCCAGTAATATATTTCCCAGACTAATGTCTCACATCATTGGCCCCTTCCAGTAATATGTCCTCCCTTCCTGACGTAACGCCCCCATCCTGGGATTCTTCCAGGAATAATTTCCAGTAATAATTTCCGTGTCTCTTTTCCAACAAATATGAAAAAAACCTGATTCTACTCACCTTCTCCTGCTCCCACGATGTGCAATGTTCTCTTCCAAAACTGGCACAGAAGACGATAGCTGACTTCAGCGTACAAGCGACGGGCGGCCCATAACGTCACTGCCATGTGCTGCCAGTGACTTTCACGCAGACATCAGCTGCCGGTGTCTGATTGGCCGGCACCGTATATTGCAGTGCACGGACCCAGTGGGTCTCTATGACACAATATATTTCCGCTGAATGTGACTACTCCTGACGAAGCTGTTGCTAACAGCGATACACTTGGAGTTCTTCCCCACACCCCTGATCCTTATGGCTTTATGCCTATTAAAGCATCATGTGGTGGCTTGGAGCAATCTTTGAGCATGTAAGGTAGTTTTATCTACAGGATACATTTATTCTTATCCTTGCAGTATTATCTGCATCTTTATATTCACATATCTGTCTCTTGTGGCATTGCTTCCCATTGCCTGTATCCTGCTTTCTTTGCTTGCTGTGACCACTCTGCCATGCACCCTTCTACTTCCGCTATTTCTATCATGTCTCTATAACCTTGTGAGGTGTGACTATATTGTCAATAGGGCGTCATTGTTTGCACCTGTCCATCAAGCAGGTTGCCATCCTTCCTTTTGGATAGGTATCACATTCAGGGACTCAGATGGTCTTTTTGCCCTTTATTTCTTTCACATACATTATTACACTATTTTCTCAGCTAGTGAGTCGCCGCCAGGGCTGTGGGGTACTCGGTTCCCGGGTCTGTTACTTAAAGGGATGAGTCACGGTGGCCATGACCCGGTCACTGGCCCTGGGTGCCCAAGTTAAAGGGACGGTCTTTAAAGGGGTTGTGGAAATAAGGAAAGTTCGTGACGCCACCTGTGGTTCTCGGTCAGAGGTGACCGATGCTGCTTAAAGGGGTCCTCTGGGAGCAATGGTGCTGCAGCAAAGATGATGTCGCTTCCCACAGGTGAAGCAGTGTTCCCAGGGCTCCCGGTATATTTGGCAGGGATGGTGAATGCCGCAAATCATTGGATGACACAGGGTTGCAGTCTTTACCTGGTTTACTGAGATGGTATTAAGCCTCAGTCCAGGGTACCGGTAACAGGTGTAGCTAGAGTCCAGGCAGCCTGAAGACAGGTGGAAATCCCCTTGACAGGTCAGTTTGGGAGCCTTCCACTATGCGCTGGTCTGTGGTCCCTTGCTGCCTGTAGCTCTCTAACAAGGCCCTCTTTCTTCCCTGTCCAGGGACAGTACCTGCACGGTAAGCAGCTTGAGCCATCTCTTTTGGGTCTCTGTTCACGGTGACTCTGATTGCTGCTGGAGAGGCCCAGTAGCGTCTCTCTCTAGCTCCTAAGTACCTCTGTGCTCCTTCACTGTCTGCTACCAACGGTCAACTGTCTGCTTGTCTGCCTAGCAATTGCCTAGCAACTGACTCATCCTCCCGACCAGAGAGAGCAGCTCCCCTCAAGTAGGGTGTAGAGCTCCCCCTTCTGGTTTGGAGTCAGAATGTGTTGCATGTAAGGTTACCTGCCATAGGGATTCCTCCTGTCTCCAGACATGACATTACCCTCCCCGAGAGGAAGGCAATACCACTGTGGTACCTGAACTCCTGGGGTGCCACACTAGATCTATGTTTACCAGCTACATTGGTGGCCTAGGGGCACTATCGGCTATTTGGGCCTTGGTTGCCTTTATTAGGACCACTTATATGTTATTTGGATGTTCTACAATTGTAGCTTTTTTTTGCTCTTGCTCCTAACCATTCATTGTGTCCACAAATGTATATAGCATGCCATTCTTTATACATTATTCAGGAGTGTTGGATAGTTATTTTGCTACATGTATGTTTTTAGATGTTTTTAATTGTTTGTTTGTGTATGTCCTCAGTATATCATAAAGTTGTATATTTTTTGTATTTCATCATGTGTGCACACCATTTTTTGCATCGTTCTTTTCCTCTCTCGCATGAATGTGCCTCCTCAGACACACATTCAGCTGATATAGCTGCTGGCATCAGAGGGTCTTCCTCCTGCATGAGCCAGGTCATGGTCGCACTCTCTGAGACCACAATTGTTACACCCCTAAACATGGCTTAAAATATTAGAATGTTTTCCAAAGAGCAAGAAAGTAGTGCAATTGGATGCTCAAGAGACAGTGTAAAGTTAGATAACTTGTCTAGAGATATGATAAATTTATGTTCAAGCATGAACCACTGTGATAAATCTGGTTTGGTGGTTACACTACAACATTGTGGCATTTTAGCTCGGCAGTTACGGTACCATAGAAACAATCTCTTTCCCAAATATAGCATGTAGTTTCTGCCAGCAATAAACACAGCCCTACAATTGGGCCTCCAATTAACCCACACTCCTCACTCTGGCAACAGACATGGTGGAAGAGTGGGTATCCTTCTTTCTAAAAAACTGCTCCTTGAACCCTATCCAACCCCCACCCTCCCTTATCCTCCCTTCTTTCGAGGTTCACTCTGTCCGTATTTACGCTCCCTCCAGTCTCCAAATGGCTGTCATATACTGACCCCCGGGCTCAGCCACTGCCTTCATCGACCAATTCTCCACCTGGCTCCTTCACTTTCTCTCTGCTGACACCCACCAGCCAGCAGCCTCCCATCTACTGGCCCTTACTTCATCCTTTGGACTCACCCAGTGGTCCTCCACAGCTAACCACACAGATGGACATACACTAGACCTCATCTTCACCCGCCTCTGTTCCTTATCTAATCTTACAACCTCTCCCTTCTCCCTATCTGACCACCATCTACTCACCTTCTCATCCTTGTCCTCCTCACCTGCCCCCCAGGTCCAGCCATTACCACATCCTCGCAGAATCCTCGCAAACCTAGACATTCACAGACTATCAGACTCTCCCCTACCCCTGTCCTCCATATCTTCACTCCACGACACGGACAGCGCCACCGCTTTCTATAACTCCACCCTCACATCAGCCATAGACTCAGTCGCCCCTCTCATGCATGGCAGAGTGCGACAAACCAATAGGCAACCTTGGCATAACAATCTCACAAAAAAACTTCGACAAGCATCCAGGGTCACGGAGCGGCGTTAGAAGAAAACATGCCTGCCAGACGACTTCACTGCTTTCAAACAAGCTACACTTGACTTCAAATCAGCCCTCACCTCTGCTAAACAGACCTATTTCACTAACCTTTTATCTTCACTATCCTACAACCCAAAGCAACTGTTCAGCACATTTAACTCTCTCCTCCGCCCACCACTGCCACCTCCAACTCCCTTCATCTCTTCTGAGGACTTTGCCACCTACTTCAAAAACAAGATCGACCAAACATGGCAAACCTTTACTTGTCCACCACCCCAACCACTCCATATACCAGACCTCTGCCCTTCCCTAATAACTTCCCTCTCCAACATCACTGAAGGAGAGCTTACTCGCCTCTTTTCCAAATCACATCTCACCACCTGTGCACTTGACCCCATCCCTTCCCACCTGCTCCCCAACCTCACTAACATGCTCATTCCAGCTCTAACCCATCTCTTCAACCTATCGCTCTCTTCCGGTACCTTCCCCTCTGCCTTCAAACATACCATCACACCCATCCTCAAAAAAACTAACCTTGACCCAACTGCTATGCCCAGCTATCACCCCATATCACTGCTTCTGTTTGCTTCATGTCCATGCTCAACTTTCCTCCCACCTCTCATCTAACTCTATTCTTGACAACCTCCAATCTGGCTTCCGCCCCCACCACTCCACCGAAACTGCCCTGACAAAAATTACTAATGACTTAGTCACAGCCAAAGCTAACAGACAGTTCTCCATCCTCCTCCTTCTTGACCTGTCCTCTGCTTTCAACACAGTCGATCACTGCCTACAGCTACAGATTCTCTCTTCCCTTGGAATCAAAGATCTTGCCCTGTCCTGGCTTGTCTCATACCTATCCAACCGCACATTTAGCATTTTGCACTGCCACACTACCTCCTCATCCCGCCCTCTCTCTGTTGGAGTCCCTCAAGGCTCTGTCCTAGGGCCCCTACTTTTTTCCATCTATACCCTTGGCTTAGGACAAATCATAAAGTCCCATGGCTTCCAGTACCACCTGTATGCAGACGACACTCAGATCTACCTCTCTGGCCCAGATGTCACCTCCCTGCTGTCCAGAATCCCAAAGTGTCCGTCATCCATATCCTCCTTCACCTCTCGCTTCCTTAAACTCAATGTAGACAAAACCAAATTCATCATCTTTCCCCCACCTCACATATCCCCCCTACCTGATCTATCTATTATGGTAAACGGCATCACGCTCTCTCCCGCACTAGAAATCCGCTGCCTCGGGGCAACTCTCGACTCTGCCCTGTCCTTCAAACCTCACATCCAAGCTCTTGCCACCTCCTGTCGCCTCTAACTCAAAAATATTGCCAGAATCCGTTCCTTCCTCAGCCCACAATCTACCAAAACTCTTGTGCATGCTCTCATCATCTCCCACCTCGATTACTGCAACACCCTACTCTGTGGCCTCCCAGCTACCTCTCTTGCGCTACTCCCCTGCTTCTCCCCTCTACAAATCCCTCCACTGGCTCCCCAACGAATCCAGTTCAAACTACTGACACTGATCTACAAAGCCAATCACAACCTGTCCTCTCCCTATATCTCTGAACTAATCGCCCAATATCTTCCCTCACGTAATCTTTGATCCTCCCAAGACCTCCTACTCTCCTCCACACTTATTCGTTCCTCACACAACCACCTCACACAACCGCCTCCAAGATTTCTCTCGAATATCCCCCATCCTCTGGAATTCCATGCCTCAACACGTCCGATTATCCACCAGCCTCGGATCCTTCAGATCGAACCTGAAAATCCATCTCTTCAGGAAAGCCTACAGCCTACAATAACCAAGCCACCGCTTCACCGCTGCCAGAGCCGCCGCCTCACCACCACCTCACTGCCGCCAGAGCCGCCGCCTCACCGCCACCAGAGCTGCCGCCTCACCGCCGCCAGAGCCGCCGCCTCACCACTGCCAGAGCCGCCGCCTCACCACCGCCAGAGCCGCCGCCTCACTGCCACCAGAGCCGCCATGTCATCGCGCCAGAGCCGCCGCCTCACCGCCACAAGAGCCGCCGCCTCACCGCCATCACAGCCGCCGCCTCACCACCACCAGAGCCGCCGCCTCACCACCGCCAGAGTCGCCGCCTCACTGCCGCCAGAGCCGCCACGTCACCGCAGCCAGAGCCGCCGTCTACCGCCACCAGAGCCGCTGCCTCACCCCTATCTTCTGTCTCTTCCCCACTATCCCATTGAATGTACGTCCGCAAGGACAGAATCCTCTCCCCTCTGTACCAGTCTGTCACTGTTAACCTGCTTACTGTAAACGATATCTATAACCCTGTATGTAACCCCTTTCTCATGTACAGCACCATGGAATTAATGGTGCTATATAAATAAATAAATAATAATAATACAGCTTTAAATTGAGGGAGAATATCTTGAAACTCTCTGAGCTATCCACAGATTCTCTCACATGCAGGACACAACAGAACATTTCCACAAAATGCCCAGTGCAGGTCACAGTCCTCCTCACTGTCTTGGGGCACAAAAGGCTCTCAATACAGGTCACAGTTATCTCCAATGTCTCAGGCCATGGCGTCATCAGCCGCCATCTCTTTAATTGTCTCAGGTCACACTTTAGTCACCACAAAAAGTTGCAGGGGAGGAAGGTTGGATGATCAGTCACTGCAGGTCACTTACAGCATCACTACCAGTGATTGCCTATGTGTGCCAACTTCGTTTCGAAATCACCTTACAAATTAGCCAATTCTTTTTTATAACTGATTATTTTTGCATATATTTTCTTAGTTCAGCAGCTCAAAGAAGGTCTATGATCTTGTACCTGACATCCTTATAAAGCTCTTTGGTCTTGCCTATGTTGTAGAGGTTAGTCTGACTGATTAATTGAGTCTGTGGACAGGAGTCTTTTATAAAGGTGACTATGTAAGACAGCTGTCTTTAATGCAGGAGCATTAATGTTAGGAGCGTCTACCTGGCCTGTAGGAGCCAGAACTCGTAATGGTTGGTAGGGGATCAAATACTTATTTCTCACTGCAAAATGCAAATAAATTTATATAATGTATACAATGTGATTTTCTGGATCTTATTTTTGATATTCTATCTCACAATGTTAAAATTAACCTACCCTTAAAGTTATAGACTATTTGTGTCTTTGTCAGTGGGCGAACTTACAAAATCAGCAAGGGATCAAATACTTATTTCTCTCACTGCAGACAGAGATACATATATTCACCCTTCTATTCAATAACTGACACTCATGGAGTCTGTCAGTTTCTTAATCTGTTGACAATCAACTTTTTTGGGAACCACCAACCGCAGCCTTCCAGAAACAGTACAGAGAGGTGTACTGTTTTCTTTCAATGTAAATATCCTATTTAAGAGGACCCCAAACATTCTAAATAAGATTTAGGTCAGGCGATGAAGGAGGCCATGTCAATATTAATTAATCTTTAAGTCCTTTGCTGGCAACTAAGCAGTGGAGTACTTCAATGTATGTGATCAAGCATTGTCCAGCATAACAATCATGGTTTTCTTGAAAGATGCAGACGTTTTGTGATGAAGAATTTTCTAAGTTCTAAAACTGGTAGCAGGTTTGATGTTGATTTGGAGTACATCTTCAGCCTGAGAAGGTCCAACTTGCTCAACATTAACAAAACAGCCCATAAAAGTATCCCACCTCCACCTGATGGTGTGTGTGTTGAAACGGACGTCTGTGCCCATTATTGATCCAGCCACAGGCTCATCCGTCTGGTTAGTCAAAATTCGCTCTTATCTTTAAAGTTTACAGTTCATTAAACCTTTCCGTAGACAATTTTTAACTCTTCAGAGTCAGTTACATCTCTTTTTGGTCTCAGTTTGCCTGAGGAAACAAGCTGCCTAACAATTCTGCACACCTTGCTAAAGAGTGTAGATATCTGTAGGTAACACCCTCCCTCATTACAAGTACAAATCATATGATATGCATCGCCCAATAAGCATTCAAGGTTCTAGAGTTGAGAGTTGGAAAATCTACATAAAAATTATAATATGGTAAAAATACTCACTTTTCTAATAATTATGCACATAGTGTAGTTTGGGATTTTGCAACTCAAATCGTCCTCAGCTTTGCCATGTTGTAGTTCTAAAACACATGCTAGTCTTTGGAAATTACATATCTGTAAGCTTGGAAAAGGGTAAAATGACTGAATCCACTCAGTAAAATGTTTGTCTATCAACTTATAATCATGTTGTTTAGAAGAACAATTCTGTAAAGAGAACCAAACAAAATATTCTTGATACTTGGATCACAGGAATAAACACAGTCCTGTGATGTAGGTCGTAATTAAGACATAAAAACAGAACAAAGATAAAGTAGCAACTTCTTATAAACTGCAAAAAGGCACATTTCCACCATAAGAACATTCCTGCTATGTTGAATTTTTATCATCGAGTAGGAGCGGCAGGTAAAAGCTAGATAAACTGAGCAACACCACAAGCAAAGGAGACAAAAAGAAACAACTTACAAATACATAGAGGAGTTCTAATAAATAACCCCCGTTGTGCCTTTATTCTTCATTCTAGTGGTGATAAGAATGTCGATACCCGAGCAGTGCCAAATTAATGCACATTGACATGTTGATGCAGTGTTTTTCTCTTCACTCTTTCTCAAAGCGTTCTGGGTTCGCTCGCTTTTTTTTTAACAGAAAGAAGCCCTAGCTCTTGTGCCTTTCAAACAAAAACATGGAAAGATTGCTATTTCTTTTTGTACCCAACACACAATATATTCCAGACTTATTGATATTTCACTTTCTTCTATGATACGTAGAGAACAAAAGTAAAACCTGCCACCTTTAAGTATTGCGGAATATTGTGGCCTCATTTATTTTCTTTGCCTCCATTCACTTGTAGCTCGCTTTTTATGGAGCTGAGGTAAACTCGCTTTCCAGTTTGAAAGGTCTGTTTTGGCTTAACATCTGCGTGACTGAGCTATTTCCCATGTTTTCATTTTTGTTTTTAACTCTCCTTCTTCCAAGAGCCCAGACTTTTTTTTATTTTTCCATCCACGTAACCACATGAGAGTTTGTTTTTTTGTGGAACAAGTTGTACTTTTTAATGACACCATTGATTTTTATTATGCGATGCATTGGAAAGACGGAAACAAATTCCAAGTGTGCTGAAATTGCAAAAAAAGTTCAAAAGTTTATTAGTTAAATAAGAGTAAATGCAAAATATCAAAACACGGGTGCCTCACAACAGTAGGACGCGTGAAAACTAGACTGAAGAAGTATATGATATCTAGTACCAAGTGTAGTAGTAATAGCACTAATTATTAGGTGTAATGAGCTATCATACAATATATTACATAGATTAAACACTGGGTGTCCTCTTCCAGTAGCCGTATATGCTCAAAAATTATGCCAGTCACAGAGCATGTTTGTTCTGCTAGAACCATTATAGTATATGGCCCCATCGGCGCATAGGTTTTGTAGGGGGATTCGGATCCATGCCCCGATGGGACCCACGAAAATTTATATTATACATAAAGATTCTTTAACCAATTTTTTTGTATGCTGGCTTTTTGACTCCCACTAAAAGGATAGAGTCTTAATATTACCTCATCTCTGCATGCACAGATAGTATTATTTTTTGAGTCTGATGTTATAGCATATCACATTCGACATAGTGCCTTTAGTAAATAGGATAATTTTGCAAAGTAAAGTAGAGTATTATCAATATTTTAATGGTTTAGGACATGTTTTGCCCTATCATCTTATGCATAAAATATACAGCATTTGCTTTCTCTTCCTTCTGCCTGGCTGAGTATTTGGTTATAAATTGTTTTCGACTGGCATATTTCTTCTGTGCCAAAATCCATCTATGTGCTGCCTAGAAAGGCTGTATGATTGGTTGACATCAGGCACTACAACTGCAGGAGTCTGAGGCACTTTCTGATTATGTTTTTAATAGCTGGCAATGAAATACAATTATGCAAGTGTGAGGCTGATTGTTGCTTTCATAGCGTATGCTATTGTAAGAGCTACTAATTTAAGCTGTGCTCTTATTGGTTTTAGTAGCGGAAACGCTTTTTGGAAAAATGAGAAATCGTAACCCATTCGATGCCAATAAGCAAAATCTTCAGCAGCAAAGCTGATGGATAGAGTGGAGTGTCATTAAAATGAACATGCTTATAACAGCTGGTATAGTGCCACCTCTATTTACTTGGTCAAGTATATTTTCTCTCCAACTGAATTCTTTGCGAATATCTCAATAAATGATTTTTTAAACAACTCAGTTCTTTTTCCAAAAGCTAATGACCAGGACATGCAGGATGAATCCTGACGTGCTTGGTTTCTGCAGCAAAAAGGATTGCTAAAGACATGGTGTGCTTATTTCCCCCGTGTATGTGGCTACTAGCAAGGGAATTATCTGCAATCAGTAAGGGTGTTGTAAATGAGAAGCAGTACATATTTTTTGGCTTGATACTTTACCATTAAAAACTGTGCCGCATAAACAGCAATTTTATTGGGAAAATGTAGGAAACAATGGTAATAACTATTTTGACTACTGAACTGTGACATAGTGACAAGGGACTAAGGCACCTACCCGAACCCTTGAACTAGGGGCGCCCTAGTCTATCTATGTCTCCAGCAACAGGCCCAAAACATCTCTGCTCTTGAGATCTGCATGGAGGAATGGGCCAACATACCACTAACAGTGTGTGCCAGCCTTGTGAAGACTTACAGAAAATGTTTGACCACTGTCATTGCCAGTAGGGTTGAGCGACTTTTCCTTTTTTTCGGATCAAATTGGGTTTCGCGAAACCCGACTTTGTCAAAAGTCGGGTCGGGTGAAATCGGCCGATTATTGCGAAAAGTCGTGGATCGACCGAAACACGAAACCCAATGTAAGTCAATGGGGAATCAAAGTCGGCACTGAGTGGAGGACAGAAAAACACCTACAGTGCCCATTTTAATGTCAAAAACATAAATTCTTGTTACTTAAGCTTGTCAATCTTAATTTACCTAATAATAATAGCTAGTCATTGAAAATTGGGGGTCATTTGGCTAAAGTTCTGGGGGGGTAGGACTGGTTCAAGTTTTTCGTGGGCCCAGGGAATGCGGACTACGTCATGGCGGTGGAGCAGGGAGAGGTAAGTATTTAAACTTTGCAAGTGCTATGATCCTGAGCAAGCGGGGGGGGGGGGCACTCGTTCGCATTGACACTGGCACAGGGCCCCTCAAAGTACGGCGGTGTGTTTGACGGCGGGGACGCCTCCCACCGCAGAGACACTTTTGCGTACTATGAGGGACCCTGTGCCAGTGACGTCGCCAACGAGTATGCCCCGCCACCTGATGAAGGAACCTGCACTTTTATGTGCACCGTCCTCTTTGTCCCCGTGTAAGGTGGTATAGTATGGGGGAAGGGGAACCTGACTTTCAGCAGGGTCAGATTCTGGCTGTGTAGAGTGAAGGGGAATGTAGTGGTCTGGGTCAATGTACCAGCAGACTCATCTAGCAGTGGCTGGGCAATGGGCAGGATGGGAGGAAACACCGATATAGGCCCAAATAACAAAGTAGGCTAAATGCAGTTCAAAATTGGTAACAGGACTAAACAGGCGGCATTGCTTTGTTCAGTGGAGTACAACTGTAATGAGTGGCAGACACAGTTAGTAGGCCTAAAATTAAAAAGTAGGCTAAATGCAGTTCAAAATTGGTAACAGGAGTATACAGGCGGCACTGCTTTGTTCAGTGGAGGAGAACAAGAAGCAGCAGCAGACACCGTTAGTAGGCCCAGCCAAACAAGTAGGCCAAATGCAGTTTAACATCCGAAACAGGATGAAAATTGAGGCTCAACATTGTTCAGTGGAGGAGAAATGCAAGGAGCGACAGACAACGTTAGTAGGCGTAACCAAACCAGTAGGCCAAATGTAGTGTAATATACTAACCAGGATGAAAATTGAAGCTCAGCTTTTTTCAGTGGAGGAGAAAGGCAAGGAGCAGCAGACACCGTTAGTAGGCGTAACCAAACCAGTAGGCCAAATGCAGTGTAATATCCTAACCAGGATGAAAATTGCAGCTCAGCTTTGTTCAGTGGAAGAGAAAGGCAAGGAGCGGCAGACACCGTTAGTAGGCGCAACCAAACCAGTAGGCCAAATGCAGTGTAATATCCTAACCAGGATGAAGATTGAAGTTCAGCTTTATTCAGTGGAGAACACCAAAGAAGTAGGCCAAATACAGTTTAATATCTGACACCGGATGAAAATTGAGGCTCAGCTTTGTTCAGTGGAGGACAACTGTAATGGGAGGCAGACACAGTTAGTAGGCTGTTGTGAATTCTGTGGCTGAATTCACTCCTGTGGTCACAAGTGGTACTGCAGCTTCTGAGCTTCCTCCCTCAGGTGTTCTGGTGAGCTCGTTAACTGCTTCATTACTTAACTCCGCCTGATGCTGCTATCCTTGCTCCTTGTCAATGTTTCAGTGTTGGATCTGATCTTCTCCTGATTGTTCCTGTGACCTGCTGCTCTGTATAGCTAAGTGCTTTTTGCTTTTTTGTTGCTTTTTTTCTGTCCAGCTTGTCTTTTGTTTTGCTGGAAGCTCTGAGACGCAAAGGGTGTACCGCCGTGCCGTTAGTTCGGCACGGTGGTTTTTTTTTGCCCCCTTTGCGTGGTTTTGCTTTAGGGTTTTTTGTAGACTGCAAAGTTCGCTTTACTGTCCTCGCTCTGTCCTAGAATATCGGGCCCCACTTTGCTGAATCTATTTCATCCCTACGTTTTGTCTTTTCATCTTACTCACAGTCATTATATGTGGGGGGCTGCCTTTTCCTTTGGGGAATTTCTCTGGGGCAAGTCAGGCCTATTTTTCTATCTTCAGGCTAGCTAGTTTCTTAGGCTGTGCCGAGTTGCCTAGGTAGTTGTTAGGCGCAATCCACAGCCGCTTTTAGTTGTGTTTAGGATAGGATCAGGTGTGCAGTCTACAGAGTTTCCACGTCTCAGAGCTCGTTCTCGTATTTTTGGGTATTTGTCAGATCACTGTGTGCGCTCTGATCGCTAAGCACACTGTGTTTCTGGATTGCCTTCATAACACCTGTCATTAGCAAACATAACAGTACAAGGAGCCAAACTAAGGATTCTCAATAGAGGGAAAGAAAAAGTTCTGACATCATTTTTTTTTTTTTTCTGCTCTGTGTTCATTTTTTTTTTTCCCCTAGACATTTGGGTGATTCTGGACACAGGTGTGGACATGGATATTCAGGGTCTGTGCTCTTCAATGGATAATCTCGTTATAAATGTACAAAAAATTCAAGATACTATTGATCAGAAATCTATGTTAGAACCAAGAATTCCTATTCCTGATTTGTTTTTTGGAGATAGAACTAAGTTTCTAAGTTTCAAAAATAATTGTAAGCTATTTCTGGCCTTGAAACCTCATTCTTCTGGTAATCCTATTCAACAGGTTTTGATTATTATTTCTTTTTTGCGCAGCGACCCTCAAGACTGAGCATTTTCTCTTGCGCCAGGAGACCCTGCATTGAGTAGTGTCGATGCGTTTTTCCTGGCGCTCGGATTGCTGTACGATGAGCCTAATTCAGTGGATCAGGCTGAGAAAAATTTGCTGGCTTTGTGCCAGGGTCAGGATGATATAGAAGTATATTGTCAGAAATTTAGGAAATGGTCAGTACTCACTCAGTGTAATGAATCTGCGCTGGCAGCTTTGTTCAGAAAGGGTCTCTCTGAGGCTCTTAAGGATGTCATGGTGGGATTTCCTATGCCTGCTGGTTTGAATGAGTCTTTGTCTTTGGCCATTCAGATCGGTCGACGCTTGCGCGAGCGTAAATCTGTGCACCATTTGGCGGTACTGCCTGAGGTTAAACCTGAGCCTATGCAGTGCGATAGGACTATGACTAGAGTTGAACGGCAGGAATACAGACGTCTGAATGGTCTGTGTTTCTACTGTGGTGATTCCACTCATGCTATTTCTGATTGTCCTAAGCGCACTAAGCAGTCCGCTAGGTCTGCCGTCATTGGTACTGTACAGTCCAAATTCCTTCTGTCCATTACCTTGATATGCTCTTTGTCGTCGTTTTCTGTCATGGCGTTTGTGGATTCGGGCGCTGCCCTGAATCTGATGGATTTGGATTATGCTAAACGTTGTGGGTTTTTCTTGGAGCCTTTGCGGTGTCCTATTCCATTGAGAGGAATTGATGCTACACCTTTGGCCAAGAATAAACCTCAATACTGGGCCCAGCTGACCATGTGCATGGCTCCTGCACATCAGGAAGTTATTCGCTTTCTGGTGTTGCATAATCTGCATGATGTGGTCGTGTTGGGGTTGCCATGGCTACAAACCCATAATCCAGTATTGGATTGGAATTCCATGTCGGTATCCAGCTGGGGTTGTCAGGGGGTACATGGTGATGTTCCATTTTTGTCGATTTCGTCATCCACCCCTTCTGAGGTCCCAGAGTTCTTGTCTGATTATCAGGATGTATTTGAAGAGCCCAAGTCCGATGCTCTACCTCCGCATAGGGATTGTGATTGTGCTATCAATTTGATTCCTGGTAGTAAATTCCCTAAAGGTCGATTATTTAATTTATCCGTGCCCGAACACGCCGCTATGCGCAGTTATGTGAAGGAATCCCTGGAGAAGGGACATATTCGCCCATCGTCATCACCACTGGGAGCAGGGTTCTTCTTTGTAGCCAAGAATGATGGTTCGCTGAGACCGTGTATTGATTACCGCCTTCTTAATAAGATCACTGTTAAATTTCAGTATCCCTTGCCATTGTTATCTGACTTGTTTGCTCGGATTAAGGGGGCTAGTTGGTTCACTAAGATAGATCTTCGTGGTGCGTATAATCTGGTGAGAATCAGGCAAGGAGATGAATGGAAAACTGCATTCAATACGCCCGAGGGTCATTTTGAGTATCTAGTGATGCCGTTCGGACTTGCCAATGCTCCATCTGTGTTTCAGTCTTTTATGCATGACATCTTCCGTGAGTATCTGGATAAATTCCTGATTGTTTACTTGGATGACATTTTGATCTTCTCAGATGATTGGGAGTCTCATGTGAAGCAGGTCAGAATGGTTTTTCAGGTCCTGCGTGCTAACTCTTTGTTTGTGAAGGGATCAAAGTGTCTCTTCGGTGTGCAGAAAGTTTCATTTTTGGGGTTCATCTTTACCCCTTCTACTATCGATGGATCCAGTTAAGGTCCAAGCCATCCAGGATTGGATTCAGCCGACATCTCTGAAAAGTCTGCAAAAGTTCCTGGGCTTTGCTAATTTTTATCGTTGCTTCATCTGTAATTTTTCTAGCATTGCCAAACCATTGACCGATTTGACCAAGAAGGGTGCTGATTTGGTTAATTGGTCTTCTGCTGCTGTGGAAGCTTTTCAGGAGTTGAAGCGTCGTTTTTGTTCTGCCCCTGTGTTGTGTCAGCCAGATGTTTCTCTTCCGTTCCAGGTCGAGGTTGATGCTTCTGAGATTGGAGCAGGGGCGGTTTTGTCACAGAGAGGTTCTGATTGCTCAGTGATGTAACCATGTGCTTTCTTTTCCAGGAAGTTTTCGCCCGCTGAGCGTAATTATGATGTGGGCAATCGAGAGTTGCTGGCCATGAAGTGGGCATTCGAGGAGTGGCGTCATTGGCTTGAAGGAGCTAAGCATCGCGTGGTGGTATTGACTGATCATAAGAACTTGACTTATCTCGAGTCTGCCAAGCGCTTGAATCCTAGACAGGCCCGTTGGTCGTTATTTTTTGCCCGCTTCGACTTTGTGATTTCGTACCTTCCGGGCTCTAAAAATGTGAAGGCGGATGCTCTGTCTAGGAGTTTTGTGCCTGACTCTCCGGGTTTATCTGAGCCAGTGGGTATCCTCAAGGAAGGAGTCATTGTGTCTGCCATCTCCCCTGATTTGCGGCGGGTGCTGCAAAAATTTCAGGCGAATAAACCTGATCATTGTCCAGCAGAGAAACTGTTCGTCCCTGATAGGTGGACTAATAAACTTATCTCTGAACTTCATTGTTCGGTGTTGGCTGGTCATCCTGGAATCTTTGGTACCAGAGAGTTAGTGGCTAGATCCTTCTGGTGGCCATCTCTGTCACGGGATGTACGTACTTTTGTGCAGTCCTGTGGGATTTGTGCTAGGGCTAAGCCCTGCTGTTCTCGTGCCAGTGGGTTGCTTTTGCCCTTGCCGGTCCCAAAGAGGCCTTGGACACATATTTCGATGGATTTCATTTCTGACCTTCCCGTTTCTCAAAAGATGTCAGTCATTTGGGTGGTCTGTGATCGCTTTTCTAAAATAGTCCATCTGGTGCCCTTGGCTAAATTGCCTTCCTCCTCTGATTTGGTACCTTTGTTCTTTCAGCATGTGGTTCGGTTGCATGGCATTCCTGAGAATATTGTTTCTGACAGAGGTTCCCAGTTTGTTTCAAGGTTTTGGCGAGCCTTTTGTGGTAGGATGGGCATTGACCTATCCTTTTCCTCGGCTTTCCATCCTCAGACTAATGGCCAGACCGAACGAACCAATCAGACCTTGGAAACATATCTGAGATGTTTTGTTTCTGCAGACCAGGATGATTGGGTGTCCTTTTTGCCGTTGGCTGAGTTCGCCCTTAATAATCGGGCCAGCTCGGCTACCTTGGTTTCTCCATTTTTTTGCAATTCTGGGTTCCATCCTCGTTTCTCTTCAGGACAGGTTGAGTCTTCGGACTGTCCTGGTGTGGATTCTGTGGTGGATAGGTTGCAGCAGATCTGGACTCAGGTAGTGGACAATTTGATCTTGTCCCAGGAGAAAGCTCAACTTTTCGCTAATCGCAGACGCCGTGTGGGTCCCCGACTTCGTGTTGGGGATCTGGTTTGGTTATCTTCTCGTCATATTCCTATGAAGGTTTCCTCTCCTAAATTTAAACCTCGTTTTATTGGTCCGTATAGGATTTCTGAGGTTCTCAATCCTGTGTCTTTTCGTTTGACCCTCCCAGACTCCTTTTCCATACATAATGTATTCCATAGGTCGTTGTTGCGGAGATACGTGGCACCTATGGTTCCATCTGTTGAGCCTCCTGCCCCGGTTTTGGTGGAGGGGGAATTGGAGTATATTGTGGAGAAGATTTTGGATTCTCGTGTTTCTAGACGGAAACTCCAGTATCTGGTTAAATGGAAGGGTTATGCTCAGGAAGATAATTCCTGGGTTTTTGCCTCTGATGTTCATGCTTCCGATCTTGTTCGTGCCTTTCATGTGGCTCATCCTGGTCGGCCTGGGGGCTCTGGTGAGGGTTCGGTGACCCCTCCTCAAGGGGGGGGTACTGTTGTGAATTCTGTGGCTGAATTCACTCCTGTAGTCACAAGTGGTACTGCAGCTTCTGAGCTTCCTCCCTCAGGTGTTCTGGTGAGCTCGTTAACTGCTTCATTACTTAACTCCGCCTGATGCTGCTATCCTTGTTCCTTGTCAATGTTTCAGTGTTGGATCTGAGCTTCTCCTGATTGTTCCTGTGACCTGCTGCTCTGTATAGCTAAGTGCTTTTTGCTTTTTTGTTGCTTTTTTTCTGTCCAGCTTGTCTTTTGTTTTGCTGGAAGCTCTGAGACGCAAAGGGTGTACCGCCGTGCCGTTAGTTCGGCACGGTGGGTTTTTTTTGCCCCCTTTGCGTGGTTTTGCTTCAGGGTTTTTTGTAGACTGCAAAGTTCGCTTTACTGTCCTCGCTCCGTCCTAGAATATCGGGCCCCACTTTGCTGAATCTATTTTATCCCTACGTTTTGTCTTTTCATCTTACTCACAGTCATTATATGTGGGGGGCTGCCTTTTCCTTTGGGGAATTTCTCTGGGGCAAGTCAGGCCTATTTTTCTATCTTCAGGCTAGCTAGTTTCTTAGGCTGTGCCGAGTTGCCTAGGTAGTTGTTAGGCGCAATCCACAGCCGCTTTTAGTTGTGTTTAGGATAGGATCAGGTGTGCAGTCTACAGAGTTTCCACGTCTCAGAGCTCGTTCTCGTATTTTTAGGTATTTGTCAGATCACTGTGTGCGCTCTGATCGCTAAGCACACTGTGTTTCTGGATTGCCTTCATAACACCTGTCATTAGCAAACATAACAGTAGGCCTAAATAAGTAGGTAGGCAAAATGCAGTTCAAAATTGGTAAGTGGAGTACACAAGCGGCATAGCTTTGCTCAGCGGAGGACAACTGTAATAAGTGGCTCAGACAGACAGAGTAGGCCTAAAATAAAAGAAGGTGGCTAATTACAGTTCAAAATTTGTAATAGGAGTACACAGGTGGCATAGCATGGTTCAGCAGAGGGGGACAAGTGTAATTAGTGGCTCTGACACATAGAGTAGGCCTAAATTTAAAAAAAAGCTATATTCAGTTCACAATTGGTAAGAGGAGTAAACAGGCGGCATAGCTGGGTTCAGAGGTGGAGGACAACTGTTGTGAGAGTCTGACACAGTTACTAGGCCCAAATAAGTAAGTAGGCTAAATGTTGTTCTAAATTGGTAAGAGGAGTACACAGGGGCATAGCTTGGTTCAGCGGAGGAGGACAACTGTAATAAGTGGCTCAGACAGAGAGAGTAGGCCTAAAATATAAAAAGTAGGCTAATGTCAGTTCAAAATTTGTTTGAGTAGTACACAGGCGGCATAGCTTTGTTCAGCTGAGGACAGTTGTAATGTGTGGCGCAGACAGACAGACAGACAGAGGCCTAAAATAAAAAAAGGTGGCTAAATGCAGTTCGAAACTGCTAGCAGGAATAACCAGGCGGCCTAGCTTGTTTCAGCGGGGGACAGTTGTAATGTGTGGCACAGACAGACAGACAGACAGAGGCCTAACAAAAAAAAGTGTCTAAATGCAGTTCGAAACTGCTAGCAGGACTAACCAGGCGGCCTAGCTTTTTTCAGTGGGGGACAGTTGTAATGTGTGGCGGAGACAGACAGAGGTCTAACATAAAAAAAGGTGGATAAATGCAGTTCAAAACTGCTAGCAGGAATAACCAGGCGGCCTAGCTTGTTTCAGTGGGGGACAGTTGTAATGTGTGGCGCAGACAGACAGACAGACAGAGGCCTAAAATAAAAAAAGGTGGCTTCATGCAGTTCAAAACTGCTAGCAGGAATAACCAGGCGGCCTAGCTTTTTTCAGCGGGGGACAGTTGTAATGTGTGGCGCAGACAGACAGACAGACAGAGGCCTAAAATAAAAAAAGGTGGCTTCATGCAGTTCAAAACTGCTAGCAGGAATATCCAGGCGGCCGAGCTTTTTTCAGCGGGGGACAGTTGTAATGTGTGGCGCAGACAGAGAGACAGACAGACAGACAGAGGCCTAACATTAAAAAGGTGGCTTCATGCAGTTCAAGACTGCTAGCAGGAATAACCAGGCGGCCTAGCTTTTTTCAGTGGGGAACAATTGTAATGTGTGGTGCAGACAGACAGACAGACAGAGGCCTAAAATAAAAAAAGGTGGCTAAATGCAGTTTGAAACTGCTAGCAGGAATAACCAGGCGGCCTAGCTTGTTTCAGCGGGGGACAGTTATAATGTGTGGCCCAGACAGACAGACAGAGGCCTAAAATAAAAAAGGTGGCTTCATGCAGTTCAAAACTGCTAGCAGGAATAACCAGGCGGCCGGGCTTTTTTCAGTGGGGGACAGTTGTAATGTGTGGCGCAGATAGAGAGACAGACAGACAGAGGCCTAAAATAAAAAAAGGTGGCTAAATGCAGTTTGAAACTGCTAGCAGGAATAACCAGGCGGCCTAGCTTGTTTCAGCAGGGGACAGTTGTAATGTGTGGCCCAGGCATACAGACAGAGGCCTAACATAAAATAAGGTGGCTTCATGCAGTTCAAAACTGCTAGCAGGAATAACCAGGCGGCCTAGCTTGTTTCAGTTGGGGACAGTTGTAATGTGTGGCGCAGAAAGACAGACAGAGGCCTAAAATAACCAGGCGACCTACCTTGGTTCAGCGTGGGAGGACAACTGTTATGAAAGGCTGACACAGTTACTAGGCACAAATAAGTAAGTAGGCTGCATGCAGTTCACAATTGGTAACAGGAGTACACAGGTGGCATAGCTTTGTTCAGCGGAGGACAACTGTTATAAGTGGCTGACACAGTTAGTAGGCCAAAATACTAAAGTGGGCTAAATGTCTGCCAGGGAATTGTTCATAAATAAACTGGTGGCAAAGCGAGGTACTGGGGTGGACTCCTCTGCAGAGTTGCAGACAGTGGTAGTTGGCGCAAAGTATTAAGGGGTCTAAATGGAGGCCAGGGCCCCTGTATATTTTTAATATCATCTATCATTGCAACAAATTTGTAATGGCAATGCCATTTAAGGATTTAACAGCACAGACTACACAGTGGTGGGGCAGGAAGAGGTAAGTTTTGCAAGTGGTAGAGCACAGTTCGAACTGGGGGAACACTCTCTCGTGGGCGGCGGTACTGGCACAGGGCCCCTCATATTACGAAGGTGTGTCTGACGTTGGTTGTGCACCACCACCATCAGAGACCCTTCATTGTACTATGAGGGACCCTGTGCCAGTGGCGTCACCCCAGAGTGGGCACACCTACCTGTCCAGGCAAACGGCACTCGCACGGGTGCTTGCGCCAAGTTGTGACCACGGCCCTGTGGGGGGAGTCAGCCCATTTAGGGAGGTATACAAATTGCCTATGGTGGACATTCTGCACCTGCAAATGGTGGAATTGGAGCAGTCAGTAAGAGGAGGCCAAAAGCAAGACATTTTTCAGGCAAGCTATGTGTCAGCAGGGGAAGGTGGGGCAAAATAATTAGAAATCCATGATTGGTTCATTTTAATGAAGGTTAGATCATCAACATTTCGGGGAGCCAGACGTGTCCTTTTTTCGGTCAGTATTGAACCACCAGCACTGAAGACTCTTTCTGAGAGCACACTAGCAGCTGGGCAAGCGAGCTCCTGTAATGCATATTCTGCCAATTCAGGCCAGGTGTCTAGTTTAGATGCCCAGTAATCAAAGGGGAATGACCTGTGAGGGAGAACATCGATAATGGGGGAAAAATAGTTGGTAACCATACTGGACAAATGCTGTCTCCTGTCACTTTGAATCGATGCAGCAGTACCTATCGTGTCTGCAGCAGTACCTATTGTGTCTGCGATCATTGCGAAATCACTCCACAACCTGGTCATAAATCCCCTCTGTCCAATGCCACTTTGGCTTTGTGCACCTCTAACACCTCTGCCATGTTGGCCCCTACAGCTCGTGTGAGAACCATCATCGCCGCTGTGTGCTGGGAATGCCTGAACCAAACGGTCTACAAGAGTTGCTTGTTTGGTTGCCAATATTTGCTCAAGGTTCTCATGTGGCATGATATTTTGTAATTTTCCTTTGTATCGTGGATCCAGGAGGCAGGCCAACCAGTAATCGTCATCGGTCATTATTTTGATAATGCGGGGGTCCCGTTTTAGGATACGCAAGGCATACTCTGCCATGTGGGCCAAAGTTCCAGGTGTCAATTCACTGCTTGTGCTGGGTTGAGGAGCACTTTCTTGAAAATCTACATCACTTTTGGCCCTCAAAAACCCTGTACCTGACCTTGCAATGCCACCAGTTTCTATTGCCCCCTGAGAAGCATCCTCCTCCCATAAATATTCATCCCCAACATCCTCCTCTTCATCCGCCACCTCGTACCGGAGACTTCCCTGAGCAGACAATGGCTAACTGTCATCAAGGCTTCCCTTCTCCTCGGCCGCAGATGCCTGCTCCTTGATGTGCGTCAAACTTTGCATCAGCAGACGCATTAGTGGGATGCTCATGCTTATGATGGCATCATCTGCACTGACCAGCCGTGTGCATTCCTCAAAACACTGAAGGACTTGACAGAGGTCTTGGAGCTTCGACCACTGCACACCAGACAACTCCATGTCTGCCATCCAACTGCCTGCCCCTTGTATGTGTATCCTCCCACAAATACATGACAGCACGCCTCTGTTCGCACAGGCTCTGAAGCATGTGCAGTGTGGAGTTCCTCCTTGTTACAACGTCGATTATTAGGCGGTGCTGGGGAAGATTCAGCGATCGCTGATAGTAGTGTACAGGCGACCGGCAGATGTGCGAGCAAAGTCTGTGCACCTTCAGGAGCAGGGCTGGTAAATCAGGGTAATTTTTGAGGAAGCACTGCACCACCACGTTCAAGGTGTGAGCCAGGCAGGGTGTTTGTTTCAGTTCTGAAAGGGCTATGGCAGCCATAAAATTCCTTCTGTTATCACTGACTACCTTGCCTGCCTCAAGATGTACACTGCCCAGTAGTGTTGAGCGATACCGTCTGATACTTGAAAGTATCGGTATCGGATAGTATCGGCCGATACCCAAAAAGTATCGGATATCGCCGATACCGATATCCGATACCAATACAAGTCAATGGGACACCAAGTATCGGAAGGTATCCTAATGGTTCCCAGTGTCTGAAGGAGAGGATCTGGGCCCTGGGATCCATATTAATGTGTAAAATAAAGAATTAAAATAAAAAATATTGATATATTCACCTCTCCGGCGGCCCCTGGACATCACGCTGGTAACCGGAAGGCTTCTTTGTTTAAAATGAGCGCATTTAGGACCTGAGGAATGACGTCGCGGCTTCTGATTGGTCGCGTGCCGCCCATGTGACCGCCACGCGACCAATCAGAAGCCGCGACGTCATTCCTCAGGTCCTAAATTCCTAGAATGAGGAGTTTAGTGCCTGAGAATGATGTCGCGGCTTCTGATTGGTCGCATGGCGGTCACATGGGCGGCACGCGACCAATCAGAAGCCGCGACGTCATTCCTCAGGTCCTAAACGTGCTCATTTTAAACAAAGAAGCCTGCCGGTTACCAGCGTGATGTCCAGGGGCCGCCGGAGAGGTGAATATATCAATATTTTTTATTTTAATTCTTTATTTTACACCTCACTATGGATCCGATACCGATACCCGATACCGCAAGTATCGGCCGATACCCGATACTTGCGGTATCGGAATGCTCAACACTACTGCCCAGCCATGACTCAGTTTCTTGCTGCAAGTACTCGGCCAGTACTTCCGCGGTTTGTCTGTTGTCGCCCAAACACTTCATTTGCAGCACAGCCTGCTGATGCTTACCACAAGCTGTTCGATAATGGGACACCTCAGGTGTAACACTGCCAGCAGCAGATGGAGTGGTCGTGCAACTGCGCTCTGTGGACGAGCTTTCGCTTCTGGAAGAGAAGGAAGAGGAGGAGGGGGGGCGAACGCCTACAGCCAACTGTTTCCTAGACCGTGGGCTAAGCAGAACTGTGCCACTATGGCTGTCCCCTGTGGACCCTGCATCCACCACATTAACCCAGTGTGCCATGATGGACACGTAACGTCCCTGGCCATGCCTACTGGTCCATGCATCTGTTTTGAGGTGCGCCTTTCTACTGACCGATTGCCTCTGTGCATGGGCAATGCGTTCTTTGACATGTTGATGGAGTGCTGGGATGGCTTTTCTTGCAAAGAAGTGTCAACTGGGTAGGTCATAGTGTGGTACTGCATAGGCCATCAGGCTTTGAAAGCGTCGCTTTCAACCAACCGGTAGGGCATCATCTCTAACGAGATTAGTCGAGCAATGCAGCCGTTCAAACCCTGTGTACGCGGATGAGAGGAAGAGTACTTTCTTTTCCTATCGAGAGTCTCTTGTAGGCTGAGCTGGACTGGAGTGCTGCATATGGTGGAACTAGCGGGGGTGGTGGTGGACATGGCAGATTGAGAGAGGCTTGGTGATGGTATTCTTGATGTGGGCCTACCTGCAGTGTTTCAAACCCAGAACATTGTGATACCCTGACTGCTTTGGCCTTGAGACAATACCTCCACATTTGCTACTGGTGCTGTCATAACTGGTGGGCTTCCAGTGAGGGAAGCAATGTTGCGTTGCTGACTAGCTTCAATATGAGCAGGTGCACCAACGGTACGGGACATTTGGTAGTTATTCCAAGCTTCCAAGTGCCTGCTGGTCAAATGTCTACGCATGCACGTTGTATTTACATTTTGAACATTCTTCCCTCTGCTAAAGGTCTTGGAGCATTTCTTACATATAACTTTGGACTGATCATTCGGATCTTGGTTAAAAAATTGCCACACTGCACTCATCCTACTATGGAATACCTTTTCAGGCTTTGCATGCTGTGCTACTGTCACCGGATGGCCTACACCTGTTGTGGTTTTTGACACATGTTTTTGGCCTGATATGGGCCTGCCAGATGACAGCTTTTGCGATGTAGATGGCTGCTGCAAATTATCCTCCTCCGCTTCTGAGCTACTGGCAGCGGCACCCTCTTCCCCCAATGGCTGCCAATCTGGGTCAACAACTGGGTCATCTATCACCTCCTCTTCAATGTCATGTGGATCGTCCTCTGTGTCACCTTGTAAGGTGCTATAGCGTTTGGGACTGGGCACCATAGTCTCATCAGGGTCAGATTCTGGCTCAGTACACTGTGATGGCAATGTAGTGATCTGAGTCAATGGAACAGCATAATAATCTAGCTGTGGCTGTGCATGCACTCCATGTCCGATTCATCTTGTTATGGGCTTTTAACAATCTCCCTCTCTAACCCAGTCACGGTATGTGTAAAGAGCTCCACGGAGTAAAGTGTAGTGTTGCCTGCCGCATCCTTCACTTTTGTTTTGGGTGAAGGACACAAGGAAGCTACTTTTTCCAGAACAGGAGCAGCCACTGACGACTCGCTGCTTTTAGATTTCGAACCTTCTGAACAGGAGGCGAAAGAGCTAGAGGCTGAATCAGCAAGGAAAGCCAAAACTTGTTCCTGCTGCTCCAGCTTTAAAAGCTGTTTTCCAACTCCAAGATAAGGGAGCCTTCGAGGCCTTCTGCAGCCAGACGATGACGCTGGCTCAACACCTTGAGCCTTTGGTGTTATCTTGCTTTTCCCACTACCACCAGAAGCTTCACTACCACCACCACCATCAGTACCAGCTCGCAATGACCGCCCACAGCCTCTTCCACCAGACTTCCTCATTTTTGGGGAAATGTTACCAAAATAACAACCATTATATGGTACTGTTAAACAAGGTAGAAGTTGCATATTAACTTTTGGAGAATTTATATCTCCCTTTTTTTGGCGGGAAGACTGCAGCAAAAAACAGGCCCTGTGTATTACACTACACAATGTCAGTGGCAGAACGTGGCTGCCAGATATATGACAAACAGAACTGACGTATAGAAACTTGTTGGCAATTTAAATCTCCCTTTTTTTGGGGGGGAGAATGTAGCAAAAAACAGGCCCAGTGTATTACACTACACAATGTCAGTGGCAGAACGTGGCTGCCAGATATACGACAAACAGAACTGACGTATAGAAACTTGTGGGCAATTTAAATCTCCCTTTTTTGGGGGGGAGAATGCAGCAAAAAACAGGCCCAGTGTATTACACTACACAATGTCAGTGGCAGAACGTGGCTGCCAGATATACGACAAACAGAACTGATGTATAGAAGCTTGTTGGCAATTTAAATCTCACTTTTTGGGGGGGAGACTGCGGCAAAAAACAGGCCCTGTGTATTACACTACACAATGTAAGTGTAATACAAGTCTGCTGGAAGAGGCCGTGGGCGGTCGTTGCCAGCTGGTACTGATGGTGGTGGTGGTGGATCATCTGGTGGTAGTGGGAAAAGTAAAATAGCACCTAAGGCTGGAGGTGTTGAGCCAGCGTCATCGTCTGGCTACACAAGGCCTCGAAGGCTCCCTTATCTGGGAGTAGGAAAACAGCTTTTAAAGCCGGAGCAGCAGGAAAAAGCTTTGGCTTTCCTTACTGACTCAGCCTCTAGCTCTTTCGCCTCCTCTTCCGAAAGTTCAAAATATAAAAGCAGCAAGTCGTCAGTGGATGCTCCCTGTCAGGACCAAGTCACTTCCTTGTGTCGTTCACCCAAAGCAAAAGTGAAGAATGCGGCAGGCGACACTACAGTTTACTCCATGGAGCTCTTTACACATACCGTGCTAGGGTTAGAAAGGGAAATAGTTAACAGCCCATTACAAGATGAATCGGACATGGAGTGCACAGATGCACAGCCACAGCTAGATTATTATGCTGTTCCATTGACTCAGATCACTACATTGCCCTCACAGTGTACTGAGCCAGAATCTGACCCTGATGAGACTATGGTGCCCAGTCCCGAACGCTATAGCACCTTACATGGTGACACAGAGGAAGGTGCACATGACATTGAAGAGGAGGTGATAGATGACCCAGTTGTTGACCCAGATTGGCAGCCATTTGGGGAACAGGGTGCCACTGGCAGTAGCTCTGAAGCGGAGGAGGATGATCCGCAGCAGGCATCTACATCGCAACAGCTTTCATCTGGCAGGCCCATATCTGGCCAAAAACGTTTGACAAAACCAAAAACACTTTTAGGACAGCGTGGCCATCCGGTGAAAGGAGAACAGCGTGCAATGCCTGAAAAGGTATTCGATAGTAGGAAGAGTGCAGTGTGGGAATTTTTTAACCAAGATCCGAATGATCCGCGTAAAGTTATCTGTAAGAAATGCTCAAAGACCTTTAGCAGAGGGAAAAATGTCACAAATTTAAATACAACGTGCATGCGTAGACATTTAACCAGCATGCACTTGCAAGCCTGGACTAACTACCAAACATCACATACTGTTGGTGCACCCGCTCAGAATGAAGGTAGTCAGCAATGCTACATTGCTTCCCTCACTATAAGCCCACCGGTTAGGACACCACCAACAGCAAATGTTGAGGTATTGTCGCAAGGCCAAAGAAGTCAGGGAAACACAAGATTCTTGGTAGGAAACACTGTAGGTAGGCCAACTGTTGTGAATTCTGTGGCCAAGCTCCCTCCTGTGGTCGAGAGTGGTACTTCGGCTGGTTCTGTCTATGAGCTTCCTTTGGTGGATGAGAGTGGTACTGCGGCTTCTGAGTTTCCTTCCTCAGGTGATGAGGTTAAGTCGTTAGGTGCTGCTCTATTTAACTCCACCTGGTGCTTTGATCCTGGCCTCCAGTCAATGTTCTAGTATTGGTCTTGCTTCCTCCTGGATCGTTCCTGTGGCCTGTCTATCCTGCATAAGCTAAGTTTTGCTTGTGTTACTTTTTGTTTGCTATTTTTTCTGTCCAGCTTGCTATATTGGTTTTTCTTGCTTGCTGGAAGCTCTGAGACGCAGAGGGGGCACCTCCGTACCGTTAGTCGGTGCGGAGGGTCTTTTTGCCCCTCTGCGTGGTTGTTTGTAGGTTTTTGTGTTGACCGCAAAGCTATCTTTCCTATCCTCGGTCTATTCAGTAAGTCGGGCCTCACTTTGCTAAATCTATTTCATCTCTGTGTTTGTATTTCATCTTACTCACAGTCATTATATGTGGGGGGCTGCCTTTTCCTTTGGGGAATTTCTCTGAGGCAAGGTAGGTTTATTTTTCTATCTTCAGGGCTAGTTAGTTTCTCAGGCTGTGCCGAGTTGCATAGGGAGCGTTAGGCGCAATCCACGGCTACCTCTAGTGTGGTCGTGTTGGGGTTGCCATGGCTTCAAGTCCATAACCCAGTATTAGATTGGAAATCAATGTCTGTGTCCAGCTGGGGTTGTCAGGGGGTACATGGTGATGTTCCATTTCTGTCTATCTCATCATCCACCCCTTTCTGAGGTCCCAGAGTTCTTGTCTGATTACCGGGATGTATTCGATGAGCCCAAGTCCAATGCCCTACCTCCGCATAGGGATTGTGATTGTGCTATCGATTTGATTCCTGGTAGTAAGTTTCCTAAGGGTCGACTGTTTAATTTATCTGTACCTGAGCACGCCGCTATGCGGAGTTACGTGAAGGAGTCTTTGGAGAAGGGTCATATTCGCCCGTCATCGTCGCCATTGGGAGCGGGGTTCATTTTTGGTGGCCGTCTCTGTCGCGGGATGTGCGTTCTTTTGTGCAGTCCTGTGGGATTTGTGCTCGGGGTAAGCCCTGCTGTTCTCGTGCCAGTGGGTTGCTTTTGCCCTTGCCGGTCCCGAAGAGGCCTTGGACACATATCTCTATGGATTTTATTTCGGATCTCCCCGTCTCTCAAAGAATGTCGGTCATTTGGGTGGTTTGTGATCGCTTCTCTAAGATGGTCCATTTGGTGCCCTTGTCTAAATTGCCTTCCTCCTCTGATTTGGTGCCGTTGTTTTTCCAGCATGTGGTTCGTTTACATGGCATTCCAGAGAACATCATTTCTGACAGAGGTTCCCAGTTTGTTTCGAGGTTTTGGCGAGCCTTTTGTGCTAGGATGGGCATTGATTTGTCTTTTTCCTCGGCTTTCCATCCTCAGACAAATGGCCAGACTGAACGAACCAATCAGACCTTGGAAACATACAGTTAGGGCCAGAAATATTTGGACAGTGACACAATTTTCGCGAGTTGGGCTCTGCATGCCACCACATTGGATGTGAAATGAAACCTCTACAACAGAATTCAAGTGCAGATTGTAACGTTTAATTTGAAGGGTTGAACAAAAATATCTGATAGAAAATGTAGGAATTGTACACATTTCTTTACAAACACTCCACATTTTAGGAGGTCAAAAGTAATTGTACAAATAAACATAACCCAAACAAAATATTTTTATTTTCCATATTTTGTTGCAAATCCTTTGGAGGCAATCACTGCCTTAAGTCTGGAACCCATGGACATCACCAAACGCTGGGTTTCCTCCTTCTTAATGCTTTGCCAGGCCTTTACAGCCGCAGCCTTCACGTCTTGCTTGTTTGTGGGTCTTTCCGTCTTAAGTCTGGATTTCAGCAAGTGAAATGCATGCTCAATTGGGTTTAGATCTGGAGATTGACTTGGCCATTGCAGAATGTTCCACTTTTTGGCACTCGTGAACTCCTGGGTAGCTTTGGCTGTATGCTTGGGGTCATTGTCCATCTGTACTATGAAGCGCCGTCCAATCAACTTTGCAGCATTTGGCTGAATCTGGGCTGAAAGTATATCCCGGTACACTTCAAAATTCATCCGGCTACTCTTGTCTGCTCTTATGTCATCAATAAACACAAGTGACCCAGTGCCATTGAAAGTCATGCATGCCCATGCCATCACGTTGCCTCCACCATGTTTTACAGAGGATGTGGTGTGCCTTGGATCATGTTCCGTTCCCTTTCTTCTCCAAACTTTTTTCTTCCCATCATTCTGGTACAGGTTGACCTTTGTCTCATCTGTCCATAGAATACTTTTCCAGAACTGAGCTGGCTTCTTGAGGTGTTTTTCTGCAAATTTAACTCTGGCCTGTCTATTTTTGGTATTGATGAATGGTTTGCATCTAGATGTGAACCCTTTGTATTTACTGTCATGGAGTCTTCTCTTTACTGTTGACTTAGAGACAGATACACCTACTTCACTGAGAGTGTTCTGGACTTCAGTTGATGTTGTGAACGGGTTCTTCTTCACCAAATTAAGTATGCGGCGATCATCCACCACTGTTGTCATCCGTGGACGCCCAGGCCTTTTTCAGTTCCCAAGCTCACCAGTCAATTCCTTTTTTCTCAGAATGTACCCAACTGTTGATTTTGCTACTCCAAGCATGTCTGCTATCTCTCTGATGGATTTTTTCTTTTTTTTCAGCCTCAGGATGTTCTGCTTCACCTCAATTGAGAGTTCCTTTGACCGCATGTTGTCTGCTCACAGCAACAGCTTCCAAATGCAAAAACACACACCTGGAATCCACCCCTGACCTTTTAACTACTTCATTGATTACAGGTTAACGAGGGAGACGCCTTCAGAGTTAATTGCAGCCCTTAGAGTCCATTGTCCAATTACTTTTGGTCCCTTGAAAAAGAGGACGCTATGCATTACAGAGCTATGATTCCTAAACCCTTTCTCCGATTTGGATGTGGAAACTATCATATTGCAGCTGGGAGTGTGCACTTTCAGCCCATATTATATATATAATTGTATTTCTGAACATGTTTTTGTAAACAGCTAAAATAACAAAACTTGTGGCACTGTCCAAATATTTCTGGCCCTAACTGTATCTGAGATGTTTTGTTTCTGCTGATCAGGATGATTGGGTGTCCTTTTTGCCTTTGGCTGAGTTCACCCTTAATAATTGGGCCAGCTCGGCTACTTTGGTTTCGCCGTTTTTCTGCAATTCTGGGTTCCACCCTCGTTTCTCTTCAGGGCAGGTTGAGTCTTTGGACTGTCCTGGTGTGGATACTGTGGTGGATAGGTTGCAGCAGATCTGGACTCATGTAGTGGAAAATCTGACTTTGTCCCAGGAGAAGGCTCAACGTTTCGCTAACCGCAGGCGCTGTGTGGGTCCCCGACTTTGTGTTGGGGATTTGGTTTGGTTGCCATCTCGTTATATTCCTATGAAGGTTTCCTCTCCTAAATTTAAGCCTCGTTTCATTGGTCCATATAGGATTTCTGAGGTTCTTAATCCTGTGTCTTTTCGTTTGACTCTTCCAGCTTCTTTTTCCATCCATAACGTGTTCCATAGGTCATTGTTGCGGAGATACGTGGCACCTGTGGTTCCATCTATTGATCCTCCTGCTCCGGTTTTGGTTGAAGGGGAATTGGAGTATATAGTGGAGAAGATTTTGGATTCTCGTGTTTCGAGACGGAAACTCCAGTATCTGGTTAAGTGGAAAGGTTATGGTCAGGAAGATATTTCCTGGGTCTTTGCCTCTGATGTCCATGCTGCCGATCTGGTTCGTGCCTTTCATGTGGCTCATCCTGGTCGGCCTGGGGGCTCTGGTGAGGGTTCGGTGACCCCTCCTCAAGGGGGGGGTACTGTTGTGAATTCTGTGGCCAAGCTCCCTCCTGTGGTCGAGAGTGGTACTTCGGCTGGTTCTGTCTATGAGCTTCCTTTGGTTGATGAGAGTGGTACTGCGGCTTCTGAGTTTCCTTCCTCAGGTGATGAGGTTAAGTCGTTAGGTGCTGCTCTATTTAACTCCACCTGGTGCTTTGATCCTGGCCTCCAGTCAATGTTCTAGTATTGGTCTTGCTTCCTCCTGGATCGTTCCTGTGGCCTGTCTATCCTGCATAAGCTAAGTTTTGCTTGTGTTACTTTTTGTTTGCTATTTTTTCTGTCCAGCTTGCTATATTGGATTTTCTTGCTTGCTGAAAGCTCTGAGATGCAGAGGGAGCACCTCCGTACCGTTAGTCGGTGCGGAGGGTCTTTTTGCCCCTCTGCGTGGTTGTTTGTACGTTTTTGTGTTGACCGCAAAGCTATCTTTCCTATCCTCGGTCTATTCAGTAAGTCGGGCCTCACTTTGCTAAATCTATTTCATCTCTGTGTTTGTATTTCATCTTACTCACAGTCATTATATGTGGGCGGCTGACTTTTCCTTTGGGGAATTTCTCTGAGGCAAGGTAGGCTTATTTTTCTATCTTCAGGGCTAGTTAGTTTCTCAGGCTGTGCCGAGTTGCATAGGGAGCGTTAGGCGCAATCCACGGCTACCTCTAGTGTGGTGTGTTAGGATTAGGGATTGCGGTCAGCAGAGTTCTCACGTCTCAGAGCTCGTCCTTTGTTTTTGGTAATTGTCAGGTCACTTTGTGTGCTCTAAACTTCAATGTCCATTGTGGTTCTGAATTACCTGTTCATAACAGCCAACATCAAGAATACCATCACCAACCCTCTCTCAATCTGCCATGTTCACCACCACCCCCGCTAGTTCCACCATATGCAGCTCTCCAGTCCAGCTCACCCTACAAGAGACTCTCATTAGGAAACGGAAGTCCTCATCCTCTCATCCGTGTACACAGGCTTTGAACGCCCACATTGCTAGACTAATCTCGTTAGATATTATGCCCTACCGGTTGGTTGAAAGTGAAGCTTTCAAAGCCCTGATGGCCTACGCAGTACCACGCTATGACCTACCCAGTCGACAATTCTTTGCGAGAAAAGCCATCTCAGCCCTCCACCAGCATGTCAAAAACCGCATTGTCCATGCACTCAGGCAATCAGTCAGTAGAAAGCTGCACCTCACAACTGATGCATGGAGCAGTAGGCATGGCCAGGTACGTTACGTGTCCATCACGGCGCACTGGATTAATGTGGTGGATGCAGGGTCCACAGGGGACCGCCATAGTTGCACAGTTCTGCCTAGCCCACGGTCTAGGAAACAGTTGGCAGTAGGTGTTTGACACCCCTCCTCCTCCTCCTCCTCCAGAAACGAAAGCTCGTCCACAGAGCGCAGTCGCCCGACCAATCCATCCGCAGCTGCCAGTGTTGCACACGAGGTGTCCCATTATGGAACAGCTAGTGGTAAGCATCAGCAGGCTGTGTTGCAAATGAAGTGTTTGGGTGACAACAGACACACCGCAGAAGTACTGGCTGAGTACTTGCGGCAAGAAACTCAGTCATGGCTGGGCAGTGAACATCTTGAGGCAGGCAAGGTAGTCAGTGATAACGGAAGGAATTTTATGGCTTCCATAGCCCTTTCAGAACTGAAACACATTTCTTACCTGGCTCACACCTTGAACCTGGTGGTGCAGTGCTTCCTGAAAAATTATACGGGGTGACCTGCTTCTGAAGGTGTGAAGATTTTGCTCGCACATCCACCGGTCGCCCGTACACTCCAGCCGTATGTTGAACCATCAGCGATCGCTGAAGCTAACCCAGCACCGCCTAATAATCGACGTTGCAACAAGGTGGAACTCCACACTGCACATGCTTCAGAGGCTGTGCGAACAGAGGCGTGCTGTAATGTATTTGTGGGAGGATACACATACACGGGCAGGCAGTTGGATGGCAGACAAGGAGTTGCCTGGTGTGCAGTGGTCGAATCTCCAAGACCTCTGTCAAGTCCTTCAGTGTTTTGTGGAATGCACACGGCTGCTCAGTGCAGACGACGCCATCATAAGCATGAGCATCCCACTAATGTGTCTGCTGATGCAAAGTTTGACGCACATTAAGGAGCAGGCGTCTGCGGCCGAGGAGAAGGGAAGCCTTGAAGACAGTCAGCCATTGTCTGCTCAGGGAACTCTCCTGGACGAGGTGGCAGATGAAGAGGAGGAGGAGGAGTAGGATGGGGATGAATATTTATGGGAGGAGGATGCTTCTCAGGGGGCAATAGAAACTGGTGGCACTGCAAGGTCAGGTACAGGGTTTTTGCGGGAGACAAGTGATGTTGATTTGCAAGAAAGTGCTCTCAACCCAGCACAAGCAGTGAATTGACACCTGGAACATTGGCCCACATGGCTGATTATGCCTTGCGTATCCTAAAAAGGGACCCCTGTATTATAAAAATGATGACCGATGACGATTGCTGGTTGGCCTGCCTCCTGGATCCACGATATAAAGGGAAATTACAAAATATCATGCCACATGAGAACCTTGAGCAAATATTGGCTACCAAACAAGCAACTCTTGTAGACCGTTTGGTTCAGGCATTCCCAGCACACAGCGGCGGTGATGGTTCTCACACGAGCTGTAGGGGGCAACATGGCAGAGGTGTTAGAGGTGCACAAATCAGAAGTGGCGTTGGACAGAGAGGTTTTATGACCAGGTTGTGGAGTGATTTCACAATGACCGCAGACACGACAGGTACTGCTGCATCGATTCAAAGTGACAGGAGACAGCATTTGTCCAGTATAGTTATAAACTATTTTTCCTCCTTTATCAATGTTCTCCCTCACAGGTCATTCCCCTTTGAATACTGGGCATCAAAAATAGACACCTGGCCTGAATTGGCAGAATATGCATTACATGAGCTCGCTTGCCCAGCTGCTAGTGTGCTATCAGAAAGAGTCTTCAGTGCTGCTGGTTCAATACTGACCGAAAAAAGGACTCGTCTGGCTCCCCGAAATTTTGATGATCTAACCTTCATTAAAATGAACCAATCATGGATTTCTAATTATTTTGCTCCACCTTCCCCGTAGCTTGCCTGAAAAATGTCTTGCTTTTGGCCTCCTCTTACTGACTGCTCCAATTCCACCATTTGCAGGTGCTGAATGTCCACCATAGGCCATTTTTCTACCTCCCTAAATGGTCTGACTCCCCCCACAGGGCCGTGGTCATCACTTGGCGCGAGCACCCGTGCGAGTGCAGTTTGCCTGGACAGGTGGGTGTGCCCACTTTTGTGCAACGGCACTGGCACAGGGTCCCTCATAGTACAATGAAGTGTCTCTGACGGTGGTGGTGCACACCCAACGTCAGACACACCTTCGTAATATGAGGGTCCCTGTGCCAGTACCACCGCCCACGAGAGAGTGTCCCCCCCAGCTCAAACTGTGCTCTACCACTTGCAAAACTTACCTCTCCCTGCTCCACCACTGTGTAGTCTGTGCTGTTAAATCCTTCAATGACACTGCCAATACAAATTTGTTGAAATGATAGATGATAGTTAAAATATACAGGGGCCCTGGCCTCCATTTAGACCAGTTAATACTTTGTGCCTACGACCACTCTCTGCTACTCAGTAGAGGAGCCCACCCCAGTACCTAGCTATGCTGCCTGGTTAGTCCTGTTACCAATTTTGGACTGCATTTAGCCAACTTTTTTATTTTAGGCCTACTAAGTCTGTGTGAGCCTCTCATAACAGTTGTCCTCCTCTGCTGAAAAAAGCTATGCCGCCTGTGTACTCCTCTTACCAATTTTGAACAGCATTTAGTCTACTTTTTTATTTTAGGCCTACTAAGTCTGTGTGAGCCTCTCATAACAGTTGTCCTCCTTCGCTGAAAAAAAGCTATGCCGCCTGTGTACTCCAGTTACCAATTTTGAACTGCATTTTGCCTACTTTTTTATTTTAGGCCTACTAAGTCTGTGTGAGCCTCTCATAACAGTAGTCCTCCTCCGCTGAAAAAAGCTATGCCACCTGTGTACTCCTCTTACCAATTTTGAACAGCATTTTGCCTACTTTTTTATTTTAGGCCTACTAAGTCTGTGTGAGCCTCTCATAACAGTTGTCCTCCTCCGCTGAAAAAAGCTATGCCGCCTGTGTACTCTGTTGTGAATTCTGTTGTCGAACTCCCTCCTGTGGTTGTGAATGGTACTTCGGCGATTTCTGTCCATGAACTCCCTCTGGTGGCTGTGAGTGAAGCTGCTGCTTCTGAGGTTCCTTACACAGGTGACGTGGTTTATCCTTTGGTTGGCTGCTCTATTAAACTCCACTCAGATCGTTACTCCATGCCAGCTGTCAATGTTCCTGCATTGGTTCAGTTCGCTCTTGGATCTTTCTGGTGACCTGTCTTTTCCAGCAGAAGCTAAGTTCCTGATAGTTATTATTTGTTCATTGTTTCCTTGTCCAGCTGGTGCTCATGATTTTGTCTTGCTAGCTGGAAGCTCTGGGATGCAGAGTGGCATCTCCGCACCGTTAGTCGGTGCGGAGGTCTTTTTGCACACTCTGCGTGGTCTTTTGTAGTTTTTTGTGCTGACCGCAAAGATACCTTTCCTATCCTCTGTCTGTTTAGTAAGTCTGGCCTCCCTTTGCTGAAACCTGTTTCATTTCTGCGTTTGTGACTTTCATCTTTACTCACAGTCAATATATGTGGGGGGCTGCCTTTTCCTTTGGGGAATTTCTCTGAGGCAAGGTAGGCTTTATTTTCTATCTCTAGGGCTAGCTAGCTCTTAGGCTGTGAAGAGGCGTCTAGGGAGAGTCAGGAATGCTCCACGGCTATTTCTAGTTGTGTGATAGGATTAGGGGTTGCGGTCAGCAGAGCTCCCACATCCCAGAGCTTGTCCTGTGTGAGTTTAACTATCATGTCGTACCGGGTGCTCCTAACCACCAGGTCATAACAGTACAGCTGGCCCAAAGTATTAATGCATCTCAATAGAGGGATAAGAGAAGTTGTGAGACCATTTTTTTTCTTTGCACTGTGTTTTGTCTTTCTTTTCCCCTAAACCTTTAGGGGGTCCAGGACACAGGTGTAGATATGGAGATTCAAGGTCTGTCCTCTTGTGTGGATCATCTCACTGCAAGGGTACAAAATATTCAAGATTTTGTGGTTCAGAATCCTATGTTAGAGCCTAGAATTCCTATTCCTGATTTATTTTCTGGGGATAGATCTAAGTTCTTGAATTTCAAAAATAATTTTAAACTGTTTCTAGCTTTGAAACCCCGCTCCTCTGGTGACCCCGTTCAACAAGTAAAAATTATTATTTCTTTGTTGCGTGGTGACCCTCAAGACTGGGCATTTTCCCTTGTGCCAGGAGATCCTGCATTGCGTGATGTTGATGCATTTTTTCTGGCGCTTGGATTGCTTTATGATGAACCAAATTCAGTGGATCAGGCAGAGAAAATCTTGCTGGCTTTGTGTCAGGGTCAGGATGAAGCGGAGGTGTACTGTCAGAAGTTTAGAAAGTAGTCTGTGCTTACTCAGTGGAATGAGTGTGCCCTGGCGGCAATTTTCAGAAAGGGTCTTTCTGAAGCCCTTAAGGATGTCATGGTGGGATTTCCCACGCCTGCTGGTCTGAATGAGTCTATGTCCTTGGCCATTCAGATCGATCGGCGCTTGCGTGAGCGCAAAGCTGTGCACCATCTGGCCGTATTCTCTGAGCATAGGCCTGAGCCTATGCAGTGTGATAGGACTTTGACCAGAGCTGAACAGCAAGAACACAGACGTCGGAATGGGCTGTGTTTTTACTGTGGTGAATCCCCTCATGCTATCTCCGATTGTCCTAAGCGCACTAAGCGGTTCGCTAGGTCTGCCACCATTGGTACGGTACAGTCTAAATTTCTTTTGTCCGTTACTCTGATTTGCTCTCTGTCATCCTATTCTGTTATGGCATTTGTGGATTCAGGCGCTGCCCTGAATTTGATGGACTTGGAGTTTGCCAGGCGTTGTGGTTTTTTCTTGGAGCCCTTGCAGTATCCTATTCCATTGAGAGGAATTGATGCTACGCCTTTGGCCAAGAATAAGCCTCAGTACTGGACTCAATTGACCATGTGCATGGCTCCTGCACATCAGGAGGATATTCGCTTTTTGGTGTTGCATAACCTGCATGATGTGGTCGTTTTGGGGTTGCCATGGCTACAGGTCCATAATCCAGTGTTGGATTGGAAATCTATGTCTGTGTCCGGCTGGGGTTGTCAGGGGGTACATGGTGATGTTCCATTGTTGTCAATTTCGCCTTCCACTCCTCCCTGAGTTTTTATCAGATTACCGGGATGTATTTGAAGAGTCCAAATCCGGTGCCCTACCTCCTCATAGGGATTGCGATTGTGCTATTAATTTGATTCCTGGTAGTAAGTTTCCTAAGGGCCATCTGTTTAATTTATCTGTGCCAGAGCACGCCGCTATGCGGAGTTATATAAAGGAAACCTTGGAGAAGGGTCATATTCGCCCGTCGTCGTCACCATTGGGAGCAGGGTTCTTTTTTGTGGCCAAGAAGGATGGCTCTTTGAGACCTTGTATTGATTACCGCCTTCTTAATAAATTTAGAGTCAAATTTCAGTATCCTTTGCCGTTGCTGTCTGATTTGTTTGCTCATATTAAAGGGGCTAGTTGGTTCACCAAGATAGATCTTCGAGGGGCGTATAATCTTGTGCGAATTAAACAGGGTGATGAATGGAAAACAGCATTTAATACGCCCGAGGGCCATTTTGAGTACCTGGTTATGCCATTCGGCTTTCTAATGCTCCATCTGTGTTTCAGTCCTTTATGCATGACATATTCCGAGAGTACCTGGATAGATTCATGATTGTATATTTGGATGACATTTTGGTCTTTTTGGATGATTGGGAGTCTCATGTGAAGCAGGTCAGAATGGTGTTCCAGGTCCTTCGTGCGAATTCCTTGTTTGTGAAGGGGTCAAAGTGTCTCTTTGGAGTTCAGATGGTTTCATTTTTGGGTTTCATTTTTTCCCCTTCTACTATCGAGATGGACCCTGTTAAAGTTCAGGCCATTTATGATTGGACTCAGCCGACATCTGTGAAGAGCCTGCAGAAGTTCCTGGGCTTTGCTAAATTTTACCGTCGCTTCATCGCTAATTTTTCTAGTATTGCTAAACCGTTGACTGATTTGACCAAGAAAGGTGCTGATGTGGTCAATTGGTCCTCTGCGGCTGTAGAGGCTTTTCAGGAGTTGAAGCGTCGTTTTTCTTCTGCCCCTGTGTTGTGCCAGCCAGATGTTTCGCTCCCGTTTCAGGTCGAGGTTGATGCTTCTGAGATTGGAGCAGGGGCTGTTTTGTCGCAAAGAAGTTCTGATGGCTCGGTGATGAAATCATGTACCTTCTTTTCTAGAAAATTCTCGCCTGCTGAGCGCAATTATGATGTTGGCAATCGAGAGTTGTTGGCCATGAAGTGGGCATTCGAGGAGTGGCGACATTGGCTTGAGGGAGCTAAACATTGCGTGGTGGTCTTGACGGATCACGAGAAATTGACTTATCTCGAGTCTGCCAAACGGTTGAATCCTAGACAGGCTCGATGGTCGCTCTTTTTCTCCCGTTTTGATTTTGTGGTTTCATACCTTCCGGGATCTAAGAATGTGAAGGCTGATGCCCTGTCAAGGAGTTTTGTGCCTGACTCTCCGGGTGTTCCGGAGCCGGCGGGTATTCTTAAAGAGGGGGTAATTTTGTCTGCCATCTCCCCTGATTTGCGGCATGTGCTGCAGAAGTTTCAGGCTGATAGACCTGACCGTTGTCCTACGGAGAAACTGTTTGTCCCTGATAGATGGACTAGTAGAGTTATCTCTGAGGTTCATTGTTCGGTGTTGGCTGGTCATCCTGGAATCTTTGGTACCAGAGATTTGGTGGCTAGATCCTTTTGGTGGCCTTCTTTGTCATGGGATGTGCGTTCTTTTGTGCAGTCCTGTGGGACTTGTGCTCGGACTAAGCCCTGCTGTTCTCGTGCCAGTGGGTTGCTTTTGCCCTTGCCGGTCCCGAAGAGGCCCTGGACGCATATTTCCATGGATTTTATTTCTGATCTCCCTGTTTCTCAAAGGATGTCGGTCATTTGGGTGGTTTGTGATCGCTTCTCTAAGATGGTCCATTTGGTACCCTTGTCTAAATTGCCTTCCTCCTCTGATTTGGTGCCATTGTTTTTCCAGCATGTGGTTCGTTTGCATGGCATTCCAGAGAACATCGTCTCGGACAGAGGTTCCCAGTTTGTTTCGAGGTTTTGGCGGTCCTTTTGTGCTAAGATGGGCATTGATTTGTCTTTTTCTTCGGCTTTCCATCCTCAGACTAATGGCCAAACCGAACGAACTAATCAGACTTTGGAAACATATCTGAGATGCTTTGTTTCTGCTGATCAGGATGATTGGGTGTCCTTCTTGCCTTTGGCTGAGTTCGCCCTTAATAATCGGGCCAGCTCGGCTACTTTAGTTTCTCCTTTTTTCTGTAATTCTGGTTTCCATCCTCGTTTCTCTTCAGGGCAGGTTGAGCCTTCGGACTGTCCTGGTGTGGATACGGTGGTGGACAGGTTGCAGCAGATTTGGACTCATGTGGTGGACAATTTGACATTGTCCCAGGAGAAGGCTCAACGTTTCACTAACCGCCGACGCTGTGTTGGTCCCCGACTTTGTGTTGGGGATTTGGTTTGGTTGTCATCTCATCATGTTCCTATGAAGGTTTCCTCTCCTAAGTTTAAGCCTCGTTTCATTGGGCCATATAAGATTTCTGAAGTTCTTAATCCTGTGTCATTTCGTTTGGACCTTCCAGCTTCTTTTGCCATCCATAATGTGTTCCATAGGTCGTTGTTGCGGAGATACGTGGTGCCTATGGTTCCCTCCGTTGATCCTCCTGCCCCGGTGTTGGTCGAGGGGGAGTTTGAGTATGTGGTGGAGAAGATTTTGGATTCTCGTGTTTCGAGACGGAAACTCCAGTACCTGGTCAAGTGGAAGGGTTATGGTCAGGAAGATAATTCCTGGGTTTTTGCCTCTGATGTTCATGCTGCCGATCTAGTCCGTGCCTTTCATTTGGCTCATCCTGATCGGCCTGGGGGATCTGGTGAGGGTTCGGTGACCCCTCCTCAAGGGGGGGTACTGTTGGGAATTCTGTTGTCGAACTCCCTCCTGTGGTTGTGAATGGTACTTCGGCGAGTTCTGTCCATGGACTCCCTCTGGTGGCTGTGAGTGAAGCTGCTGCTTCTGAGGTTCCTTACACAGGTGATGTGGTTTATCCTTTGGTTGGCTGCTCTTTTTAACTCCACTCAGATCGTTACTCCATGCCAGCTGTCAATGTTCCTGCATTGGTTCAGTTCGCTCTTGGATCTTTCTGGTGACCTGTCTTCTCCAGCAGAAGCTAAGTTCCTGATAGTTATTATTTGTTCATTGTTTCCTTGTCCAGCTGGTGCTCATGATTTTGTCTTGCTAGCTGGAAGCTCTGGGATGCAGAGTGGCATCTCCGCACCGTTAGTCGGTGCGGAGGTCTTTTTGCACACTCTGCGTGGTCTTTTGTAGTTTTTTGTGCTGACCGCAAAGATACCTTTCCTATCCTCTGTCTGTTTAGTAAGTTTGGCCTCCCTTTGCTGAAACCTGTTTCATTTCTACATTTGTGACTTTCATCTTTACTCACAGTCAATATATGTGGGGGGCTGCCTTTTCCTTTGGGGAATTTCTCCGAGGCAAGGTAGGCTTTATTTTCTATCTCTAGGGCTAGCTAGCTCTTAGGCTGTGAAGAGGCGTCTAGGGAGAGTCAGGAACGCTCCACGGCTATTTCTAGTTGTGTGATAGGATTAGGGGTTGTGGTCAGCAGAGCTCCCACATCCCAGAGCTTGTCCTGTGTGAGTTTAACTATCAGGTCGTACCGGGTGCTCCTAACTACCAGGTCATAACAGTACTCCTCTTACAAATGTTGAACTGCATTTTGCCTACTTTTTTATTTTAGGCCTACTAAGTCTGTCTGCGCCACTCATTGCAGCTATCCTCCATTGAACAAATCTATGCCGCCTGTGTACTCCAGTTACCAATTTTAAACTGCATTTAGCCTACTTACTTATTTAGGCCTACTAACTGTGTCTGCCTCCCATTACAGTTGTCCTCCACTGAACAAAACTGAGCCTCATTTTTCACCGTTTTAGATATTAAACTGCATTTGGCCTACTTGTTTGGTTGGGCCTACTAACGGTGTCTGCCGCTCCTTGCTTTTCTCCTCCACTGAACAAAGCAATGCCGCCTGTCTACTCCTGTTACCAATTTTGAACTGCATTTAGCCTACTTACTTATTTGGGCCTAGTAACTGTGTCAGCCACTCCTTAGATTTGTCCTCCACTGAACAAAGCAATGCCGCCTGTGTACTCCTGTTATCAATTTTGAACTGATTTTATCCTACTTTTTTATTTTGGGCCTATATCTGTGTTTCCTCCTCATCCTGCCCATTGCCCAGCCACTGCTAGATGAGTCTGCTGGTACATTGACCCAGACCACTACATTCCCCTTGCACTCTACAGAATCTGACCCTGCTGAAAGTCAGGTTACCTTTCCCGCATACTATACCACCTTACACGGGGACAAAGAGGAAGGTACAGAAGAAAGTGCAGGTGAGGGGGCATACTCGTTGGCACTGGCACAGGGCCCCTCATAGTACACAAAAGTGTCTCTGGCAGTGGGAGGCACCGCCCACCGTCAAACACACCGCCGTACTATGAGGGGCCCTGTGCCAGTGCCAACTAGTGGGCCCCCTTGCTTGCTCAGGATTGCAGCACTTGCAAAGTTGAAATACTTACCTCTCCCTGCTCCACCGCCGTGACGTAGTCTGCGTTTCCCGGGCCCACAAAAATCTTGAGCCAGCCCTACGCCCCCTCAACTTTAGCCAAAAGAGCCCCTGTTTTCACTGCCTAACTATTATTATAAGTAAATTAAGATTGACAAGCTTTAGTAATACGATTTGATGTTTTTGGCATTAAAATGGACACTGTAGGTGTTTTCCTGTCCTCCACTCACTGCCGACTTTGATTCCCCATTGACTTGCATTGGGTTTCGTGTTTCGGCCGAACCCCGACTTTTCGCAATAATCCGCCGATTTCACCCGACCCGACTTTTGACAAAGTCGGGTTTCGCGAAACCCGACTTGATCCTAAAAAAGAAAAAGTCACTCAACTCTACTGTACAGTCAAATATGGAGTATTTCTACATTCAGAAGACATTGTGGGACATATTTTGGTGCCATTCTTACCCATTTCCCAGTGTGAAAATGTAAAATATTGGGCGACCACACAATGTTGGTGGTAAAAATGTAAATTATTTTTATTCACTGCCTATTAGTATAAAATTCTGTGACATACCCGTGGTGTCAAGATCATCACTGCACCCATAGATGAATTCATTGAGAGCTTTAGTTTGTAAAATTTCGTTACTTATTGGCGGTTCTGCTGTTCTGGCACCTCTGGGGCTCTGCCAATGTGACATGGCAACTTTAAACCAGTGAAGCAAAATCTCCACTGTAATATGACACTACTTCCCTTCTGAGCTTTGCACTGTGACTGAAAAGTAGTTTTCAATCACATATGGGGTATCAGTGAACTCAGAAGAAATTGCACAACAAATTTTGGGGGCCATTTTCTCCTGTTATCTTTGTGAAAATACAACATTTTGGGCTAAAAAACATTTTTGTGAGCGTAATGGTGATTTTTTTTGTTTTCACGGCAGAATGTTATAAACTTTTGCGAAGCACCTGGGAGTTCAAAGTGCTCACCACAAAGCTAGATAAGTTCCTTTGGGGGTCTGGTTTCTAAAATGGTGTCACTTGTGTGGGGGGTTTCCACTGTTTAGGCACATCAGGGGCTCGAAGACACAAAAGCGCACAGAGAGGTAAAAAAATACTGCTAGTCAAAAAATGAAAAAATACAGGGTATTTAGTTAATACGTTTTTGTGCAAAAACAAGTATGTTAAGCTGCTCCACCAATCGCCAAGGTTAACCCAAAATAGAGCTGTCCTATCTAATGTATATAATCCCTATCTGATGTATTTAAAAACCTGATCATCTGTATAGTACCTGTATGAGCAGGGTTCAGAGAGAAAATATCCATGTGGAACTTGCAGGATGGAACAGCTACAATGCAAATGACCCACAGAGGGGTGGAGGACTCCCCAGTCTTGTAGAAACAAGAGAACAATTTATAGAACCAAAAACACATGGGCATCTTGCACAGTGAACAAGTCTGTAGAAACCTGTTCACACCACCAAAGAACTTGAAGACACAAAAGCGCACAGAGAGGTCAAAAAATACTCTGTTGTAAAAAAAAGTCACAGTAAATAAGCAAGTGCTAGTCAAAAAATGAAAAAATACAGGGTATTTAGTTAATACGTTTTTTGGCAAAAAAAAAGTATGTTAAGCTGCTCCACCAATCGCCAAGGTATACCCATAATAGAGCAGTCCTATCTAATGTATATAATCCCTATCTGATGTATTTAAAAACCTGATCATCTGTATAGCACCTGTATGAGCAGTGTTCAGAGAGAAAATATCCATGTGGAACTTGCAGGATGGAACAGCTACAATGCAAATGACCCACAGAGGGGTGGATAACTCCCCAGTCTTGTAGAAACAAGAGAACAATTATAGAACCAAAAACACATGGGCTACTTGCACAGTGAACAAGTCTGTAGAAACCTGTTCACACCACCAAAGAACTTGAAAACACAAAAGCGCACAGAGAGGTAAAAAAATACTCTGTTGTAAAAAAGTCACAGTAAATAAGCAAGTGCTAGTCAAAAAATGAAAAAAATACAGGGTATTTAGTTAATACGTTTTTTTGCAAAAAAAAGTATGTTAAGCTGCTCCACCAATCGCAAAGGTATACCCATAATAGAGGAGTCATATCTAATGTATATAATCCCTATCTGATGTATTTCAAAAAACCTGATCATCTGTATAGTACCTGTATGAGCAGGGTTCAGAGAGAAAATATCCACGTGGAACTTGCAGGATGGAACAGCTACAATGCAAATGACCCACAGAGGAGTGGTGGACTCCCCAGTCTTGTAGAAACAAGAGAACAATTATAGAACCAAAAACACATGGGCTACTTGCACAGTGAACAAGTCTGTAGAAACCTGTTCACACCACCAAAGAACTTGAAGACACAAAAGCGCACAGAGAGGTAAAAAAATACTCTGTTGTAAAAAAGTCACAGTAAATAAGCAAGTGCTAGTCAAAAAATGAAAAAAATACAGGGTATTTAGTTAATATGTTTTTTTGCAAAAAAAGTATGTTAAGCTGCTCCACCAATCGCCAAGGTATACCCATAATAGAGGAGTCATATCTAATGTATATAATCCCTATCTGATGTATTTCAAAAAACCTGATCATCTGTATAGTACATGTATGAGCAGGGTTCAGAGAGAAAATATCCATGTGGAACTTGCAGGATGGAACAGCTACAATGCAAATGACCCACAGAGGAGTGGTGGACTCCCCAGTCTTGTAGAAACAAGAGAACAATTATAGAACCAAAAACACATGGGCTACTTGCACAGTGAACAAGTCTGTAGAAACCTGTTCACACCACCAAAGAACTTGAAGACACAAAAGCGCACAGAGAGGTAAAAAAATACTCTGTTGTAAAAAAGTCACAGTAAATAAGCAAGTGCTAGTCAAAAAATGAAAAAAATACAGGGTATTTAGTTAATATGTTTTTTTGCAAAAAAAGTATGTTAAGCTGCTCCACCAATCGCCAAGGTATACCCATAATAGAGGAGTCATATCTAATGTATATAATCCCTATCTGATGTATTTAAAAAAACCTGATCATCTGTATAGTACCTGTATGAGCAGGGTTCAGAGAGAAAATATCCATGTGGAACTTGCAGGATGGAACAGCTACAATGCAAATCACCCACAGAGGAGTGGTGGACTCCCCAGTTTTGTAGAAACAAGAGAACAATTATAGTACCCAAAACACATGGGCTACTTGCACAGTGAACAAGTCTGTAGAAACCTGTTCACACCACCAAAGAACTTGAAGACACAAAAGCGCACAGAGAGGTAAAAAAATACTGTTGTAAAAAAAGTCACAGTAAATAAGCAAGTGCTAGTCAAAAAATGAAAAAAAAATACAGGGTATTTAGTTAATATGTTTTTTTGCAAAAAAAGTATGTTAAGCTGCTCCACCAATAGTATACCCATAATAGAGCAGTCCTATCTAATGTATATAATCCCTATCTGATGTATTTAAAAACCTCAGGGGCTCTCCAAACGTGACATGGCATACGCTAATTATTTCAGCAAGTTTTACATTCAAAAATTCAAATGGCGCTCATACCCTTCCGAGCTCTGTTGTTCGCCCAAACAGTGGTTTTCCCCAAAAATATGGGGTACCGGCATGCTCAAGAGAAATTTCACTACCAATTTTATGGTACAATTTCTACAGTTACCCTTCTGAAAATTTAAAGTTTGGAGCTAAGCATCTAAAAATCATTTTTTGTGGGAAAGATGTGATTTTTTATTTTCACGGCTCAACATTATAAACTTCTGTGAAGCACCTGGGAGTTCAAGGTGTTCAATATACATATAGATAAGGTCCCTGAGGGGTCTTGTTTCTGAAATGGTGTCACTTGTGGGGGGTTTCCACTGTTTAGGTTCATCAAGGGCTCTCCAAATGCGACATGGCGTCTGCTAATTATTCCAGCAAATTTTACATTCAAAAAGTCACATGGTGCTCCATCCTTTCTGAGTTCTGTTGTGTGCACAAACAGTGGTTTTCCCCTACAAATGGGGAATCAGCTTGCTCAGGAGAAATTGTACAACAAATTGTATGGAGCAATTTCTCCAGTTGCCATTAAGAAAAGTTTTGTGAAAAAAATTGTATGTTTATTTTTTCTTTCCACATTCCATAAATTCCTGTGAATCACCTGAAGGGTTAATAAAATTCTTGAATGTTTTTTTTAGTACCTTGAGGGGTGCAGTTTTAAAATGGTGTCACTTTTAACTCTTATAACTTCCTAATAAAAAAAACTATGTTTCAAAAATTGTGCTGATATAAAGTAGACATGTGGGAAATGTTATTTAGTAACTAATTTGTTTGACATGATTCTCTAATTTAAGGGCATACAAATTAAAAGATTAAAAGTTGTAAAATTTTTAAAATTTTTAACAAGTTTCCAATTTTTGCACAAATAAGCGCAAGTCATATCAATATATCTAAAAAAAAATCTCAGAATCATTGGAATCCTTTGAAGTGTTCCAGAGTTATGACCTCATAAAGTGACACTGATACAGAATGACTCTTTTTATATACCAGATCTGTAATAATTTGTTGATGGAGTTGCTCCTGCACTTATAAAAAAGGGTAAATGCACACTGATAAAAAAAAAAAACAGTATATTTTTTATTTGAGTGTCTACAATATATCACAATGTCCTGTTGCCAAAAAATCATAATAAATGCAGCATGCAGGAACTTGAGGGTCTACCTGTAGTGTTCCCTATTAGTTCTGAGTAGGGTTGAGCGAAACGGATCAGACAAATTCAAAAATCGCTGACTTTCGGCAAAGTCGGGTTTCATGAAACCCGACCCGATCCTAGTGTGGGATCTAGGGTTGAGCGAAACGGGTCGGCCAGATTCAGAAGTCACCGACTTTTGGCAAAGTCAGGTTTCATGAAACCCGACCCGGCCCCTGTGTGGGGTCGGCCATGAGGTCGGCGATCTTCTGATCTGGAATCGGAATTCCGATACCGAGTTCTGATATGTTTAAGATATCGGGAATCGGTATCGGAATTCATATTTAAGTGTAAAATAAAGAATAAAAATAAAAAAATATTGATATACTCACCCTCGGACGCACCCTGGTTCTCACCGGCAGCCTTCCTTCCTAAGAATGAACGCCTGAAGGGCCTTCGATGACGTTGCGGCTTGTGATTGGTCGCGTGACACCCATGTGACCGCTCATGCGACCAATCACAAGCCACGACGTCATCGAAGGTCCTTCAGGCGCTCATTCTTAGGAAGGAAGGCTGCCGGTGAGAACCAGGGCGCGTCCGAGGATAAGTATATCAATATTTTTTATTTTGATTCTTTATTTTACACCTAAATATGGATCCCAAGGCCTGAAGGAGAGTTTCCTCTCCTTCAGACCCTGGGAACCATTAGAAACCCAATGCACTGCATTGGGTTTTGTGTTTCGGCCGACCCCGACCCCGACTTTTCTATAGGATCGGCCGATTTCACTTGACCCGACTTTTGAAAAAGTCGGGTTTCGTGAAACCCGACCCGATCCTATAAAAAGAAAAGTCACTCAACCCTAGTGGGATCGACCATAAGATCGGCGATCTTCGCGCCAAAGTCGCATTTCGTATGACGCTTTCAGCGCCATTTTTTAGCCAATGAAGGAGGATGCAGAGTGTGGGCAGCGTGATGACATAGGTCTCGGTCCTCACCATCTTAGAGAAGGGCATTACAGTGATTGGCTTACATTCTGTGGCATCACAGGGGCTATAAAGGGCGTGCGTGCCGACCGCCATCTTACTTCTGCCGATGTTAGCATAGGGAGAGGTTGCTGCAGCTTTATTAGAAGAAGGGATATAGTTAGGGAGGGAAGATTAACCCCCGAAAATGCTTGTGCTGTAGCGATTTCCACTGTCCAACACCACCTTTTCTTTGCAGGGACAGTGGAGGCTATTTTTTTGTGCATCAGCTCTGTAGCTTATTAAGCTGCCTTATAAGGCTCCCTGATAGCTGCATTGCTGTTTGCACGCTGCTGTGCAAACCAACTGCTTTTTTAACAGCAAAAATCCTGTTGCGCCTTTCTGCACAGTTATCTTGTTTATTTGTTCACACTTTTGGGTGCAGCAGTCCTTTTTATTGCTGCCATACTTTTCCTGAGATCATTGCAGGGAGATTGAAATTGTACTACAGTCCTTTTATTTTTTTATATATCTTCCAGCCACTTTCTGCCACTTACACTGTGTTGTTTTATACACTGGGCCTGAGTTTTGGTTCAGTCTCCCCCAAAAACAGTGAGATTCAAATTCTCACAAAGTGGATATACTTTTGTCCTGTTACTTTGCCGTATATCAGCCAGCCACTTTCTGCCGCTTAGATTGTGTTGTTATATACACTGGGCCTGAGTTTTGGTTCAGTCTCCCCCCAAAAAAGTGAGATTCAAATTCTCACAAAGTGGATATACTTCTGTGCTGTTAGTTTGTTGTATATCAGCCAGCCACTTTCTGCACTTACATTGTGTTGTTTTATGCACAGGGCTTGAGTTTTGGTTCAGTCTCCCCCCAAAAAAGTGAGATTCAAATTCTCACAAAGTGGATATACTTCTGTCCTGTAACTTTGTCGTATATCAGTTAGCCACTTTCTGCCACTTACATTGTGTTGTTTTATGCACAGGGCCTGAGTTTTGGTTCAGTCTCCCCAAAAAAAACGGGAGATTTAAAATCTCAACAAGTTTATATACACCTTCTACCTTGTTTTACAGTGCCATATAACGCTTGTTATTTTGGTTAGATTTTCCAAAAAATAAGGAAGTCTCGTGGAAGAGGCCGTGGGCGGTGGTTGCCAGCTGGTACTGATGGTAGTGGTGGTGGTGCATCTGGTGGTAGTGGCAAAAGCACTATAGCACCTAAGGCTGGAGGTGTTAAGCCAGCATAATTGTCTGGCTACACAAGGCCTCGAAGGCTCCCTTATCTGGGAGTAGGAAAACAGTTTTTAAAGCCGGAGCAGCAGGAAAAAGTTTTGGCTTTCCTTGCTGATTTACCCTCTAGCTCTTTTGTCTCCTCTTCAGAAAGTTCCAAATATAAAAGCAGCGAGTCGTTAGTGGATGCTCCTGGTCAGGAACAAGACGTTTCCTTGTGTCCTTCACCCAAACCAAAAGTGAAGGATGTGGCAGGCGACACCACAGGTTACTCCATGGAGCTCTTTACACATACCGTGCATGGGTTAGAAAGGGAAATTGTTAACTGCCCATTACAAGATGAATCGGATATGGAGTACACTGATGCACAGCCACAGCAAGATTATTATGCTGTTCCATTGACTCAGATCACTACATTGCCCTCGCAGTGTACTGAGACAGAATCTGACCCTGATGAGACTATGGTGCCCCATCCCGAACGCTATAGCACCTTACACGGTGACAAAGAGGGAGGTGCACATGACATTGAAGAGGAGGTGATAGATGACCCAGTTGTTGACCCAGATTGGCAGCCATTGGGGGAAGAGGGTGCCACTGCCAGTAGCTCAGAAGCGGAGGAGGCTGATCCGCAGCAACCATCTACATCGCATCAGCTATCATCTGGCAGGCCCGTATCAGGCCAAAAACGTTTGCCAAAAACAAAAAAAGATTTAGGACAGCGTGGCCATCTGGTAAAAGTAGCACAGCGTGCAAAGCCTGAAAAGGTATTCCATAGTAGGAAGAGTGTAGTGTGGCAATTTTTTAACCAAGATCCGAATGATCAGTCAAAAGTTATCTGTAAGAAATGCTCAAAGACCTTTATCAGATGGAAGAATCTTCAAAATTTAAATACAACGTGCATGCGTAGACATTTAACCAGCATGCACTTGCAAGCCTGGACTAACTACCAAATGTCCCGTACCGTTGGTGTACCTGCTGAGAATGAAGTTAGTAAGCAAAGCTACATTGCTTCCCTCACTGTAAGCCCACCGGGAAGGACACCACCAGCAGCAAATGTGGAAGTATCGTCGCAAGGCCAAAGCAGTCAGGGAATCACAAGGTTATTGGTAGGAAACACTGTATGTAGGCCAACATCAAGAATACCATCACCAACCCTCTCTCAATCCGCCATGTCCTCCACCACCACCGCTAGTTCCACCATATGCACCTCTCCTGTCCAGCTCACCCTACAAGAGACTCTCGTTAGGAAAAGAAAGTACTCATCCTCTCATCCGTGTACACAGAGTTTGAACGCCCACATTGCTAGACTAATCTCGTTAGAGATGATGCCCTACCGGTTGGTTGAAAGCGAAGCTTTCAAAGACCTCATGGCCTACGCAGTACCACGCAATGACCTACCGGCACTTCTTTGCGAGAAAAGCCATCCCAGCCCTCCACCAGCATGTCAAAGACCGCATTGTCCATGCACTGAGGCAATCAGTCAGCAGAAAAGGTGGACCTCACAACAGATGCATGGACCAGTAGGCATGACCAGGGACGTTACGTGTCCATCACGGCACACTGGGTTAATGTGGTGGATGCAGGGTCCACAGGGGACAGCCATAGTGGGACAGTTCTGCCTACCCCACGGTCTAGGAAACAGTTGGCTGTAGGCGTTTGCCACCCCTCCTCCTCCTCCTCCTGAAGCAAAAGCTCATCCACAGAGCGCAGTCGCACGACCACTCCATCCGCAGCTGCCATTGTTGCACCCGAGGTGTCCCATTATTGAACAGCTAGTGGTAAGCGTCAGCAGTATTGTTACAAATAAAGTATTTGGGCGACAACAGACAAACTGCGGAAGTACTGGCTGAGTACTTGCAGCAAGAAACTGAGTCATGGCTGGGCAGTGTACATCTTGAGGCAGGCAAGGTAGTCAGTGATAACAGAAGGAATTTTATGGCTGCCATAGCCCTTTAAGAACTTAAACACATACCTTGCCTGGATCACACCTTGAACCTGGTGGTGCAGTGCTTCCTCAAAAATTATCCGGAGTTAACAGCCCTGCTCCTGAAGGTGCAAAGACTTTGCTCGCACATCCGCCGGTCTCCCGTACACTCCAGCCGTATGCTGAACCATCAACGATCGCTGAATCTTCCACAGCACCGCCTAATAATTGACGTTGCAACAAGGTGGAACTCCACACTGCACATGGTTCAGAGGCTGTGCGAACAGAGGCGTGCTGTAATTAATTTGTGGGAGGATACACATACACGGGCAGGCAGTTGGATGGCAGACGTGGAGTTGTCTGGTGTGCAGTGGTCGAAGCTCCAAGACCTCTGTCAACTCCTTCAGTGTTTTGAGAAATGCACACGGCTGGTAGGTGCAGACGACACCATCATAAGCATGAGCATCCCACTAATGTGTCTGCTGATGCAAAGTTTGACGCACATTAAGGAGCTGGCGTCTGCAGCCGAGGAGGAGGAAAGCCTTGATGACAGTCAACCATTGTCTGCTCAGGGAACTCTCCTGGATGAGGTGGCGGACAAAGAGGAGGAGGAGGAGGATGGGGATGAATATTTATAGGAGGAGGATGCTTCTCAGGGGGCAATAGAAACTGGTGGTGTTGCAAGGTCAGGTACAGGGTTTTTGCAGGACACAAGTGATGTTGATTTGCAAGAAAGTGCTCCTCAACCCAGCACAGGCAGTGAATTGACACCTGGAACATTGGCCCCAATGGCTGAGTATGCCTTGCGTATCCTAAAACGGGACCCCGCATTATCAAAATGATGACCGATGAAGAATACTGGTTGGCCTGCCTCCTGGATCCACGATATAAAGGAAAATTACAAAATATCATGCCACATGAGAACCTTGAGCAAATATTGGCTACCAAACAAGCAACTCTTGTAGACCGTTTGGTTCAGGCATTCCCAGCTCACAGCGGCGGTGATGGTTCTCACATGAGCCGTAGGGGGCACATGGCAAAGGTGTTAGAGGTGCACAAATCTGAAGTGGCGTTGGACAGAGGGGTTTTATGACCAGGTTGTGGAGTGATTTCGCAATGACCGCTGACATGACAGGTACTGCTGCATCGATTCAAAGTGACAGCATTTGTTCAGTATGGTTCGAACTACTTTTCCTCCCTTATCGATGTTCTGCTGGTACATTGACCCAGATCACTACATTCCCCTTGCACTCTACACAGCCTGAATCTGATCCTGCTGAAAGTCAGGTTCCCCTTCCCCCATACTATACCACCTTACACCAGGACAAAGAGGAAGGTGCAGATGAAAGTGCAGATTCCTTCATCAGGTGGGGGGCATACTCATTGCCGATGTCACTGGCACATGGCCCCTCATAGTACGCAAAAGTGTCTCTGGCAGTGGGAGGTGCCACCGCTGTTAAACACATCGCCGTACTATGAGGGGCCCTTTGCCAGTGCCAAGTGCCAATGAGTGGGCCTCCCCTGCTTGCTCAGGATCACAGCACTTGCAAAGTTGAAATACTTACCTCTCCCTGCTCCACAGCCGTGATGTATTCCGCGTTTCCCGGGCTCACGAAAATCTTGAGCCAGCCCTACCCCCACAACTTTAGCCAAATGACCCCCAGTTTTCAATGCCTAACTATTATTATAAAGTAAATTAAGATTGACAAGCTTAAGAAATAAGAATTGATGTTTTTGGCATTAAAATGGGCACTGTAGGTGTTTTCCTGTCCTCCACTCACTGCCGACTTTGATTCCCCATTGACTTGCATTGGGTTTCGTGTTTCGGTCGGCGCCGACTTTTCGAAATAATCGGCCGATTTCACCCCACCCGACTTTTGACAAAGTCGGGTTTCGCGAACCCCGACTCGATCCGAAAAAAGTAAAAGTCGCTCAACTCTAGTTATGAGCGAATATACTCGTTACTCGAGATTTCCCGAGCATGCTCTGGTGTCCTCCGAGTATTTGTTAGTGCTCGGAGATTTAGTTTTCCTAGCCGCAGCTCAATAATTTACATCTGTTGGCCAGCGTAAGTACATGTGGGAGTTGTCTGGTTGCTAGGGAATCCCCACATGTAATCAAGCTGGCTAAGAGATGTAAATCATTCAGCTCAGGTGAGGAAAACTAAATCTCCGAGCACTAAAAAATACTTAGAGGTCACCCGAGCGTGCTCAGGAAATCTCGAATAACGAGTATATTTGCACATCACTATTCCCTATACATTAGTCTTTAGTTCCATAGCTGAAAGCAGCTACAGTTGTTCAGTCTAACTGCTGAACTATTATCTTAGTTATGAGCAGTATATGCTGCATATTACACTTTCCTCTGCAAACCAATGTACCAAAACCAAAGTAATTTTATATGTGTGTATAATTATGCATATAGAAAAATATTAAATAGTTTCCAGGATCTCTGTATAGCTTAATCATAGCCTTAGCTTGAAACTGAAAAATCATTGCATAATAATAATAATAATAATAATAATAAAAATAATAATCAGACTATGACTACATTACTGGAATATGTATATATATAAACAATAGAAGTATCTATTTGAGATTTCAATTCAGGTTCCCAGTGTTTAATTAATTGCATATGAAATGTATATAGCTCTTATTTAATTTTTTGGGGGGTTATTAGGAGGGAAAGTTTAACTTCATCAAAGCTTGAAAGTACACTGATGAGGATTCTTCCTGTGTCACAAAAATTGTAGCTTCATTTTCTTATGTTGTCTGTTTACACAGAGCTTATATTCTATGTGTGAATCCACTGTGGTATTAAGAGCTAAACCAAAAATACCAATAGTTTTGCTGAGACATTTCTCATTAAACCAGTCTATTATCTTAGGTTTCATTTTTTGTTATTTCGTATCACATAAACTGACTTGGAAGACATTTTTCATTATTATTTTTTAGATTAATTTATATTAATCAAATTGCAAACCACATCTCAAGAAGACTTTAAATCTTTTAATACTTATATTACAAGAGTTCAGGGGCGCTAGCGTGCTAGGGAGGATATTGGCTGCAAAAAATTAGAACAACACCACACAGCTGTCCAATTCAAATACAAAATAAGTACATATAAATTTTTTGCGCTCAGTTGTATCCCCTAAACTGATGAATAAAGACACTGATCAATAGATATAATCTGCAGTGTTAGTAACTTAACATAAAAGTCATAAAGCATGAAGCACATAGGTTGCTGCAAACTTAATCAATTAACTGCAGATTAATTGACTAATAATCCTCAACATAATGTTCCACCCAGTCCACTTCCGTGCCCTTCTTGCCAGACTAGACACAGCATAAAGCTGCAGAAGTTGGCACCTGTGGTTCATCATTACCAGGGACGTGTTACAGTGGTCCATTGACCGTTTGCACTACCCCTCATACTCCAACAGATTAAGTGGTTGGGCATCAGTGCACTCAATTTCTTCCAATTGTTGGCCAGGTCCAGGAGGATGGCCCACAGACCTGCAACCAGCAGAGTCATCAAAATGCAGAAGTGATTGCTGCATGACTTGGGATTCAGACTGTTTGCCTGATTTGCAACAAAGTGAGGTGGAAGACAGATGCCCATGGGCCACAGGTGTAAAGTCTGTGCTTTCAGCAGGAGACCGGGGGCGAGACAAAGCAAAGGAACTTAATGGACTCTCAGCCAGCCAATCTAAAACCACCTCTACGTGTTCTGGCCTAACCATTCGTCCAGCGGTTCTTGTGCCTATGAAATTACACAGAACGTCCTGTTGCCTCCAGTGGGGGAAATAAGTGTTTGATCCCTTGCTGATTTTGTAAGTTTTCCCACTGACAAAGACCTGAATAGTCTGTAATTTTAAGGGCAGGCTCATTTTTACATTGAGAGATAGAATATCAAAAATAAAATCCAGAAAATAACACTGTATAAATTAAATATATTTATTTGCATTTTGCAGTGAGAAATAAGTATTTGATCCCCTATCAACCATTAAGAGTTCTGACTCCCACAGACCAGTTAGACGCTCCTAATCAGCTCGTTACCTGCATTAAGGACAGCTGTCTTACATAGTTACCTTTATGAAAGACTCCTGTCCACAGACTCAATTAATCAATCAGACTCTAACCTCTACAACATGGGAAAGACCAAAAAGCTTCATAAGGATGTCAGGGACAAGATCATAGACTTTCACAAAGCTGGAATGGGCTACAAAACCATAAGTAAGACACTGGGTGAGAAGGAGGCAACTGTTGGTGCAATTGTAAGAAAATGGAAGAAATACAAAATGACAGACAATAGACATCGATCTGGGGCACCATGCAAAATCTCACCTCGTGGGGTATCCTTGATCATAAGGACGATGAGAGATCAGCCTAAAACTACACGGGGGGAACTTATTCATGATCTCAAGGCAGCTGGGATCACAATCACCAAGAAAATCATTGGTAACATATTACACCGTAAGGTTTAAAATCCTGCAGTGCCCGCAAGGTCCCCCTGCTCAAGAAGTCTGAAGTTTGCCAATGAACACCTAGATGATTCTGTGAGTGATTGGGGGAAGGTGCTGTGGTCAAATGAGACAAAAATTGAGGTCTTTGGCATTAACTCAACTCCCCATGTTTGGAAAAAGATAAATGCTGCCTATGACCCAAAGAACACTGTCCCCACTGTCAAGCATGGATGTGAAAACATTATATTTTGGGGGTGTTTCTCTGCTAAGGGTAAAGGACTACTTCACTGCATCAATGGGAGAATGGATGGAGCCATGTACTGTAAAATCCTGAGTGACAACCTCCTTCCTTCCATCAGGACATTAAAAATGGGTCGTGGCTGAGTCTCCCAGCAAGACAATGACCCAAAACATACAGCCAAGGCACCAAAGGAGTGGCTAAAAAAAGAAGCACATTTAAGGTCATGGAGTGGCCTATCCAGTCTCCAGACCTTAAACCCATAGAAAATTATGGAGAGAGTAGAAGCTCCCAGTTGCCAAGCGACAGCCTCAAAATTGTATTGATTTAGAGATGATCTGCAAAGAGGAGCGGACCAAAATTCCTCCTGACATGTGTGCATACCTCATCATCAACTGCAAAAAAAAGTCTGACTGCTGTGCTTGCCAACAAGGGTTTTGCCACCAAGTATCAAGTCTTGTTTGCCAGAGGGATCAAATACTTATTTCTCACTGCAAAATGCAGCGACCACTTAGACCTCTGCCTACTGGTTCCAGAATGTTATTTTTTTTATTCTATGTTCTTTTAAGTCAGTTCCCTAACAAAAACAAAAGAAACCACACAAAAACATCATTAGATACCTCCTCCCCTACCTCTTCCGCCTACACCGTCATGTCCACTTCCTCTACCTCTTCTGCTTAGACTTCCGCCTCCTGATTCAAGATTATTATTTTTTTCCATTCTGTGTTATTTTAAATCATTTCCCTAACCCACATTTGCTTGCAAGGCAATTGTCCTGCTGTTATTCCCATATAGCTTCCTTTTGAAGCCCTCTGGCACTGACTAAGACCATTTTACAGCCATTTTAAAGCACCGAAGTTCTGGTCAAATAGACTTCTTTTGGGTTCAGTACCTGAACCAAACTTCTTACTGTATGTTCATTGAAACCTTGTTAATATCCATGGATTTTCTCATTAATAACCCTTACCAATCAGCGGGTGTTTACACAGGCAGACCAATGTAAACAATGCGCACTGAGTGATCTGTAATAGATCGGTGTGCATAGACTGCCATGGTTCTCAGCAGTACCTATTATTATTATTATTATTTACTTTTAGAGCACCATTGACTCCACGATTCTGTACATGTGAGAAGGGGTTACATGCAAAATACAAATATAAATTACAGAGAACAAACTAACAGTGACAGACTAGAACAGAGGAGTTTATAGTCTACAGGATAGTGGGGAATAATAAAGTAAGTTAGAGGTTTGCAATAACTCCTATGGTGGTGAGGTGGCAGTGGGGTCATTGCAGGCTGAAAGCTTTCTTGAAGAGATGGGTTTTCAAGTTCTGTCTAAAGGTTCTGAATGTAGTGGATAATTAAATATTGAGGGCATGGAACTCCAGAGGATGGAAGATAATCAGTAGTAGTCTTGCAAATGATTAGGTAAGGAATTTCCAAGTGTGTCGGAGAAAAAGAGGTTTTAGAAGGACTGGATAGTACATGTGGTAGGTATTGGGAGATTAGATTGGATATATGTGAATGGGGCAGATTATGGAACACTTTCTAAAGGTACCGTCACATTTAGCGATGCTGCAGCGATATAGACAATGATGCCGATCGCTGCAGCGTCGCTGTTAGGTCGTTGTGTGGTCGCTGGAGAGCTGTCACACAGACAGCTCTCCAGCGACCAACGATGCCGAAGTCCCCGGGTAACCAGGGTAAACATCGGGTTACTAAGTGCAGGGCCACGCTTAGTAACCCGATGTTTACCCTGGTTACCATTGTAAAAGTTAAAAAAAAACCAACAGTACATACTTACATTCCGGTGTCTGTCCCACGGCATCAGCTTCCCTGCACTGTGTCAGCGCCGGCCGGCTGTAAAGCAGAGCACAGTGGTGACGTCACCCTGGTTACCAGTGAAGACATCGCTGGATTGGCGTCACACACGCCGATTCAGCGATGTCAGCGGGTGATCAGCGACCAAAAAAAAGGTCCTGATCATTCCCAGCGACCAACGATCTCCCAGCAGGGGCCTGATCGTTGGTCGCTGTCACGCATAACGATTTTATTAATGATATCGTTGCTATGTCACAAAAAGCAACGATATCGTTAACGAAATCGTTATGTGTGAAGGTACCTTAAGTCCATGTTAGTAGTTTGAATATGATTAGTTGGGGAATTGGAATTCAATTAAGGAATTTTTAGAGGGGAGAGGCCAAGAAATGGCTAGAAAAGAGGTGGATCATTTGAACAACAGACTTAAGGATTGACTTGACAGGTGTGAGAGTGTTAGCTGAGAAACCACAGTGGAGGATATTGCAGTAGTGAAGACGGAAGATGATGAGGGCATGCACTAAGATGCACTAACATTGTAATAGGTTCAGGTTTGAGAAAAGCACAGATTCAGGAAGTATTTTGAGTTGCAGACAGCAGGAGGCGGTAAGAGTCCGGATGTGCGATTTGAAGGACAGAGCAGAGTTAATGGATACCGAGGCAGTGGACTTCTGGTATAGGAGAAAGTGCGATGTAATTTATTGTGATAGATAGATAGATTGGGTAGGGGAGTTAAGTTGGATAGAGGAAAGATGTTTAGTTCGGTTTTGTCCACATTGAGCTTTAAGAAGCATGATGAGAAGGAGGATATCGCTGTTAGACACTCGGTAGATCTGAGTGTCATCACCATATAGGTGGTACTGGAAGCCTTGGGACTTTATGAGCTGTCCAAGGCCAAAGGTATAGATAACGAAGAGTAGAGGTCCAAAGACAGAGCCTTGAGGTACACCAACAGATAGAGAGCAGGATGAGTAGGGAGTTTAGGAAAATAATACACTAAATGTGCAGTTGCTAGGATATCTAAGGAGAGGACAAGATCTTTGACACTAAATGAAGCAAAGATCTGCAGAAGGAGTGATTGGTTGACTGTGTCAAAGGCGGACTACAGTTCTAGAAGGAAGATTATAGAGAATTACCTGTTTGCTTTGGTGATAAGTCATTAGTAATATTGTTAGAGCAGTTTCAGTGAAGTGGTGTAGACTGAACCTGGGTTGTAGGTTGTCAAATAGTGAGATAGATGAGAGATGGGACGAAAATTCAGTGTTGACTTATTGTTCGAGGAGTTTTGAGGCAAATGGGAGCAGCGATATGGGACGATAGCTGGAGGAAAGGATTGAGTTGAGGGATGGCTTCTTCAGGAGAAGTGTTATTGTTGCAAGCAGAAGGGATGGTACTAGAAGTTATTGATAGGGTAAAGAGGTGGGTAAGGGCTGGGATAAGCATGGTGATGAGGTTAGGAAGTAGATGGGATGGTATGGGGTCAAGTGCGCAAGTTGTGAGGTGCAATTTGGAGAGAAGATGAGTAAGGTTTCCATTAGTGATGGTGGAGAGGAAGGTTATGGGAGAAGAGCATTGGTCTTTTATATGGAGGGATTCTAGTAGTAGAGCAGTAAAGACTGATTTGGTTGATCTTGTTTTATAAAAGTATGGCAAAGTCTTCTACAGAATCAAGTGAGGTTGAAGGTGGCCACAATGAATGGAGGAGTGGGTTAAAAGTGCTAAATGACTGTTTGGGGTTGTTCGATAAAGAACATATGAGGGTTGTGAAATATTCCTGTTTAGCTGAGGTGAGGGCTAACTTGAATGTGAAAGTTGCTTGTTTGAAAGTGTTAAAGTCTTACTGCAAGTGCGTTTTCTTCAAGTGCTGCTCTGCAACTCTAAAATTAGACAGATACAGAAGTGTGAACTGGGATGATTACAGTCAATCAAATTTGAAGGATGTTGTAATCAAGAAACAGGAGATATAGCTGTGGATGAGACAGATGGATGGTCAGATCAAAAAGTAGTAGTGATAACATTGAAGGATATGTATCATGGGATTACATTTTTGGTATATTTCTAATGTGCACTTAAAAGCTGCACTTGATGGAGCTAAACGCATAGGACAAAGCACTGCTAAGAGCAATGTTCTTTGGCATTGTGCAAAAGACCATATCACCCAAAGAGCAAACATTTTGCCTGTTGATCAGATCATTGACAGCCGGATTACACTGTAACATGATAAAAAATCAGGCATTTTTAAGAACTCTCATTCGTGATTAACTTTCAGTATAAATGCAGGGGCTAAAGCCAGGGTTCAGCATGCTAGTTTCTCACTACAGTGGCAACAGTGATGAACCTTATCTATACTTCCTCTGTAAGAGCAAGGCTTCAACTGCTCTGTATTTTGTATGAGCTGTAGAGCTGAGAGAAGCTGAGAAAAGAGGTGCCTTCTGGAAAACATATTTAGATATGTAGAACAGTTGCTGTTACTGCTTTTGTTGTCATTTGTATTCCTCTAGCACATGACTTCTTTGAAAGTTCTGAATAGTGATGAGTGGATCTCTTCATTTAACTCCAGTCTGTCGTTCAGGTCAATGCTCTCTGGCTGTGGACAGGACCTGCATCAATTTCCATAAACCCTGGTGTTAGGAGTCGAGTTCCCGCCACTGCACAAGGGGAATCTCTAGCCGTGTCTGCTGTGGTCTCCCATTCTTCATCGGCCGCAGTTGAGCCTACTCAGCGGAGACGTCGGTCCCAGCATCTCATTGAATCTGATAGTGTGCAAAGGGTTACTGTTGCCTCTCCAGGCTCTGCTATTGTACCCTGCACTGGTCTGCGACGAGCAGGCTTTTCTGGGACTAAGTCCTGCTTTGCACACACTGAGCATACCCAGGGTAAGATCTCTCAGTGGAGGTCTGGGGTCACATGCTCAGGTACTGCAGCAACTTCCATTGGTCCTCCAGGAAGGCCCTGTACCTGATCAAGTTCTGTGGCAGCCTTCCATTGGTCCTTCTGGGAAGGTACTGAAGTTATAAAAGGTTCTCATGACCACACGGCCATACGTTAGTATCAAATATGTACGAGCTCAGCGCCAGTGTGGTCATGTGTGTGGTCAGGGACCCGGCTGAAATAAGCCCCTAGAATGCTGGCACCTCCGGCGAGGAGTTTTTGTGTGTATGTAGTCAGGGACCCGGCTGAAATAAGCCCCTAGAATACTGGCACCTCCGGCGAGGAGTTTCTTATGAGTGAATTCAGGGCTGGCTAATAGCCATTAGAATTCCGGCTCCACCGGAGAGGAGCAGCGTGGTAGGTTTGTACTGCACGACCACTGTCGGCTCTACCCATTAGCTGTGTTCCCTGTGAGCTAAACAGGGCACAACATTCTCTTTACTACAGGCTCTGCGAAGTAACAGAGTTCGTTCATACTAATTTACTTCACCACCTTATTAGCAGCAGGTTCTTTCCTGCACGGTGGATCCCGGGTTGCGAACGCACCTATCTCACCTAATAAATATATTTGGTGTGTTCCGCCAACCCTAAAACCTGGGATCCTAGGCTCGGCTTATGATTTGCCACGCTGACATGTCAGGCATCTGTGTGCTAGAAAAAGAGAAAAGAATTCCAGCTCGACGAGGCAGTGAAAAGTAAAAACTTGGTACTTTATTCACTTCATGTAAGAAGCAGAGGATAAAACATCAGCACAATATAGATGAAAAACACTATCTACGCGTTTCAGGTGACAGAGCACCCTTAGTCATGATATCTAGTATAAAGCCTGTTCAGTGCTTTTTATGTTACCATCCGGTAAGCACACCGGTGCAATAATTAATCTGGTGAAAGTAGAAACACCTGATAGTATGCGTAGACCACAATTTAGCCGCACAAGACAAAAAAGTTCACAGAACAAGCAGAAAAAAACACACATATACTTTGGCTATATATAAGACAAAAATCTGTAAGGTACAATAATCAGATTGCTTAATCATATAACAACAATAGTTTTCTGTAACGGAAATATCAAAATAACATAACATAAATACAGAGTTTACATGGTATTAGGTTCTTCCTGAAATAGTTATGGAGGCAGGACTTGAGACAGTGTCCGAATGGGAAGCTTGATAGAGTGATTTGCGTGCATTCACCAAGATGGTTATTCGGAAATGTGCCATGACATATAAAACATGAAAATGAACAAACAAATTCTTGGATAATGAAACAAGTCAAGGACCTATAAAGGTATATATATAAAACACAAATACGTTATAAGAGATAATAAGGAAGTTTGCTAAATAAGAAACTAGCAGACTATGGTGGGAACATTTAATTACTAAAACACCTCGCAAAAACAAAAGACCAGTAGCTACATAAGAGGGTGAAGACCCTAGGAGCTGTAATATGTGCAAATGATTGCTAGAGCACATAGCAAAGACAGCCAACCAATGATTACACATATAGAAAGGAAGAAAGAACATAGCGATCATATGCACCAACCGGCGCGGCGCCGAAAACTAGCAAGCCAAATAAAGCACCCATAGGGCGCTGACACTCCAGAAAGATAATACAAAAGGGAGGTTGTGTGCGTTATAGGGGCAATATAGCTAATAGAAAAGCATGACATCTCTTCTCTTGTTGAGGCCATGCGGTGTTCTAGTTCCCAATTTGAATTTCCACCATGTCTCCCTATTCCTCAGGGTTACCTCAGTGTTCCCTCCTCTAAAGGGTCTATGCGTCTTTTCAATTGCATAAACCTTAAGAGAGTCGAGATTAGATTGATGGGAATTGATGAAATGTTGTGACACTTGCGATATATTTCTATGTATGTTAGCATTTTCTACATCATAAATATGCTCACGAATTCTAGTTTTCAATGGGCGTATGGTGCTCCCAACATATTTCAGATGGCAAATTGTGCATTCCATGATGTAAACTACATTATTGGTGTTACAATTAAGAAATGTTTTAATTTGATATTTTTTCTGATTATTAACATCCGTAAAATCGGAGCACTTCTGTGCAAATTTGCAAATTTTACATATTGAGGCACCACATTTATAGAAGCCCTTCATGCTAAGCCAATTGAATGGCTTGGCATGAGACATATTTAGGGAGCTAGGTGAAAGACTGTTACCTAAAGATGGTGCTTTTCTAGACACAATTCTACATCCACGTTTCAGTATAGCCGCAATGTCAGGATCCTCCCTTAAGATATTTAACTTATTTCTGATTAATTTACTAATAGAAGCAAATTGGTTGCTATATTGAAAGACCAAAGTAACAGGATGAGTAGGAATTGTCTTTTTGTTCTGTTGGGGTTTAAAACGAGGCTTTTTATCGACTATTTTTTCAGCCCTCTGTAAACACCAATTGCTGTAGCCTCTTTGTGTAAGTCTATCTTTAATGTCCTCAACTTCTTCAACATAATCCTCCTGGGTACTGCAATTGCGTTTTGCTCTAACCATTTCTCCTACAGGTATACTTTTGATAGTATGTTTGGGATGATGACTATTTGCCCTCAACATTGTATTTCCTGCTGTAGTTTTTCTGAAGGTTGATGTGACTACAGGAAAGTCATTTACGCCCTTGAGTTTTAAATCCAAAAACTCTATGCATGTATGTTCCTGGCGAGCAGTAAAACTAAGATTGAAAGGGTTGCTATTGAAGTAATCAATTAATCTATGTACGGTAGACACATCAAAATTCCAAATCAATATGATGTCATCTATGTATCTACCGTACCAAAATATGTAATCCCTAAATGGGTTTTCAGTATTGTAGATGTAAGACTCCTCCCACCAACTCATAACCAAATTGGCGAGAGATGGCGAGTACTTAGCCCCCATTGAGACACCGCTGATTTGCATATAATAGGTTTGATTGAAACAAAAGAAATTAGTAGTAATCAAAAAATGAGTAACTTCTATAACATAGGATTGAAGATCTGGGGAAAAATCACTGTATTTCTCCATGTGAAATTTTAGTGCATAGAGTGCTATCTCCGGTGGTATGGACGTGTATAATGAGACAACGTCTGAAGTAATCCATGAAAAACTGGTCTAGCCACCAGTTCCTCCAGCCTCTCGTCTGGAGAACACCTGGCTATCTTAGAGACAGTACAGACGTACTTAATGTCATGAAAGATCTTACATGGCAGACCAGTTTTTCATGGATTACTTCAGACGTTGTCTCATTATACACGTCCATACCACCGGAGATAGCACTCTATGCACTAAAATTTCACATGGAGAAATACAGTGATTTTTCCCCAGATCTTCAATCCTATGTTATAGAAGTTACTCATTTTTTAATTACTACTAATTTCTTTTGTTTCAATCAAACCTATTATATGCAAATCAGCGGTGTCTCAATGGGGGCTAGGTACTCGTCGTCTCTCGCCAATTTGGTTATGAGTTGGTGGGAGGAGTCTTACATCTACAATACTGAAAACCCATTTAGGGATTACATATTTTGGTACGGTAGATACATAGATGACATCATATTGATTTGGAATTTTGATGTATCTACCGTACATAGATTAATTGATTACTTCAATAGCAACCCTTTCAATCTTAGTTTTACTGCTCGCCAGGAACATACATGCATAGAGTTTTTGGATTTAAAACTCAAGGGCGTAAATGACTGTTAGGACTGGCGGAACGCACCAAGAAAGGTGATATAGATGCGTTCGCAGTCCGGGGTCCACCGTACAGGTGAAAACCTGCTGCTAGTAAATACAGACTATGTGGCGGTACACTAAAGTATATACACGTGGGTTCAACCTCACCCAGCGTGAAGGGAGCAATCCTGTTGAGTCACAGGATCGCGGTACCACACCTAAAGCGCGAGCGAGTAGTCAGCGTACTTAACCCCAACTGGGATTGAAGTCCGATTAGACCCTCGCTGGCACTACACCGCAACTGGGTGTGAAAGGAAACTAAATATAAATATATAAATGCACAGGAGTGCGAGCAATGCCGCACTGACGGACGCCACCAACCACACTGGCTTGGGTATGGAAAGCGCTAGGCAAGCGCACGTCGCCGTACAGGCGGACACAACAAGAGGACGCTGTAATGTGTGTATCGTGCAGATGATTAGTCGGGCGCTAGATAGCTACCAACATTCGCGAGCAGACAACAACTCTAGGGAGGGATATTTAGGAGCTTTCATCCATCGACATACATTCATCTACACACACACATATAACATTATGAGACAATACTAGCGCATGGCCGTGCGGTCATGCGCAGTTTATATAGTTGCAGCACAGGAAGTGGCCACAGAACTTTTGCCCTTCCAAGACCTGCCAAGAGGACCAATGGAATGTGCCGCAGAGCCTGAGCACATGACCCTCGATCTCCAACGGGAGATCTTGCCCTGGGCATGCTCAGTGTGTGCAGATAAGGACTTAGTCCCAGAGAAGTCCGCTCGCTGCTGACCAGTATTGGCTTTAAAGGCAGAAGCTGGTGAAGCAGCAGTAACTCTTCTCACAGAGTCAGACTGAGCGAGACGCTGGGATCGACGTCCCTGCTGAGCAGACTCCACTGCGGCTGGAGGAGAATGGGAGACCGCAGCGGAGACGGATCGAGATTCCCCCTGTGCAGCAGAGGAAACTCGACTCCTAACATTACCCCCCTCCTAGGGCCCCCCCTCCTTGGGCCTCTCTACGTTCGAAGGCAGCAATGAGCTGCGTAACCCGAATGTGCTCAACAGGCTCCCAGGACCTGTCCTCAGGGCCATAACCCTTCCAGTCCACCAAATAAAATTTTTTACCACGCACCACCTTGCACCCCAAAATAGCGTTCACCTCATAATCGTCCGAAGACAAACCCAATGTCCCAGCAGATGACTCGGAGAACTGGGACATATACACGGGTTTCAAGAGGGACACATGAAAGGTGTCGGTGATACCCAGGCGTGGCGGAAGGGCCAAACGATAGACCACAGGATTAACCTGCTCGAGGACCTTGAAAGGGCCCAAGTAGCGAGGAGCAAATTTAGTGGACTCAACTCGCAGCCTGATGTTACGGGCGGAGAGCCACACCAAGTCGCCAGGAGCAAAGGTCGGAGCGGGGCGCCGATGAGCATCGGCGGAGGACCTCATTCTCTCCTTAGAGGCCCGAATGGCATCCTGAGTGCGGTCCCAAATATCCCGTGCCTCCGCAGCCCAGTCTGCCACCCTGGAGTCGGCGGAAGACACGGGCATAGGCACAGGTACCCGTGGATGCTGACCATAGTTGAGGAGGAATGGGGTTTGTCCAGTGGAGTCGGCTACGGCGTTGTTCAGTGCAAACTCTGCCCATGATAGCAAGGATGCCCAGTCATCCTGCCTGGCTGAAACAAAATGTCGCAGGTATGTGACCAAGGTCTGGTTGGCCCTTTCTACCAACCCATTCGTCTCGGGATGATAAGCGGAAGAGAGATTCAACTCAATACTGAGAAGACGACAGAGCTCTCTCCAGAACCGAGACGCAAACTGGGGACCCCGGTCACTGACAATTTTGTCTGGCATACCATGCAGGCGGAAGATATGTCTAATGAACAACGCTGCCAAGGCCCGTGCAGAAGGTAACCGTGGTAGCGGCACCAAATGCACCATTTTTGAGAAATGATCGGTGATGACCCAAATGATGGTACAGCCGCGAGACTTGGGCAAACCCACAACAAAGTCCATCCCGACCATCTCCCAGGGCCTATCTGCCACCGGCAAGGGATAGAGCAAACCAGCTGGCCTTTGACGCGGAGATTTATTTTTGGCGCAGGAGACACACGGCAGAACATAATCCCTGACATCCCGGACCATATGCGGCCACCAGTACGTCCTCGCCAGTAGCTCAGATGTCCTCTTTGTCCCAAAGTGTCCACCCACCCTGGACGAATGAGCCCAAGAGAGAACCTCCGGTCGCAAATTAATGGGCACAAAAGTCTTGCCCGGAGGCACAGACTCTAGCGAAACCAGCGCCACGGTTCTCAGGCTCTCGGAAGGGACAATAAGCCAAGGCTCCTCTTCCTCCTCCTCAGTTGACATAAGGGAACGAGAGAGAGCGTCAGCACGGATATTCTTCTCCCCGGCGAGATATTGAAGAGAAAAGTGGAACCGGGAGAAGAACAGGGACCATCTGGCCTGGCGAGAATTTAGCCGCTGGGCTGTCTGCAAATAGACCAAATTTTTGTGGTCCGTGTAAACTTGGAAGGGAAACCGCGCACCCTCCAGAAGGTGTCTCCACTCCGAAAAGGCCAACTTCATTGTTAGCAACTCCCTGTCCCCGATGGAGTAGTTCCTCTCCGCTGGCGTGAAGGTCTTAGAGAAGAAGAAGCATGGATGCTTCCGACCTTGAGCATCCTTTTGGTAGAGGACTGCTCCAGCACCAACGGACGAGGCATTCACCTCCATTAGGAATGGCTTATCCACATCGGGACGATGTAAGATGGGAGCGCTAGCAAAGTGGGAATTAATAGAAGTGAAGGCCTTGGAGACCTCTTCTGACCACAATTTGGGATTCGCTCCCTTCTTGGTGAGGGCTACCAGAGTTGAGAAGTGGGGAATGAACTGGCGGTAATAGTTTATGAACCCCATAAAGCGCTGCACCGCTTTAAGAGAATGGGGCTCTTGTTAGTCCATCACAGCCTGTAGTTTGGCAGGATCCATAGCCAATCCCTGGGCGGAGATGATATAGCCCAGGAAAGGTAAGGACTCCTGCTCAAACACACACTTCTCCAACTTTGCATAAAGAGAGTTTGCCCGTAGGAGATCAAAGACTCTGCCAACATCTCTCCGGTGGGAGTCAATATCTGGAGAAAAGATGAGAATATCATCCAGATAGACTACTACCGAGGTGGAAAGCATATCCCGAAAGATATCATTGACAAAGTCTTGGAACACGGCAGGTGCATTACAGAGCCCGAAGGGCATCACCAGATACTCATAGTGCCCATCTCTGGTGTTAAATGCCGTTTTCCACTCGTCCCCCTCACAGATGCGAATCAGGTTATAAGCACCCCGCAGATCTAGTTTAGTAAACACTCTAGCTCCCCGAAGCCTATCGAAAAGCTCAGATATCAACGGCAAAGGGTACTTGTTCTTAACTGTGATAGCATTAAAACCCCTGTAGTCTATGCATGGACGTAGTTCTCCATTCTTCTTCTGCACGAAAAAGAACCCTGCCCCAGCAGGTGACACTGACTTCCTGATGAACCCTCTTGCCAAATTCTCTTGTATGTACTGAGACATTGCCTCCGTTTCCGGGAGAGATAATGGATAGACTCGACCCCGGGGAGGCTCAGCACCAGGCAAGAGATCAATAGGACAGTCATAGGGGTGATGGGGCGGAAGAGTCTCCGCTGCCTTTTTGGAGAACACGTCTGCATAAGACCAATATTGCTTGGGGAGAGAGGAGAGATCTGCGGGTACCTCTGTAGTAGTAACCTGAACGCACTCTCGATGACACCTGTTCCCACAAGATTCACCCCATCCCAGAATTCTGCCTGAGGACCACTCGATGTGAGGAGAGTGGTACCATAACCAAGGTATCCCCAAGAGAACCTCATCAATTCCCTCAGGAATGACGAGTAGAGATATAATCTCCTAATGAGATGGTGACATGGACAGAGTAAAAGGAATAGTTTGATGTGTAATCTGTGTGGGCAGTGTCGACCCATTCACCACTCGTACCGTTACTGGTTGAGATAGCATGACCAGAGGAATTGCGTGACGTTGGGCGAAGGCTGAAGACATAAAATTGCCCTTCGCCCCAGAATCCACGCAGAGTTCTACCGAGTGAGAGGATGAGCCCAATGTTATTGTCCCCTTAAAGGACAATTTGGAGGCAAACGTCGCCGTGTCTAGTGCACCTCCACCAACTACCACTAGACGCTGACCTTTCCTCGACCGCTGGAGACATCTGGAGGCAAGATGTCCAGACTGTTGGCAAAGATGACAAATCTGGAGTGCACGAGCGGTCCGGGACTTAGATCCTGCTCAAGACTCTATCACAGGCTCATGGGGCTCAGGAGCCTGGTCTGGAGATTCCAAAGGTTTGGCGAAGGTGGGAGCCAGCCGAAACCTCTGCCTACACTGGGCTCGCTCTAACCTCCGCTCGTGAAAACGGAGATCAATACGAGTGGATAGAGTTACTAATTCCTCCAGTGTGGCGGGAATCTCCCTAGTGGCCAGGGCGTCCTTAACGTGGTCAGCCAGCCCCCTCCAAAATATTGGAATGAGGGCTTTATCCGACCACTCCAGCTCAGATGCTAGGGTGCGGAAGTGGACAGCAAAATGACTGACCAAGGACGAGCCCTGAGTCAATGCCAACAATTGGAGCGCCGTATCATGGGTGACACGAGGTCCCAAAAAGACCTGTTTCAGAGTGCTCAGAAACAACGGAGCACTCTGCATCACATGATCGCTACGCTCCCATAGCGGCGTAGCCTACTGCAACGCTCTGTCCGACAGAAGAGAAACTATAAATCCCACCTTAGCCCGCTCTGTTGGGAAACGAGAGGCCAGAAGCTCGAGATGGATAGAGCACTGACTCACGAAACCCCTACAAGACTTACAGTCACCAGAGAATTTCTCTGGAAGCGGGAGGCGAGTTAGAGTCGGGACAGGAGCGGCAGTGGACAAGGTGGCTGCAGCAACACTAGCAGCCTGAACAGCGACAGCAGTGACATCCACAGCTGAGGTTGAATGCTCAAGAGCCGCCAACCTTCCCTCCAGCTGCTGGATGTACCGCTGTGAACGCTGATCGTCCATCATTTACTAGCCAGACCCTGGCGCTAGTATTCTGTTAGGACTGGCGGAACGCACCAAGAAAGGTGATATAGATGCGTTCGCAGTCCGGGGTCCACCGTACAGGTGAAAACCTGCTGCTAGTAAATACAGACTATGTGGCGGTACACTAAAGTATATACACGTGCAAAAAAAGTATCAACCAAATGCCCTGTTTTTTACATCTTTTACTAGCACTTGCGGATTACTGCAACATTTTTTCAAACTGAGTGTTTTTGGTTTTACTATTCTCTTTTGTGTCTTCAGGTTTCTTGGTGGTGTGTGAACATGATCATACAGACTTGTTCACTGTGCAAGTAGCCCATGTGTTCCTGTTTCCATAATTGTTCTCTTGTGTCTACAAGACTGGGGAGTTCCACCACTCCTCTTGGGCTATCTGCACAAAAGCTGTTCTACCCTGTATGCACACATGGATTTTTCCTCTCTGAACTCTGTTCACACAGGTTATATACAGATGATCAGGTTTTTAAATACATCAGATAGGGATTGCATACATTAGTTAGGACTGCTCTGATAAGGGTATACCGTGAAGATTGGTAGAGCAGCTTAGTATACATTTTTTGCAAAAAACGTATCAACCAAATACCCTGTTTTTTACATCTTTTACTAGCACTTGCGGATTACTGCAACATTTTTTCAAACTGAGTGTTTTTGGTTTTACTATTCTCTTTTGTGTCTTTAGGTTTCTTGGTGGTGTGTGAACATGATCATACAGACTTGTTCACTGTGCAAGTAGCCCATGTGTTCCTGTTTCCATAATTGTTCTCTTGTGTCTACAAGACTGGGGAGTTCCACCACTCCTCTTGGGCTATCTGCACAAAAGCTGTTCTACCCTGTATGCACACATGGATTTTTCCTCTCTGAACCCTGTTCACACAGGTTATATACAGATGATCAGGTTTTTAAATACATCAGATAGGGATTGCATACATTAGTTAGGACTGCTCTGATAAGGGTATACCGTGAAGATTGGTAGAGCAGCTTAGTATACATTTTTTGCAAAAAACGTATCAACCAAATACCCTGTTTTTTACATCTTTTACTAGCACTTGCGGATTACTGCAACATTTTTTCAAACTGAGTGTTTTTGGTTTTACTATTCTCTTTTGTGTCTTCAGGTTTCTTGGTGGTGTGTGAACATGATCATACAGACTTGTTCACTGTGCAAGTAGCCCATGTGTTCCTGTTTCCATAATTGTTCTCTTGTGTCTACAAGACTGGGGAGTTCCACCACTCCTCTTGGGCTATCTGCACAAAAGCTGTTCTACCCTGTATGCACACATGGATTTTTCCTCTCTGAACCCTGTTCACACAGGTTATATACAGATGATCAGGTTTTTAAATACATCAGATAGGGATTGCATACATTAGTTAGGACTGCTCTGATAAGGGTATACCGTGAAGATTGGTAGAGCAGCTTAGTATACATTTTTTGCAAAAAACGTATCAACCAAATACCCTGTTTTTTACATCTTTTACTAGCACTTGCGGATTACTGCAACATTTTTTCAAACTGAGTGTTTTTGGTTTTACTATTCTCTTTTGTGTCTTCAGGTTTCTTGGTGGTGTGTGAACATGATAGTAGTGTATAAGCGGGTGGTTTCGTCAAACTCAATCTGACAGGTGCCCCGCCCCTATCAAAGTGTATCAAAGTGTGTAACCCCTCCCCTCCCCTTGTTTGACGGCTGGTATCCAGCTGTCCCTCCTTGTTTGATTTCCCCTTTTGATATAGTTTAATATAGTTTAATTTGTTGTAGTTTTGATATTATTCCCGTATTTTGTGGAATAACACATGTTTATAATTATAGCCTAGTCGTGTATTTATTTTACACGTGGTTTATAACACCTTTCTCATTTGTTTATAATAGATTTTATACGTATCCCCGAGTTTGATTCTGTAAGCTTTTGTTTTATTCACAGTGTATTCATATAGTGGAGAACTTAAAGCTGTTTATATGTGTCTCTACTGAACACTATGGTGAACATTAACTAAATGTTTATTTTCCCAAACAGAGAATCTGCTGTGGGTATTTGCAGTGTATTCATATAGTGGAGAACTTAAAGCTGTCTATTTGTTTTTGTAAATGGTGAACACTAACTAAATGGTGAACATTATCTAAATTAGGTTAACTGCGGTTCAGAGGTTCATAACACCTAGGTCAAGCAATTGTTGTTGTATTTGCGTACCCCATAAATGTTTATTTCCACAAACAGAAAAGTTATTGTGTCCTGAAGATGGCATCTGAGGTTATTTGTTATCTACTGAGGCCATTGCAAGCTGTGTTTATTCACATTGTAGCAGGTTTTATCCTTGTGGCTGCCTTATATACACAGAAGAGATATGCACCAATGTCACAACACAAGTTATAATATGACCCAATGTTACAATACAAGTAAGAAGCGGCGTGTTTTATACGAATAAAAACCAAAGACACGATATTGTAAAAAAAATTTAAAAGATTTATTTCTCACGATAAAACAGCATCTCAAAGACATTTCAACACTATAAAAAATTCTTACAGAATATAAAAAGTAAAAACATTACAATACAGTAATATGACAGTACAGTAACAGTACAATGATCAATTACACTTCTTACAAAATAATTAATATAGCGTTACAAGGCGTGTACAGCATTTATCCAGTACATTCTTTACATCGTGAGCCACATGGTTTGTAGCAGCGGTAGAGACCTTTTTTTAGGTAGCAAAGTTCCACGTGTGGTACCTAATGACGGGGAATGTAAAGATTGAATTGTACGGGGTGACGCCGCTAACTTCAGCGGTGTAGATACAGAGCGTGTCTCACTGTTGGTAATTTTTAATTCATCTAAAAGCTTCCTAGTAGCGGGGTTACCCACAACTGTAGACGGCATATTTAGCTCTGCCATAGCCTGCATAAATGAATCCCAACCCGGCGGTAAATTTCTACTGTTCAGAGCATGACTCTGCGTTGTACTACGTACCAAATCCAGTAAGTTAGACCCTGGTATTACGGATCCTTTGAAAATAAATTCAGCATTATTATTCCATGCTGTGACATTTTTATTCTGCAGCAGCCTGTTTAGTAAAAATTCAGCATTCTTTTTATATCTTTGGTTTATATGGCCGACAATTTCAGCGATCTCATGATTTTTATCAGAGTCGGTATTTGGCAATTGCTGCTGACCAGGATCAGGAGGGCTAACGAGATTTAAAGCCGTTACTTCTTTTGAGCTGTGCCTCGTATGTACCAAGTAGCGTTGTAGCACAGCGCTATACATTTTAATTTTCACATCATCGGGAATGTCACGACGCTGTAAAATGTCGCTAATCTCACCATCAAGGCGCCGAATAACACTGTCGCGTATGTTATCTGTAGTACCGGGTCTTAGTTTGTCTAGCTCCTGTTTGGGGACTAGATACATTTTCGTTGTATGCTCCATTATCTTCCGGCGATCAGGCTTGTTATTATTGGGATTGCAAAAGCTAAAAGAGGACCGATAAACCCGCCGGCCTGTTTTAGTAGGCGCTTCTTTTTCTTTATGGGCTGAGACCTGTCGCCAGTGATTTTTGCACTTTATTAACATACAACACACAAGAAATAGACATTTAGAACTTATTTATGATTAATATGCGATTATTAGGCATTTAGGACTTATGTTATCATGTTTTTGCACTTTATTAATATGCGGTTATTAGTCATTTAGGACTTATGTTATCATGTTTTTGCACTTTATTAATATGCTGACCACATAGGTCAGGGATTTTTTGTACTTTATTAATATGCGGGCCACAAACACTTCTGCACCCACGGGCGCTTCTCAACCAACCATGCATCCGGTACTCATCAGGCACTGTGAAATAATGCAAAAATACATCTGTGCGCGGCTGTCGGCATCAACATTGTGCTATTATAAGTTTATGGTTCTGTAAAGAACACGCAACACATACAGAACTCACACACACACACAAATACACACAGCACACAACACGCACACATTTCTCAAAATGCCATACACTTCAGAATATATTTGCAATTCACTACGCATGTAACACATATTTCTTCGCCCCACACGCATTTAACAGTCTTTCATATGTATCGCAGAAAGATTTTAGTTCCAACTGCGGGTCAGCGGCTTAAAGAAAAGTTATTGTGGCCTTGATTCTGGGGTAACACATGTTTATAAATATAGCCTAGTCGTGTATTTATTTTACACATGGTTTATAACACATTTCATGGCCTTGATTCTGGGGTAACACATGTTTATAAATATAGCCTAGTCGTGTATTTATTTTACACATGGTTTATAACACATTTCATTTGTTTTTGTTGTTTGATTGTCATGTAAGAAGCGTTGTGTTTTATACGAATATAAAAGTGACACATTCCCATATATTATTACAGCTTTCATTAATTCTACATTATTTTAGCACATATTAATTTTACACTATTAATTTTACAGGAGCCTGTGCTGCCTATAATTTGACTCCTTTTTATACAAAGACATCTAACATATACAGACTTTTAATATTTTTGTGTAAAATCGCGGTCAGACAGGCACAAACACACACACACACACACACACGCACACAACACAGAACCACACACAACAAACACACAGAACCCACACACACACACACACACACACACACACAAGAAATAGACATTTAGGACTTATTTATGTTATTATCTTTATGCACTTTGAATGTGCTGTCTATAATTTGACTCTATCCTTGTTTTGTTGAAAATAACTGGACATACATAAGAAACCGGGCAATATATCTTTATAGAAATAACACTTCTGCACTCTTTGTGTATTTCTATCAGTTTTATTCAGGCATTTATAACACAACATGTTTGATATTGGTAATTTGATTCTGGGAACACATTTTAAGTTACTGCTGCACATGTATTACTGTTTTTCTTGTTTTTTGTGTAAAATTTCGTTGTTGGCTTACAAAGACATTTCTTTGAGAAATGTGTAGCATAACCAATTACCCATCACGGCCACTAGATGGCAGAATATCATATTAATTATTCTGGGATAACATTTCTCTTTGGGCATTTCTATCAGTTTTATTTATGCTTTTATAACACAACATGTCTGCTATTGTTAATTTGATTCGGGGATAACACATGTTTATAAAAATAACGCTATAGCAAGCGGTAATGTCAAATTCTGAAAATAGCCATTTTATATTGAATTACTAACATTTTTCTATTTTAGCGCTGACACAGCCACATATATTATTCCAGCTTTCTTTAATTCTGCATTATTTTATCACATGATGAAAATAGTCATTTTATATTGAATTACTGCAGCTCGCGGCGCGTTACCACTGGTCTCGTTTCTCAATTAATTTCCCAGCTGACGACGCTATCTATAATTCTGCGTATACCTTAGGCGTGTATTTACATGACAGTGTAATTATTTCTCACAATAAAACAACAGCTCAAATTTTAAGTTAGCTAACAGCATAATGATGACAAATGCATCTTTGCGGAATCTGATAACGACACGCTGAACAAAGGACGGAGCCTGACAAATACACACAACACACAACACGCACATATTATGAAAAATGACAACCATTGTATGTGATTTAAAAAACTTTAGTTAGATTTATCAGGGGTGATTTAGTTTGAAAGCACGCAGCTCCTCGGTAATGTCATGTGTTGGACACGCATTTAACAGTCTTTCATATGTATCGCAGAAAGATTTTAGTTCCATCTGTGCGAGTTTGCTTTGAGCGTACTGCGCAGACATGTCAGTAAACATTTTGACATGGTCAGCATCCCACGAAGGACGACCTGTGTAAGGTGTATGTACAGCAACTTTCTGCTTTCTACCTACACGGCGTCGGGATACGGTTCGTTTCTTTAGAGGTAATACAGGGGCAAAAACGCTAGAAAAGTCTGCAAGAGCAGTATCTGCAGATTGCACAGTCTGGCACACAGGTATATTGAGGGGCTCTGTGGGTGACCACAGACCCTCGGAGAGCTGCTCAATTTCTCTGTTTTCAGGCGTAACTTGGGGTATGGCGCCTGTGCTATTGGCGGGCCGTGTTATGCGGGGCCGAGCGTTCGGCGCTGCACGTTTCTCTCTTGAAACGTTCGTATATTTCTGATGTGAAATCTTGGGGCTTGGATTCCCGGGTTGTTTTGGTGCAGCGTAGCATTCATCACGATCCACAACACAGATGGGCGAGAGAGATGTTGTTCGCACCGCCGTATTAGCTCTTTGTGGTTGATTCTCTTCAGTGTCGTAATTACGCCAGTGCAAAACTCGTTGTTGAAGAGGCGACGTATCTAAAAGAAAAGATACAAGTGGCGGTTAGCCGCGAAACGGCGCAAAATTGGAAAAGCTAAACGGCGACGCATAGCTATGATCATACGTAATATTTGAAAAGTTAATGGGGACAGGTAGCCATGAAATCATTGTAACAATATTTACATAAACCTGTATAGAGCAGTCCAGATATATACTTACAAGTATGAAGCGGGAATTGTCCCACATCAGCTCCTGGTTTAACGGGAGGCGCAATGCTCAAACTCGCAGAGGCGGGAATATTCTCTTTTTCAAGCTGTATTTTCCGGGCAACTAGATTAGCGGGTGTAAGTAAAAATATAACGATTAGCGAACACAGAATTGATTTTCTACACAAAACTGCAGCGGTGAGAAGAATATATATATATTCAAAAATGAATTTTCTGACAGTTAGCTAGCAGCTGTAAGTAAATATGAGTATTACACAAAAGTGAGAATCGACTGTATTTCAAGTGAACAGATACCTTTTCTATTCTTGAAACATCGGTGTAACGAGTTGCCGCGTCTTTTAGGCGCATCGGGTTTCGCTGAAGTTGCAGGGTTCTTGACATCTATGATCTCCACGTCTGAACCCAGCGTATCGCGTGGTTCGGGAACACACCAGTTTTCAGCCATAGCGTCAGATGTCTCCGTGTCAGTATCTGTATGAGAAATTGCGCGTAGTTCGTGTTTACATACAAAGGATTAAAGCAACTGATATAGTATAATATAGTTTTACGGTATAAACATATTTGCGGTGTAAATTAATATAGCAAGACTTATGCCGCTATATATTAATAATTCAGTATTATATTGACGGCTACCGCTATTATTTGTTTTATTAATTTAATCATATATTTATTATGCCATAATTTGTGTAATACAATAGTTAATAGATGCTATAGTTTTACGCCATAAACAGTATATATTAACATAGATAATATATATATATATATATATATTTAGCTTTCTTACATGTGATACATGAAAGATAAATATCTTTGTACCGTGTTACAATGACATTTTTCCCTATCTAAAAGCAAAAAGGTGCTCCTAATTACCCATGATGAGATGAAGAGCAGGCCCATTATCGGCTATCGGCGCCACGGCTTCAATGCGCGCATAATTCTGCGTTATGAAATTATTGCGCCAATCGGGCGACATACACGGCTCTTAAATAAGAAAGAATGCATGAATATATAATTAATATAATTTACTTATAATATAATGACACAATCAGAATGAGTCAATACTCTGTACATTATACGCGTATAATACCTAATTGTGTGCTTGCAAGAAGGGGGCTGCATTGCTCGCGAGGGTATTGGGCGTCCATCTTAAATAAATAGGGGATAAGTTTTATCTATAACTGCGCCGCCAATAAATACAGTTTAAAACTACGTTACAAAAATATGCTTTACAGGCATTGATAATATTAGACCGCAAATAAAACAGTAAACACCTACTTTTCAGAGAGTAGCGCAACTGTTCAGAGAGAAATTACCACCCACCGTGAACACACCTACAGGAAACCGCATTATACGCCACCCGTGACTAATTGCGCGCACATGTCAGATAACAATGGTTGTTATGACTCAGCCATAAGCCTTTCTATATTAATTATGTCCCACAAATATTGCTTATACAGTAAAAACTATATTATACATCGCTACTAAATATGCAGTTAGCTGCCAGTATAACACTAACTTATTAAACAAATAACATCCTTAATTATGGTTTAGAGATGCATAGTTAAATATAATTATGCATTTGCGAATAATAACACAACTGTCTTATATACTTACATTTAGAATAGCTCTGCTTTTTATCCTAGTCGGACTTCTGGTGGATGTCTGTTGTACTGTAGTGGGACAGTCAGCTGTATTTATCCTGAGTGTCAGAAAGCAACTCAGGTGTTAACACCCAGAAACACACCCAGTTACGCCACATCACACGCCTTCTGTTAACACCCAGAACACAGTCATACATGCAATTAATGCATGTATTAACTCGGTATTATACGCGTATAATGTACAGAGTATTGACTCATTCTGATTGTGTCATTATATTATAAGTAAATTATATTAATTATATATTCATGCATTCTTTCTTATTTAAGAGCCGTGTATGTCGCCCGATTGGCGCAATAATTTCATAACGCAGAATTATGCGCGCATTGAAGCCGTGGCGCCGATAGCCGATAATGGGCCTGCTCTTCATCTCATCATGGGTAATTAGGAGCACCTTTTTGCTTTTAGATAGGGAAAAATGTCATTGTAACACGGTACAAAGATATTTATCTTTCATGTATCACATGTAAGAAAGCTAAATATATATATATATATATATATTATCTATGTTAATATATACTGTTTATGGCGTAAAACTATAGCATCTATTAACTATTGTATTACACAAATTATGGCATAATAAATATATGATTAAATTAATAAAACAAATAATAGCGGTAGCCGTCAATATAATACTGAATTATTAATATATAGCGGCATAAGTCTTGCTATATTAATTTACACCGCAAATATGTTTATACCGTAAAACTATATTATACTATATCAGTTGCTTTAATCCTTTGTATGTAAACACGAACTACGCGCAATTTCTCATACAGATACTGACACGGAGACATCTGACGCTATGGCTGAAAACTGGTGTGTTCCCGAACCACGCGATACGCTGGGTTCAGACGTGGAGATCATAGATGTCAAGAACCCTGCAACTTCAGCGAAACCCGATGCGCCTAAAAGACGCGGCAACTCGTTACACCGATGTTTCAAGAATAGAAAAGGTATCTGTTCACTTGAAATACAGTCGATTCTCACTTTTGTGTAATACTCATATTTACTTACAGCTGCTAGCTAACTGTCAGAAAATTCATTTTTGAATATATATATATTCTTCTCACCGCTGCAGTTTTGTGTAGAAAATCAATTCTGTGTTCGCTAATCGTTATATTTTTACTTACACCCGCTAATCTAGTTGCCCGGAAAATACAGCTTGAAAAAGAGAATATTCCCGCCTCTGCGAGTTTGAGCATTGCGCCTCCCGTTAAACCAGGAGCTGATGTGGGACAATTCCCGCTTCATACTTGTAAGTATATATCTGGACTGCTCTATACAGGTTTATGTAAATATTGTTACAATGATTTCATGGCTACCTGTCCCCATTAACTTTTCAAATATTACGTATGATCATAGCTATGCGTCGCCGTTTAGCTTTTCCAATTTTGCGCCGTTTCGCGGCTAACCGCCACTTGTATCTTTTCTTTTAGATACGTCGCCTCTTCAACAACGAGTTTTGCACTGGCGTAATTACGACACTGAAGAGAATCAACCACAAAGAGCTAATACGGCGGTGCGAACAACATCTCTCTCGCCCATCTGTGTTGTGGATCGTGATGAATGCTACGCTGCACCAAAACAACCCGGGAATCCAAGCCCCAAGATTTCACATCAGAAATATACGAACGTTTCAAGAGAGAAACGTGCAGCGCCGAACGCTCGGCCCCGCATAACACGGCCCGCCAATAGCACAGGCGCCATACCCCAAGTTACGCCTGAAAACAGAGAAATTGAGCAGCTCTCCGAGGGTCTGTGGTCACCCACAGAGCCCCTCAATATACCTGTGTGCCAGACTGTGCAATCTGCAGATACTGCTCTTGCAGACTTTTCTAGCGTTTTTGCCCCTGTATTACCTCTAAAGAAACGAACCGTATCCCGACGCCGTGTAGGTAGAAAGCAGAAAGTTGCTGTACATACACCTTACACAGGTCGTCCTTCGTGGGATGCTGACCATGTCAAAATGTTTACTGACATGTCTGCGCAGTACGCTCAAAGCAAACTCGCACAGATGGAACTAAAATCTTTCTGCGATACATATGAAAGACTGTTAAATGCGTGTCCAACACATGACATTACCGAGGAGCTGCGTGCTTTCAAACTAAATCACCCCTGATAAATCTAACTAAAGTTTTTTAAATCACATACAATGGTTGTCATTTTTCATAATATGTGCGTGTTGTGTGTTGTGTGTATTTGTCAGGCTCCGTCCTTTGTTCAGCGTGTCGTTATCAGATTCCGCAAAGATGCATTTGTCATCATTATGCTGTTAGCTAACTTAAAATTTGAGCTGTTGTTTTATTGTGAGAAATAATTACACTGTCATGTAAATACACGCCTAAGGTATACGCAGAATTATAGATAGCGTCGTCAGCTGGGAAATTAATTGAGAAACGAGACCAGTGGTAACGCGCCGCGAGCTGCAGTAATTCAATATAAAATGACTATTTTCATCATGTGATAAAATAATGCAGAATTAAAGAAAGCTGGAATAATATATGTGGCTGTGTCAGCGCTAAAATAGAAAAATGTTAGTAATTCAATATAAAATGGCTATTTTCAGAATTTGACATTACCGCTTGCTATAGCGTTATTTTTATAAACATGTGTTATCCCCGAATCAAATTAACAATAGCAGACATGTTGTGTTATAAAAGCATAAATAAAACTGATAGAAATGCCCAAAGAGAAATGTTATCCCAGAATAATTAATATGATATTCTGCCATCTAGTGGCCGTGATGGGTAATTGGTTATGCTACACATTTCTCAAAGAAATGTCTTTGTAAGCCAACAACGAAATTTTACACAAAAAACAAGAAAAACAGTAATACATGTGCAGCAGTAACTTAAAATGTGTTCCCAGAATCAAATTACCAATATCAAACATGTTGTGTTATAAATGCCTGAATAAAACTGATAGAAATACACAAAGAGTGCAGAAGTGTTATTTCTATAAAGATATATTGCCCGGTTTCTTATGTATGTCCAGTTATTTTCAACAAAACAAGGATAGAGTCAAATTATAGACAGCACATTCAAAGTGCATAAAGATAATAACATAAATAAGTCCTAAATGTCTATTTCTTGTGTGTGTGTGTGTGTGTGTGGGTTCTGTGTGTTTGTTGTGTGTGGTTCTGTGTTGTGTGCGTGTGTGTGTGTGTGTGTGTTTGTGCCTGTCTGACCGCGATTTTACACAAAAATATTAAAAGTCTGTATATGTTAGATGTCTTTGTATAAAAAGGAGTCAAATTATAGGCAGCACAGGCTCCTGTAAAATTAATAGGCACAAAGAGAAATGTTATCCCAGAATAATTAATATGATATTCTGCCATCTAGTGGCCGTGATGGGTAATTGGTTATGCTACACATTTCTCAAAGAAATGTCTTTGTAAACCAACAACGAAATTTTACACAAAAAACAAGAAAAACAGTAATACATGTGCAGCAGTAACTTAAAATGTGTTCCCAGAATCAAATTACCAATATCAAACATGTTGTGTTATAAATGCCTGAATAAAACTGATAGAAATACACAAAGAGTGCAGAAGTGTTATTTCTATAAAGATATATTGCCCGGTTTCTTATGTATGTCCAGTTATTTTCAACAAAACAAGGATAGAGTCAAATTATAGACAGCACATTCAAAGTGCATAAAGATAATAACATAAATAAGTCCTAAATGTCTATTTCTTGTGTGTGTGTGTGTGTGTGTGTGTGTGTGGGTTCTGTGTGTTTGTTGTGTGTGGTTCTGTGTTGTGTGCGTGTGTGTGTGTGTGTGTGTGTTTGTGCCTGTCTGACCGCGATTTTACACAAAAATATTAAAAGTCTGTATATGTTAGATGTCTTTGTATAAAAAGGAGTCAAATTATAGGCAGCACAGGCTCCTGTAAAATTAATAGTGTAAAATTAATATGTGCTAAAATAATGTAGAATTAATGAAAGCTGTAATAATATATGGGAATGTGTCACTTTTATATTCGTATAAAACACAACGCTTCTTACATGACAATCAAACAACAAAAACAAATGAAATGTGTTATAAACCATGTGTAAAATAAATACACGACTAGGCTATATTTATAAACATGTGTTACCCCAGAATCAAGGCCATGAAATGTGTTATAAACCATGTGTAAAATAAATACACGACTAGGCTATATTTATAAACATGTGTTACCCCAGAATCAAGGCCACAATAACTTTTCTTTAAGCCGCTGACCCGCAGTTGGAACTAAAATCTTTCTGCGATACATATGAAAGACTGTTAAATGCGTGTGGGGCGAAGAAATATGTGTTACATGCGTAGTGAATTGCAAATATATTCTGAAGTGTATGGCATTTTGAGAAATGTGTGCGTGTTGTGTGCTGTGTGTATTTGTGTGTGTGTGTGAGTTCTGTATGTGTTGCGTGTTCTTTACAGAACCATAAACTTATAATAGCACAATGTTGATGCCGACAGCCGCGCACAGATGTATTTTTGCATTATTTCACAGTGCCTGATGAGTACCGGATGCATGGTTGGTTGAGAAGCGCCCGTGGGTGCAGAAGTGTTTGTGGCCCGCATATTAATAAAGTACAAAAAATCCCTGACCTATGTGGTCAGCATATTAATAAAGTGCAAAAACATGATAACATAAGTCCTAAATGACTAATAACCGCATATTAATAAAGTGCAAAAACATGATAACATAAGTCCTAAATGCCTAATAATCGCATATTAATCATAAATAAGTTCTAAATGTCTATTTCTTGTGTGTTGTATGTTAATAAAGTGCAAAAATCACTGGCGACAGGTCTCAGCCCATAAAGAAAAAGAAGCGCCTACTAAAACAGGCCGGCGGGTTTATCGGTCCTCTTTTAGCTTTTGCAATCCCAATAATAACAAGCCTGATCGCCGGAAGATAATGGAGCATACAACGAAAATGTATCTAGTCCCCAAACAGGAGCTAGACAAACTAAGACCCGGTACTACAGATAACATACGCGACAGTGTTATTCGGCGCCTTGATGGTGAGATTAGCGACATTTTACAGCGTCGTGACATTCCCGATGATGTGAAAATTAAAATGTATAGCGCTGTGCTACAACGCTACTTGGTACATACGAGGCACAGCTCAAAAGAAGTAACGGCTTTAAATCTCGTTAGCCCTCCTGATCCTGGTCAGCAGCAATTGCCAAATACCGACTCTGATAAAAATCATGAGATCGCTGAAATTGTCGGCCATATAAACCAAAGATATAAAAAGAATGCTGAATTTTTACTAAACAGGCTGCTGCAGAATAAAAATGTCACAGCATGGAATAATAATGCTGAATTTATTTTCAAAGGATCCGTAATACCAGGGTCTAACTTACTGGATTTGGTACGTAGTACAACGCAGAGTCATGCTCTGAACAGTAGAAATTTACCGCCGGGTTGGGATTCATTTATGCAGGCTATGGCAGAGCTAAATATGCCGTCTACAGTTGTGGGTAACCCCGCTACTAGGAAGCTTTTAGATGAATTAAAAATTACCAACAGTGAGACACGCTCTGTATCTACACCGCTGAAGTTAGCGGCGTCACCCCGTACAATTCAATCTTTACATTCCCCGTCATTAGGTACCACACGTGGAACTTTGCTACCTAAAAAAAGGTCTCTACCGCTGCTACAAACCATGTGGCTCACGATGTAAAGAATGTACTGGATAAATGCTGTACACGCCTTGTAACGCTATATTAATTATTTTGTAAGAAGTGTAATTGATCATTGTACTGTTACTGTACTGTCATATTACTGTATTGTAATGTTTTTACTTTTTATATTCTGTAAGAATTTTTTATAGTGTTGAAATGTCTTTGAGATGCTGTTTTATCGTGAGAAATAAATCTTTTAAATTTTTTTTACAATATCGTGTCTTTGGTTTTTATTCGTATAAAACACGCCGCTTCTTACTTGTATTGTAACATTGGGTCATATTATAACTTGTGTTGTGACATTGGTGCATATCTCTTCTGTGTATATAAGGCAGCCACAAGGATAAAACCTGCTACAATGTGAATAAACACAGCTTGCAATGGCCTCAGTAGATAACAAATAACCTCAGATGCCATCTTCAGGACACAATAACTTTTCTGTTTGTGGAAATAAACATTTATGGGGTACGCAAATACAACAACAATTGCTTGACCTAGGTGTTATGAACCTCTGAACCGCAGTTAACCTAATTTAGATAATGTTCACCATTTAGTTAGTGTTCACCATTTACAAAAACAAATAGACAGCTTTAAGTTCTCCACTATATGAATACACTGCAAATACCCACAGCAGATTCTCTGTTTGGGAAAATAAACATTTAGTTAATGTTCACCATAGTGTTCAGTAGAGACACATATAAACAGCTTTAAGTTCTCCACTATATGAATACACTGTGAATAAAACAAAAGCTTACAGAATCAAACTCGGGGATACGTATAAAATCTATTATAAACAAATGAGAAAGGTGTTATAAACCACGTGTAAAATAAATACACGACTAGGCTATAATTATAAACATGTGTTATTCCACAAAATACGGGAATAATATCAAAACTACAACAAATTAAACTATATTAAACTATATCAAAAGGGGAAATCAAACAAGGAGGGACAGCTGGATACCAGCCGTCAAACAAGGGGAGGGGAGGGGTTACACACTTTGATACACTTTGATAGGGGCGGGGCACCTGTCAGATTGAGTTTGACGAAACCACCCGCTTATACACTACTCATGATCATACAGACTTGTTCACTGTGCAAGTAGCCCATGTGTTCCTGTTTCCATAATTGTTCTCTTGTGTCTACAAGACTGGGGAGTTCCACCACTCCTCTTGGGCAATCTGCACAAAAGCTGTTCTACCCTGTATGCACACATGGATTTTTCCTCTCTGAACCCTGTTCACACAGGTTATATACAGATGATCAGGTTTTTAAATACATCAGATAGGGATTGCATACATTAGTTAGGACTGCTCTGATAAGGGTATACCGTGAAGATTGGTAGAGCAGCTTAGTATACATTTTTTGCAAAAAACGTATCAACCAAATACCCTGTTTTTTACATCTTTTACTAGCACTTGCGGATTACTGCAACATTTTTTCAAACTGAGTGTTTTTGGTTTTACTATTCTCTTTTGTGTCTTCAGGTTTCTTGGTGGTGTGTGAACATGATCATACAGACTTGTTCACTGTGCAAGTAGCCCATGTGTTCCTGTTTCCATAATTGTTCTCTTGTGTCTACAAGACTGGGGAGTTCCACCACTCCTCTTGGGCTATCTGCACAAAAGCTGTTCTACCCTGTATGCACACATGGATTTTTCCTCTCTGAACCCTGTTCACACAGGTTATATACAGATGATCAGGTTTTTAAATACATCAGATAGGGATTGCATACATTAGTTAGGACTGCTCTGATAAGGGTATACCGTGAAGATTGGTAGAGCAGCTTAGTATACATTTTTTGCAAAAAACGTATCAACCAAATACCCTGTTTTTTACATCTTTTACTAGCACTTGCGGATTACTGCAACATTTTTTCAAACTGAGTGTTTTTGGTTTTACTATTCTCTTTTGTGTCTTCAGGTTTCTTGGTGGTGTGTGAACATGATCATACAGACTTGTTCACTGTGCAAGTAGCCCATGTGTTCCTGTTTCCATAATTGTTCTCTTGTGTCTACAAGACTGGGGAGTTCCACCACTCCTCTTGGGCTATCTGCACAAAAGCTGTTCTACCCTGTATGCACACATGGATTTTTCCTCTCTGAACCCTGTTCACACAGGTTATATACAGATGATCAGGTTTTTAAATACATCAGATAGGGATTGCATACATTAGTTAGGACTGCTCTGATAAGGGTATACCGTAAAGATTGGTAGAGCAGCTTAGTATACATTTTTTGCAAAAAACGTATCAACCAAATACCCTGTTTTTTACATCTTTTACTAGCACTTGCGGATTACTGCAACATTTTTTCAAACTGAGTGTTTTTGGTTTTACTATTCTCTTTTGTGTCTTCAGGTTTCTTGGTGGTGTGTGAACATGATCATACAGACTTGTTCACTGTGCAAGTAGCCCATGTGTTCCTGTTTCCATAATTGTTCTCTTGTGTCTACAAGACTGGGGAGTTCCACCACTCCTCTTGGGCTATCTGCACAAAAGCTGTTCTACCCTGTATGCACACATGGATTTTTCCTCTCTGAACCCTGTTCACACAGGTTATATACAGATGATCAGGTTTTTAAATACATCAGATAGGGATTGCATACATTAGTTAGGACTGCTCTGATAAGGGTATACCGTGAAGATTGGTAGAGCAGCTTAGTATACATTTTTTGCAAAAAACGTATCAACCAAATACCCTGTTTTTTACATCTTTTACTAGCACTTGCGGATTACTGCAACATTTTTTCAAACTGAGTGTTTTTGGTTTTACTATTCTCTTTTGTGTCTTCAGGTTTCTTGGTGGTGTGTGAACATGATCATACAGACTTGTTCACTGTGCAAGTAGCCCATGTGTTCCTGTTTCCATAATTGTTCTCTTGTGTCTACAAGACTGGGGAGTTCCACCACTCCTCTTGGGCTATCTGCACAAAAGCTGTTCTACCCTGTATGCACACATGGATTTTTCCTCTCTGAACCCTGTTCACACAGGTTATATACAGATGATCAGGTTTTTAAATACATCAGATAGGGATTGGATACATTAGTTAGGACTGCTCTGATAAGGGTATACCGTGAAGATTGGTAGAGCAGCTTAGTATACATTTTTTGCAAAAAACGTATCAACCAAATACCCTGTTTTTTACATCTTTTACTAGCACTTGCGGATTACTGCAACATTTTTTCAAACTGAGTGTTTTTGGTTTTACTATTCTCTTTTGTGTCTTCAGGTTTCTTGGTGGTGTGTGAACATGATCATACAGACTTGTTCACTGTGCAAGTAGCCCATGTGTTCCTGTTTCCATAATTGTTCTCTTGTGTCTACAAGACTGGGGAGTTCCACCACTCCTCTTGGGCTATCTGCACAAAAGCTGTTCTACCCTGTATGCACACATGGATTTTTCCTCTCTGAACCCTGTTCACACAGGTTATATACAGATGATCAGGTTTTTAAATACATCAGATAGGGATTGCATACATTAGTTAGGACTGCTCTGATAAGGGTATACCGTGAAGATTGGTAGAGCAGCTTAGTATACATTTTTTGCAAAAAACGTATCAACCAAATACCCTGTTTTTTACATCTTTTACTAGCACTTGCGGATTACTGCAACATTTTTTCAAACTGAGTGTTTTTGGTTTTACTATTCTCTTTTGTGTCTTCAGGTTTCTTGGTGGTGTGTGAACATGATCATACAGACTTGTTCACTGTGCAAGTAGCCCATGTGTTCCTGTTTCCATAATTGTTCTCTTGTGTCTACAAGACTGGGGAGTTCCACCACTCCTCTTGGGCTATCTGCACAAAAGCTGTTCTACCCTGTATGCACACATGGATTTTTCCTCTCTGAACCCTGTTCACACAGGTTATATACAGATGATCAGGTTTTTAAATACATCAGATAGGGATTGCATACATTAGTTAGGACTGCTCTGATAAGGGTATACCGTGAAGATTGGTAGAGCAGCTTAGTATACATTTTTTGCAAAAAACGTATCAACCAAATACCCTGTTTTTTACATCTTTTACTAGCACTTGCGGATTACTGCAACATTTTTTCAAACTGAGTGTTTTTGGTTTTACTATTCTCTTTTGTGTCTTCAGGTTTCTTGGTGGTGTGTGAACATGATCATACAGCCTTGGTCACTGTGCAAGTAGCCCATGTGTTCCTGTTTCCATAATTGTTCTCTTGTGTCTACAAGACTGGGGAGTTCCACCACTCCTCTTGGGCTATCTGCACAAAAGCTGTTCTACCCTGTATGCACACATGGATTTTTCCTCTCTGAACCCTGTTCACACAGGTTATATACAGATGATCAGGTTTTTAAATACATCAGATAGGGATTGCATACATTAGTTAGGACTGCTCTGATAAGGGTATACCATGAAGATTGGTAGAGCAGCTTAGTATACATTTTTTGCAAAAAACGTATCAACCAAATACCCTGTTTTTTACATCTTTTACTAGCACTTGCGGATTACTGCAACATTTTTTCAAACTGAGTGTTTTTGGTTTTACTATTCTCTTTTGTGTCTTCAGGTTTCTTGGTGGTATGTGAACATGATCATACAGACTTGTTCACTGTGCAAGTAGCCCATGTGTTCCTGTTTCCATAATTGTTCTCTTGTGTCTACAAGACTGGGGAGTTCCACCACTCCTCTTGGGCTATCTGCACAAAAGCTGTTCTACCCTGTATGCACACATGGATTTTTCCTCTCTGAACCCTGTTCACACAGGTTATATACAGATGATCAGGTTTTTAAATACATCAGATAGGGATTGCATACATTAGTTAGGACTGCTCTGATAAGGGTATACCGTGAAGATTGGTAGAGCAGCTTAGTATACATTTTTTGCAAAAAACGTATCAACCAAATACCCTATTTTTTACATCTTTTACTAGCACTTGCGGATTACTGCAACATTTTTTCAAACTGAGTGTTTTTGGTTTTACTATTCTCTTTTGTGTCTTCAGGTTTCTTGGTGGTGTGTGAACATGATCATACAGACTTGTTCACTGTGCAAGTAGCCCATGTGTTCCTGTTTCCATAATTGTTCTCTTGTGTCTACAAGACTGGGGAGTTCCACCACTCCTCTTGGGCTATCTGCACAAAAGCTGTTCTACCCTGTATGCACACATGGATTTTTCCTCTCTGAACCCTGTTCACACAGGTTATATACAGATGATCAGGTTTTTAAATACATCAGATAGGGATTGCATACATTAGTTAGGACTGCTCTGATAAGGGTATACCGTGAAGATTGGTAGAGCAGCTTAGTATACATTTTTTGCAAAAAACGTATCAACCAAATACCCTGTTTTTTACATCTTTTACTAGCACTTGCGGATTACTGCAACATTTTTTCAAACTGAGTGTTTTTGGTTTTACTATTCTCTTTTGTGTCTTCAGGTTTCTTGGTGGTGTGTGAACATGATCATACAGACTTGTTCACTGTGCAAGTAGCCCATGTGTTCCTGTTTCCATAATTGTTCTCTTGTGTCTACAAGACTGGGGAGTTCCACCACTCCTCTTGGGCTATCTGCACAAAAGCTGTTCTGCCCTGTATGCACACATGGATTTTTCCTCTCTGAACCCTGTTCACACAGGTTATATACAGATGATCAGGTTTTTAAATACATCAGATAGGGATTGCATACATTAGTTAGGACTGCTCTGATAAGGGTATACCGTAAAGATTGGTAGAGCAGCTTAGTATACATTTTTTGCAAAAAACGTATCAACCAAATACCCTGTTTTTTACATCTTTTACTAGCACTTGCGGATTACTGCAACATTTTTTCAAACTGAGTGTTTTTGGTTTTACTATTCTCTTTTGTGTCTTCAGGTTTCTTGGTGGTGTGTGAACATGATCATACAGACTTGTTTACTGTGCAAGTAGCCCATGTGTTCCTGTTTCCATAATTGTTCTCTTGTGTCTACAAGACTGGGGAGTTCCACCACTCCTCTTGGGCTATCTGCACAAAAGCTGTTCTACCCTGTATGCACACATGGATTTTTCCTCTCTGAACCCTGTTCACACAGGTTATATACAGATGATCAGGTTTTTAAATACATCAGATAGGGATTGCATACATTAGTTAGGACTGCTCTGATAAGGGTATACCGTGAAGATTGGTAGAGCAGCTTAGTATACATTTTTTGCAAAAAACGTATCAACCAAATACCCTGTTTTTTACATCTTTTACTAGCACTTGCGGATTACTGCAACATTTTTTCAAACTGAGTGTTTTTGGTTTTACTATTCTCTTTTGTGTCTTCAGGTTTCTTGGTGGTGTGTGAACATGATCATACAGACTTGTTCACTGTGCAAGTAGCCCATGTGTTCCTGTTTCCATAATTGTTCTCTTGTGTCTACAAGACTGGGGAGTTCCACCACTCCTCTTGGGCTATCTGCACAAAAGCTGTTCTACCCTGTATGCACACATGGATTTTTCCTCTCTGAACCCTGTTCACACAGGTTATATACAGATGATCAGGTTTTTAAATACATCAGATAGGGATTGCATACATTAGTTAGGACTGCTCTGATAAGGGTATACCGTGAAGATTGGTAGAGCAGCTTAGTATACATTTTTTGCAAAAAACGTATCAACCAAATACCCTGTTTTTTACATCTTTTACTAGCACTTGCGGATTACTGCAACATTTTTTCAAACTGAGTGTTTTTGGTTTTACTATTCTCTTTTGTGTCTTCAGGTTTCTTGGTTGTGTGTGAACATGATCATACAGACTTGTTCACTGTGCAAGTAGCCCATGTGTTCCTGTTTCCATAATTGTTCTCTTGTGTCTACAAGACTGGGGAGTTCCACCACTCCTCTTGGGCTATCTGCACAAAAGCTGTTCTACCCTGTATGCACACATGGATTTTTCCTCTCTGAACCCTGTTCACACAGGTTATATACAGATGATCAGGTTTTTAAATACATCAGATAGGGATTGCATACATTAGTTAGGACTGCTCTGATAAGGGTATACCGTGAAGATTGGTAGAGCAGCTTAGTATACATTTTTTGCAAAAAACGTAGCAACCAAATACCCTGTTTTTTACATCTTTTACTGGCACTTGCGGATTACTGCAACATTTTTTCAAACTGAGTGTTTTTGGTTTTACTATTCTCTTTTGTGTCTTCAGGTTTCTTGGTGGTGTGTGAACATGATCATACAGACTTGTTCACTGTGCAAGTAGCCCATGTGTTCCTGTTTCCATAATTGTTCTCTTGTGTCTACAAGACTGGGGAGTTCCACCACTCCTCTTGGGCTATCTGCACAAAAGCTGTTCTACCCTGTATGCACACATGGATTTTTCCTCTCTGAACCCTGTTCACACAGGTTATATACAGATGATCAGGTTTTTAAATACATCAGATAGGGATTGCATACATTAGTTAGGACTGCTCTGATAAGGGTATACCGTGAAGATTGGTAGAGCAGCTTAGTATACATTTTTTGCAAAAAACGTATCAACCAAATACCCTGTTTTTTACATCTTTTACTAGCACTTGCGGATTACTGCAACATTTTTTCAAACTGAGTGTTTTTGGTTTTACTATTCTCTTTTGTGTCTTCAGGTTTCTTGGTGGTGTGTGAACATGATCATACAGACTTGTTCACTGTGCAAGTAGCCCATGTGTTCCTGTTTCCATAATTGTTCTCTTGTGTCTACAAGACTGGGGAGTTCCACCACTCCTCTTGGGCTATCTGCACAAAAGCTGTTCTACCCTGTATGCACACATGGATTTTTCCTCTCTGAACCCTGTTCACACAGGTTATATACAGATGATCAGGTTTTTAAATACATCAGATAGGGATTGCATACATTAGTTAGGACTGCTCTGATAAGGGTATACCGTGAAGATTGGTAGAGCAGCTTAGTATACATTTTTTGCAAAAAACGTAGCAACCAAATACCCTGTTTTTTACATCTTTTACTAGCACTTGCGGATTACTGCAACATTTTTTCAAACTGAGTGTTTTTGGTTTTACTATTCTCTTTTGTGTCTTCAGGTTTCTTGGTGGTGTGTGAACATGATCATACAGACTTGTTCACTGTGCAAGTAGCCCATGTGTTCCTGTTTCCATAATTGTTCTCTTGTGTCTACAAGACTGGGGAGTTCCACCACTCCTCTTGGGCTATCTGCACAAAAGCTGTTCTACCCTGTATGCACACATGGATTTTTCCTCTCTGAACCCTGTTCACACAGGTTATATACAGATGATCAGGTTTTTAAATACATCAGATAGGGATTGCATACATTAGTTAGGACTGCTGTGATAAGGGTATACCGTGAAGATTGGTAGAGCAGCTTAGTATACATTTTTTGCAAAAAACGTATCAACCAAATACCCTGTTTTTTACATCTTTTACTAGCACTTGCGGATTACTGCAACATTTTTTCAAACTGAGTGTTTTTGGTTTTACTATTCTCTTTTGTGTCTTCAGGTTTCTTGGTGGTGTGTGAACATGATCATACAGACTTGTTCACTGTGCAAGTAGCCCATGTGTTCCTGTTTCCATAATTGTTCTCTTGTGTCTACAAGACTGGGGAGTTCCACCACTCCTCTTGGGCTATCTGCACAAAAGCTGTTCTACCCTGTATGCACACATGGATTTTTCCTCTCTGAACCCTGTTCACACAGGTTATATACAGATGATCAGGTTTTTAAATACATCAGATAGGGATTGCATACATTAGTTAGGACTGCTCTGATAAGGGTATACCGTGAAGATTGGTAGAGCAGCTTAGTTTACATTTTTTGCAAAAAACGTATCAACCAAATACCCTGTTTTTTACATCTTTTACTAGCACTTGTGGATTACTGCAACATTTTTTCAAACTGAGTGTTTTTGGTTTTACTATTCTCTTTTGTGTCTTCAGGTTTCTTGGTGGTGTGTGAACATGATCATACAGACTTGTTCACTGTGCAAGTAGCCCATGTGTTCCTGTTTCCATAATTGTTCTCTTGTGTCTACAAGACTGGGGAGTTCCACCACTCCTCTTGGGCTATCTGCACAAAAGCTGTTCTACCCTGTATGCACACATGGATTTTTCCTCTCTGAACCCTGTTCACACAGGTTATATACAGATGATCAGGTTTTTAAATACATCAGATAGGGATTGCATACATTAGTTAGGACTGCTCTGATAAGGGTATACCGTAAAGATTGGTAGAGCAGCTTAGTATACATTTTTTGCAAAAAACGTATCAACCAAATACCCTGTTTTTTACATCTTTTACTAGCACTTGCGGATTACTGCAACATTTTTTCAAACTGAGTGTTTTTGGTTTTACTATTCTCTTTTGTGTCTTCAGGTTTCTTGGTGGTGTGTGAACATGATCATACAGACTTGTTCACTGTGCAAGTAGCCCATGTGTTCCTGTTTCCATAATTGTTCTCTTGTGTCTACAAGACTGGGGAGTTCCACCACTCCTCTTGGGCTATCTGCACAAAAGCTGTTCTACCCTGTATGCACACATGGATTTTTCCTCTCTGAACCCTGTTCACACAGGTTATATACAGATGATCAGGTTTTTAAATACATCAGATAGGGATTGCATACATTAGTTAGGACTGCTCTGATAAGGGTATACCGTGAAGATTGGTAGAGCAGCTTAGTATACATTTTTTGCAAAAAACGTATCAACCAAATACCCTGTTTTTTACATCTTTTACTAGCACTTGCGGATTACTGCAACATTTTTTCAAACTGAGTGTTTTTGGTTTTACTATTCTCTTTTGTGTCTTCAGGTTTCTTGGTGGTGTGTGAACATGATCATACAGACTTGTTCACTGTGCAAGTAGCCCATGTGTTCCTGTTTCCATAATTGTTCTCTTGTGTCTACAAGACTGGGGAGTTCCACCACTCCTCTTGGGCTATCTGCACAAAAGCTGTTCTACCCTGTATGCACACATGGATTTTTCCTCTCTGAACCCTGTTCACACAGGTTATATACAGATGATCAGGTTTTTAAATACATCAGATAGGGATTGCATACATTAGTTAGGACTGCTCTGATAAGGGTATACCGTGAAGATTGGTAGAGCAGCTTAGTATACATTTTTTGCAAAAAACGTAGCAACCAAATACCCTGTTTTTTACATCTTTTACTGGCACTTGCGGATTACTGCAACATTTTTTCAAACTGAGTGTTTTTGGTTTTACTATTCTCTTTTGTGTCTTCAGGTTTCTTGGTGGTGTGTGAACATGATCATACAGACTTGTTCACTGTGCAAGTAGCCCATGTGTTCCTGTTTCCATAATTGTTCTCTTGTGTCTACAAGACTGGGGAGTTCCACCACTCCTCTTGGGCTATCTGCACAAAAGCTGTTCTACCCTGTATGCACACATGGATTTTTCCTCTCTGAACCCTGTTCACACAGGTTATATACAGATGATCAGGTTTTTAAATACATCAGATAGGGATTGCATACATTAGTTAGGACTGCTCTGATAAGGGTATACCGTGAAGATTGGTAGAGCAGCTTAGTATACATTTTTTGCAAAAAACGTATCAACCAAATACCCTGTTTTTTACATCTTTTACTAGCACTTGCGGATTACTGCAACATTTTTTCAAACTGAGTGTTTTTGGTTTTACTATTCTCTTTTGTGTCTTCAGGTTTCTTGGTGGTGTGTGAACATGATCATACAGACTTGTTCACTGTGCAAGTAGCCCATGTGTTCCTGTTTCCATAATTGTTCTCTTGTGTCTACAAGACTGGGGAGTTCCACCACTCCTCTTGGGCTATCTGCACAAAAGCTGTTCTACCCTGTATGCACACATGGATTTTTCCTCTCTGAACCCTGTTCACACAGGTTATATACAGATGATCAGGTTTTTAAATACATCAGATAGGGATTGCATACATTAGTTAGGACTGCTCTGATAAGGGTATACCGTGAAGATTGGTAGAGCAGCTTAGTATACATTTTTTGCAAAAAACGTATCAACCAAATACCCTGTTTTTTACATCTTTTACTAGCACTTGCGGATTACTGCAACATTTTTTCAAACTGAGTGTTTTTGGTTTTACTATTCTCTTTTGTGTCTTCAGGTTTCTTGGTGGTGTGTGAACATGATCATACAGACTTGTTCACTGTGCAAGTAGCCCATGTGTTCCTGTTTCCATAATTGTTCTCTTGTGTCTACAAGACTGGGGAGTTCCACCACTCCTCTTGGGCTATCTGCACAAAAGCTGTTCTACCCTGTATGCACACATGGATTTTTCCTCTCTGAACCCTGTTCACACAGGTTATATACAGATGATCAGGTTTTTAAATACATCAGATAGGGATTGCATACATTAGTTAGGACTGCTGTGATAAGGGTATACCGTGAAGATTGGTAGAGCAGCTTAGTATACATTTTTTGCAAAAAACGTATCAACCAAATACCCTGTTTTTTACATCTTTTACTAGCACTTGCGGATTACTGCAACATTTTTTCAAACTGAGTGTTTTTGGTTTTACTATTCTCTTTTGTGTCTTCAGGTTTCTTGGTGGTGTGTGAACATGATCATACAGACTTGTTCACTGTGCAAGTAGCCCATGTGTTCCTGTTTCCATAATTGTTCTCTTGTGTCTACAAGACTGGGGAGTTCCACCACTCCTCTTGGGCTATCTGCACAAAAGCTGTTCTACCCTGTATGCACACATGGATTTTTCCTCTCTGAACCCTGTTCACACAGGTTATATACAGATGATCAGGTTTTTAAATACATCAGATAGGGATTGCATACATTAGTTAGGACTGCTCTGATAAGGGTATACCGTGAAGATTGGTAGAGCAGCTTAGTATACATTTTTTGCAAAAAACGTATCAACCAAATACCCTGTTTTTTACATCTTTTACTAGCACTTGTGGATTACTGCAACATTTTTTCAAACTGAGTGTTTTTGGTTTTACTATTCTCTTTTGTGTCTTCAGGTTTCTTGGTGGTGTGTGAACATGATCATACAGACTTGTTCACTGTGCAAGTAGCCCATGTGTTCCTGTTTCCATAATTGTTCTCTTGTGTCTACAAGACTGGGGAGTTCCACCACTCCTCTTGGGCTATCTGCACAAAAGCTGTTCTACCCTGTATGCACACATGGATTTTTCCTCTCTGAACCCTGTTCACACAGGTTATATACAGATGATCAGGTTTTTAAATACATCAGATAGGGATTGCATACATTAGTTAGGACTGCTCTGATAAGGGTATACCGTAAAGATTGGTAGAGCAGCTTAGTATACATTTTTTGCAAAAAACGTATCAACCAAATACCCTGTTTTTTACATCTTTTACTAGCACTTGCGGATTACTGCAACATTTTTTCAAACTGAGTGTTTTTGGTTTTACTATTCTCTTTTGTGTCTTCAGGTTTCTTGGTGGTGTGTGAACATGATCATACAGACTTGTTCACTGTGCAAGTAGCCCATGTGTTCCTGTTTCCATAATTGTTCTCTTGTGTCTACAAGACTGGGGAGTTCCACCACTCCTCTTGGGCTATCTGCACAAAAGCTGTTCTACCCTGTATGCACACATGGATTTTTCCTCTCTGAACCCTGTTCACACAGGTTATATACAGATGATCAGGTTTTTAAATACATCAGATAGGGATTGCATACATTAGTTAGGACTGCTCTGATAAGGGTATACCGTGAAGATTGGTAGAGCAGCTTAGTATACATTTTTTGCAAAAAACGTATCAACCAAATACCCTGTTTTTTACATCTTTTACTAGCACTTGCGGATTACTGCAACATTTTTTCAAACTGAGTGTTTTTGGTTTTACTATTCTCTTTTGTGTCTTCAGGTTTCTTGGTGGTGTGTGAACATGATCATACAGACTTGTTCACTGTGCAAGTAGCCCATGTGTTCCTGTTTCCATAATTGTTCTCTTGTGTCTACAAGACTGGGGAGTTCCACCACTCCTCTTGGGCTATCTGCACAAAAGCTGTTCTACCCTGTATGCACACATGGATTTTTCCTCTCTGAAGCCTGTTCACACAGGTTATATACAGATGATCAGGTTTTTAAATACATCAGATAGGGATTGCATACATTAGTTAGGACTGCTCTGATAAGGGTATACCGTAAAGATTGGTAGAGCAGCTTAGTATACATTTTTTGCAAAAAACGTATCAACCAAATACCCTGTTTTTTACATCTTTTACTAGCACTTGCGGATTACTGCAACATTTTTTCAAACTGAGTGTTTTTGGTTTTACTATTCTCTTTTGTGTCTTCAGGTTTCTTGGTGGTGTGTGAACATGATCATACAGACTTGTTCACTGTGCAAGTAGCCCATGTCTTCCTGTTTCCATAATTGTTCTCTTGTGTCTTCAAGACTGGGGAGTTCCACCACTCCTCTTGGGCTATCTGCACAAAAGCTGTTCTACCCTGTATGCACACATGGATTTTTCCTCTCTGAACCCTGTTCACACAGGTTATATACAGATGATCAGGTTTTTAAATACATCAGATAGGGATTGCATACATTAGTTAGGACTGCTCTGATAAGGGTATACCGTGAAGATTGGTAGAGCAGCTTAGTATACATTTTTTGCAAAAAACGTATCAACCAAATACCCTGTTTTTTACATCTTTTACTAGCACTTGCGCATTACTGCAACATTTTTTCAAACTGAGTGTTTTTGGTTTTACTATTCTCTTTTGTGTCTTCAGGTTTCTTGGTGGTGTGTGAACATGATCATACAGACTTGTTCACTGTGCAAGTAGCCCATGTGTTCCTGTTTCCATAATTGTTCTCTTGTGTCTACAAGACTGGGGAGTTCCACCACTCCTCTTGGGCTATCTGCACAAAAGCTGTTCTACCCTGTATGCACACATGGATTTTTCCTCTCTGAACCCTGTTCACACAGGTTATATACAGATGATCAGGTTTTTAAATACATCAGATAGGGATTGCATACATTAGTTAGGACTGCTCTGATAAGGGTATACCGTGAAGATTGGTAGAGCAGCTTAGTATACATTTTTTGCAAAAAACGTATCAACCAAATACCCTGTTTTTTACATCTTTTACTAGCACTTGCGGATTACTGCAACATTTTTTCAAACTGAGTGTTTTTGGTTTTACTATTCTCTTTTGTGTCTTCAGGTTTCTTGGTGGTGTGTGAACATGATCATACAGACTTGTTCACTGTGCAAGTAGCCCATGTGTTCCTGTTTCCATAATTGTTCTCTTGTGTCTACAAGACTGGGGAGTTCCACCACTCCTCTTGGGCTATCTGCACAAAAGCTGTTCTACCCTGTATGCACACATGGATTTTTCCTCTCTGAACCCTGTTCACACAGGTTATATACAGATGATCAGGTTTTTAAATACATCAGATAGGGATTGCATACATTAGTTAGGACTGCTCTGATTAGGGTATACCGTGAAGATTGGTAGAGCAGCTTAGTATACATTTTTTGCAAAAAACGTATCAACCAAATACCCTGTTTTTTACATCTTTTACTAGCACTTGCGGATTACTGCAACATTTTTTCAAACTGAGTGTTTTTGGTTTTACTATTCTCTTTTGTGTCTTCAGGTTTCTTGGTGGTGTGTGAACATGATCATACAGACTTGTTCACTGTGCAAGTAGCCCATGTGTTCCTGTTTCCATAATTGTTCTCTTGTGTCTACAAGACTGGGGAGTTCCACCACTCCTCTTGGGCTATCTGCACAAAAGCTGTTCTACCCTGTATGCACACATGGATTTTTCCTCTCTGAACCCTGTTCACACAGGTTATATACAGATGATCAGGTTTTTAAATACATCAGATAGGGATTGCATACATTAGTTAGGACTGCTCTGATAAGGGTATACCGTGAAGATTGGTAGAGCAGCTTAGTATACATTTTTTGCAAAAAAACGTATCAACCAAATACCCTGTTTTTTACAGCTTTTACTAGCACTTGCGGATTACTGCAACATTTTTTCAAACTGAGTGTTTTTGGTTTTACTATTCTCTTTGGTGTCTTCAGGTTTCTTGGTTGTGTGTGAACATGATCATACAGACTTGTTCACTGTGCAAGTAGCCCATGTGTTCCTGTTTCCATAATTGTTCTCTTGTGTCTACAAGACTGGGGAGTTCCACCACTCCTCTTGGGCTATCTGCACAAAAGCTGTTCTACCCTGTATGCACACATGGATTTTTCCTCTCTGAACCCTGTTCACACAGGTTATATACAGATGATCAGGTTTTTAAATACATCAGATAGGGATTGCATACATTAGTTAGGACTGCTCTGATAAGGGTATACCGTGAAGATTGGTAGAGCAGCTTAGTATACATTTTTTGCAAAAAACGTATCAACCAAATACCCTGTTTTTTACATCTTTTACTAGCACTTGCGGATTACTGCAACATTTTTTCAAACTGAGTGTTTTTGGTTTTACTATTCTCTTTTGTGTCTTCAGGTTTCTTGGTGGTGTGTGAACATGATCATACAGACTTGTTCACTGTGCAAGTAGCCCATGTGTTCGTGTTTCCATAATTGTTCTCTTGTGTCTACAAGACTGGGGAGTTCCACCACTCCTCTTGGGCTATCTGCACAAAAGCTGTTCTACCCTGTATGCACACATGGATTTTTCCTCTCTGAACCCTGTTCACACAGGTTATATACAGATGATCAGGTTTTTAAATACATCAGATAGGGATTGCATACATTAGTTAGGACTGCTCTGATAAGGGTATACCGTGAAGATTGGTAGAGCAGCTTAGTATACATTTTTTGCAAAAAACGTATCAACCAAATACCCTGTTTTTTACATCTTTTACTAGCACTTGCGGATTACTGCAACATTTTTTCAAACTGAGTGTTTTTGGTTTTACTATTCTCTTTTGTGTCTTCAGGTTTCTTGGTGGTGTGTGAACATGATCATACAGACTTGTTCACTGTGCAAGTAGCCCATGTGTTCCTGTTTCCATAATTGTTCTCTTGTGTCTACAAGACTGGGGAGTTCCACCACTCCTCTTGGGCTATCTGCACAAAAGCTGATCTACCCTGTATGCACACATGGATTTTTCCTCTCTGAACCCTGTTCACACAGGTTATATACAGATGATCAGGTTTTTAAATACATCAGATAGGGATTGCATACATTAGTTAGGACTGCTCTGATAAGGGTATACCGTGAAGATTGGTAGAGCAGCTTAGTATACATTTTTTGCAAAAAACGTATCAACCAAATACCCTGTTTTTTACATCTTTTACTAGCACTTGCGGATTACTGCAACATTTTTTCAAACTGAGTGTTTTTGGTTTTACTATTCTCTTTTGTGTCTTCAGGTTTCTTGGTGGTGTGTGAACATGATCATACAGACTTGTTCACTGTGCAAGTAGCCCATGTGTTCCTGTTTCCATAATTGTTCTCTTGTGTCTACAAGACTGGGGAGTTCCACCACTCCTCTTGGGCTATCTGCACAAAAGCTGTTCTACCCTGTATGCACACATGGATTTTTCCTCTCTGAACCCTGTTCACACAGGTTATATACAGATGATCAGGTTTTTAAATACATCAGATAGGGATTGCATACATTAGTTAGGACTGCTCTGATAAGGGTATACCGTGAAGATTGGTAGAGCAGCTTAGTATACATTTTTTGCAAAAAACGTATCAACCAAATACCCTGTTTTTTACATCTTTTACTAGCACTTGCGGATTACTGCAACATTTTTTCAAACTGAGTGTTTTTGGTTTTACTATTCTCTTTTTTGTCTTCAGGTTTCTTGGTGGTGTGTGAACATGATCATACAGACTTGTTCACTGTGCAAGTAGCCCATGTGTTCCTGTTTCCATAATTGTTCTCTTGTGTCTACAAGACTGGGGAGTTCCACCACTCCTCTTGGGCTATCTGCACAAAAGCTGTTCTACCCTGTATGCACACATGGATTTTTCCTCTCTGAACCCTGTTCACACAGGTTATATACAGATGATCAGGTTTTTAAATACATCAGATAGGGATTGCATACATTAGTTAGGACTGCTCTGATAAGGGTATACCGTGAAGATTGGTAGAGCAGCTTAGTATACATTTTTTGCAAAAAACGTATCAACCAAATACCCTGTTTTTTACATCTTTTACTAGCACTTGCGGATTACTGCAACATTTTTTCAAACTGAGTGTTTTTGGTTTTACTATTCTCTTTTGTGTCTTCAGGTTTCTTGGTGGTGTGTGAACATGATCATACAGACTTGTTCACTGTGCAAGTAGCCCATGTGTTCCTGTTTCCATAATTGTTCTCTTGTGTCTACAAGACTGGGGAGTTCCACCACTCCTCTTGGGCTATCTGCACAAAAGCTGTTCTACCCTGTATGCACACATGGATTTTTCCTCTCTGAACCCTGTTCACACAGGTTATATACAGATGATCAGGTTTTTAAATACATCAGATAGGGATTGCATACATTAGTTAGGACTGCTCTGATAAGGGTATACCGTGAAGATTGGTAGAGCAGCTTAGTATACATTTTTTGCAAAAAACGTATCAACCAAATACCCTGTTTTTTACATCTTTTACTAGCACTTGCGGATTACTGCAACATTTTTTCAAACTGAGTGTTTTTGGTTTTACTATTCTCTTTTGTGTCTTCAGGTTTCTTGGTGGTGTGTGAACATGATCATACAGACTTGTTCACTGTGCAAGTAGCCCATGTGTTCTTGTTTCCATAATTGTTCTCTTGTGTCTACAAGACTGGGGAGTTCCACCACTCCTCTTGGGCTATCTGCACAAAAGCTGTTCTACCCTGTATGCACACATGGATTTTTCCTCTCTGAACCCTGTTCACACAGGTTATATACAGATGATCAGGTTTTTAAATACATCAGATAGGGATTGCATACATTAGTTAGGACTGCTCTGATAAGGGTATACCGTGAAGATTGGTAGAGCAGCTTAGTATACATTTTTTGCAAAAAACGTATCAACCAAATACCCTGTTTTTTACATCTTTTACTAGCACTTGCGGATTACTGCAACATTTTTTCAAACTGAGTGTTTTTGGTTTTACTATTCTCTTTTGTGTCTTCAGGTTTCTTGGTGGTGTGTGAACATGATCATACAGACTTGTTCACTGTGCAAGTAGCCCACGTGTTCCTGTGTCCATAATTGTTCTCTTGTGTCTACAAGACTGGGGAGTTCCACCACTCCTCTTGGGCTATCTGCACAAAAGCTGTTCTACCCTGTATGCACACATGGATTTTTCCTCTCTGAACCCTGTTCACACAGGTTATATACAGATGATCAGGTTTTTAAATACATCAGATAGGGATTGCATACATTAGTTAGGACTGCTCTGATAAGGGTATACCGTGAAGATTGGTAGAGCAGCTTAGTATACATTTTTTGCAAAAAACGTATCAACCAAATACCCTGTTTTTTACATCTTTTATTAGCACTTGCGGATTACTGCAACATTTTTTCAAACTGAGTGTTTTTGGTTTTACTATTCTCTTTTGTGTCTTCAGGTTTCTTGGTGGTGTGTGAACATGATCATACAGACTTGTTCACTGTGCAAGTAGCCCATGTGTTCCTGTTTCCATAATTGTTCTCTTGTGTCTACAAGACTGGGGAGTTCCACCACTCCTCTTGGGCTATCTGCACAAAAGCTGATCTACCCTGTATGCACACATGGATTTTTCCTCTCTGAACCCTGTTCACACAGGTTATATACAGATGATCAGGTTTTTAAATACATCAGATAGGGATTGCATACATTAGTTAGGACTGCTCTGATAAGGGTATACCGTGAAGATTGGTAGAGCAGCTTAGTATACATTTTTTGCAAAAAACGTATCAACCAAATACCCTGTTTTTTACATCTTTTACTAGCACTTGCGGATTACTGCAACATTTTTTCAAACTGAGTGTTTTTGGTTTTACTATTCTCTTTTGTGTCTTCAGGTTTCTTGGTGGTGTGTGAACATGATCATACAGACTTGTTCACTGTGCAAGTAGCCCATGTGTTCCTGTTTCCATAATTGTTCTCTTGTGTCTACAAGACTGGGGAGTTCCACCACTCCTCTTGGGCTATCTGCACAAAAGCTGTTCTACCCTGTATGCACACATGGATTTTTCCTCTCTGAACCCTGTTCACACAGGTTATATACAGATGATCAGGTTTTTAAATACATCAGATAGGGATTGCATACATTAGTTAGGACTGCTCTGATAAGGGTATACCGTGAAGATTGGTAGAGCAGCTTAGTATACATTTTTTGCAAAAAACGTATCAACCAAATACCCTGTTTTTTACATCTTTTATTAGCACTTGCGGATTACTGCAACATTTTTTCAAACTGAGTGTTTTTGGTTTTACTATTCTCTTTTGTGTCTTCAGGTTTCTTGGTGGTGTGTGAACATGATCATACAGACTTGTTCACTGTGCAAGTAGCCCATGTGTTCCTGTTTCCATAATTGTTCTCTTGTGTCTACAAGACTGGGGAGTTCCACCACTCCTCTTGGGCTATCTGCACAAAAGCTGATCTACCCTGTATGCACACATGGATTTTTCCTCTCTGAACCCTGTTCACACAGGTTATATACAGATGATCAGGTTTTTAAATACATCAGATAGGGATTGCATACATTAGTTAGGACTGCTCTGATAAGGGTATACCGTGAAGATTGGTAGAGCAGCTTAGTATACATTTTTTGCAAAAAACGTATCAACCAAATACCCTGTTTTTTACATCTTTTACTAGCACTTGCGGATTACTGCAACATTTTTTCAAACTGAGTGTTTTTGGTTTTACTATTCTCTTTTGTGTCTTCAGGTTTCTTGGTGGTGTGTGAACATGATCATACAGACTTGTTCACTGTGCAAGTAGCCCATGTGTTCCTGTTTCCATAATTGTTCTCTTGTGTCTACAAGACTGGGGAGTTCCACCACTCCTCTTGGGCTATCTGCACAAAAGCTGTTCTACCCTGTATGCACACATGGATTTTTCCTCTCTGAACCCTGTTCACACAGGTTATATACAGATGATCAGGTTTTTAAATACATCAGATAGGGATTGCATACATTAGTTAGGACTGCTCTGATAAGGGTATACCGTGAAGATTGGTAGAGCAGCTTAGTATACATTTTTTGCAAAAAACGTATCAACCAAATACCCTGTTTTTTACATCTTTTACTAGCACTTGCGGATTACTGCAACATTTTTTCAAACTGAGTGTTTTTGGTTTTACTATTCTCTTTTGTGTCTTCAGGTTTCTTGGTGGTGTGTCAACATGATCATACAGACTTGTTCACTGTGCAAGTAGCCCATGTGTTCCTGTTTCCATAATTGTTCTCTTGTGTCTACAAGACTGGGGAGTTCCACCACTCCTCTTGGGCTATCTGCACAAAAGCTGTTCTACCCTGTATGCACACATGGATTTTTCCTCTCTGAACCCTGTTCACACAGGTTATATACAGATGATCAGGTTTTTAAATACATCAGATAGGGATTGCATACATTAGTTAGGACTGCTCTGATAAGGGTATACCGTGAAGATTGGTAGAGCAGCTTAGTATACATTTTTTGCAAAAAACGTATCAACCAAATACCCTGTTTTTTACATCTTTTACTAGCACTTGCGGATTACTGCAACATTTTTTCAAACTGAGTGTTTTTGGTTTTACTATTCTTTTTTGTGTCTTCAGGTTTCTTGGTGGTGTGTGAACATGATCATACAGACTTGTTCACTGTGCAAGTAGCCCATGTGTTCTTGTTTCCATAATTGTTCTCTTGTGTCTACAAGACTGGGGAGTTCCACCACTCCTCTTGGGCTATCTGCACAAAAGCTGTTCTACCCTGTATGCACACATGGATTTTTCCTCTCTGAACCCTGTTCACACAGGTTATATACAGATGATCAGGTTTTTAAATACATCAGATAGGGATTGCATACATTAGTTAGGACTGCTCTGATAAGGGTATACCGTGAAGATTGGTAGAGCAGCTTAGTATACATTTTTTGCAAAAAACGTATCAACCAAATACCCTGTTTTTTACATCTTTTACTAGCACTTGCGGATTACTGCAACATTTTTTCAAACTGAGTGTTTTTGGTTTTACTATTCTCTTTTGTGTCTTCAGGTTTCTTGGTGGTGTGTGAACATGATCATACAGACTTGTTCACTGTGCAAGTAGCCCACGTGTTCCTGTGTCCATAATTGTTCTCTTGTGTCTACAAGACTGGGGAGTTCCACCACTCCTCTTGGGCTATCTGCACAAAAGCTGTTCTACCCTGTATGCACACATGGATTTTTCCTCTCTGAACCCTGTTCACACAGGTTATATACAGATGATCAGGTTTTTAAATACATCAGATAGGGATTGCATACATTAGTTAGGACTGCTCTGATAAGGGTATACCGTGAAGATTGGTAGAGCAGCTTAGTATACATTTTTTGCAAAAAACGTATCAACCAAATACCCTGTTTTTTACATCTTTTATTAGCACTTGCGGATTACTGCAACATTTTTTCAAACTGAGTGTTTTTGGTTTTACTATTCTCTTTTGTGTCTTCAGGTTTCTTGGTGGTGTGTGAACATGATCATACAGACTTGTTCACTGTGCAAGTAGCCCATGTGTTCCTGTTTCCATAATTGTTCTCTTGTGTCTACAAGACTGGGGAGTTCCACCACTCCTCTTGGGCTATCTGCACAAAAGCTGATCTACCCTGTATGCACACATGGATTTTTCCTCTCTGAACCCTGTTCACACAGGTTATATACAGATGATCAGGTTTTTAAATACATCAGATAGGGATTGCATACATTAGTTAGGACTGCTCTGATAAGGGTATACCGTGAAGATTGGTAGAGCAGCTTAGTATACATTTTTTGCAAAAAACGTATCAACCAAATACCCTGTTTTTTACATCTTTTACTAGCACTTGCGGATTACTGCAACATTTTTTCAAACTGAGTGTTTTTGGTTTTACTATTCTCTTTTGTGTCTTCAGGTTTCTTGGTGGTGTGTGAACATGATCATACAGACTTGTTCACTGTGCAAGTAGCCCATGTGTTCCTGTTTCCATAATTGTTCTCTTGTGTCTACAAGACTGGGGAGTTCCACCACTCCTCTTGGGCTATCTGCACAAAAGCTGTTCTACCCTGTATGCACACATGGATTTTTCCTCTCTGAACCCTGTTCACACAGGTTATATACAGATGATCAGGTTTTTAAATACATCAGATAGGGATTGCATACATTAGTTAGGACTGCTCTGATAAGGGTATACCGTGAAGATTGGTAGAGCAGCTTAGTATACATTTTTTGCAAAAAACGTATCAACCAAATACCCTGTTTTTTACATCTTTTACTAGCACTTGCGGATTACTGCAACATTTTTTCAAACTGAGTGTTTTTGGTTTTACTATTCTCTTTTTTGTCTTCAGGTTTCTTGGTGGTGTGTGAACATGATCATACAGACTTGTTCACTGTGCAAGTAGCCCATGTGTTCCTGTTTCCATAATTGTTCTCTTGTGTCTACAAGACTGGGGAGTTCCACCACTCCTCTTGGGCTATCTGCACAAAAGCTGTTCTACCCTGTATGCACACATGGATTTTTCCTCTCTGAACCCTGTTCACACAGGTTATATACAGAAGATCAGGTTTTTAAATACATCAGATAGGGATTGCATACATTAGTTAGGACTGCTCTGATAAGGGTATACCGTGAAGATTGGTAGAGCAGCTTAGTATACATTTTTTGCAAAAAACGTATCAACCAAATACCCTGTTTTTTACATCTTTTACTAGCACTTGCGGATTACTGCAACATTTTTTCAAACTGAGTGTTTTTGGTTTTACTATTCTCTTTTGTGTCTTCAGGTTTCTTGGTGGTGTGTGAACATGATCATACAGACTTGTTCACTGTGCAAGTAGCCCATGTGTTCCTGTTTCCATAATTGTTCTCTTGTGTCTACAAGACTGGGGAGTTCCACCACTCCTCTTGGGCTATCTGCACAAAAGCTGTTCTACCCTGTATGCACACATGGATTTTTCCTCTCTGAACCCTGTTCACACAGGTTATATACAGATGATCAGGTTTTTAAATACATCAGATAGGGATTGCATACATTAGTTAGGACTGCTCTGATAAGGGTATACCGTAAAGATTGGTAGAGCAGCTTAGTATACATTTTTTGCAAAAAACGTATCAACCAAATACCCTGTTTTTTACATCTTTTACTAGCACTTGCGGAATACTGCAACATTTTTTCAAACTGAGTGTTTTTGGTTTTACTATTCTCTTTTGTGTCTTCAGGTTTCTTGGTGGTGTGTGAACATGATCATACAGACTTGTTCACTGTGCAAGTAGCCCATGTCTTCCTGTTTCCATAATTGTTCTCTTGTGTCTACAAGACTGGGGAGTTCCACCACTCCTCTTGGGCTATCTGCACAAAAGCTGTTCTACCCTGTATGCACACATGGATTTTTCCTCTCTGAACCCTGTTCACACAGGTTATATACAGATGATCAGGTTTTTAAATACATCAGATAGGGATTGCATACATTAGTTAGGACTGCTCTGATAAGGGTATACCGTGAAGATTGGTAGAGCAGCTTAGTATACATTTTTTGCAAAAAACGTATCAACCAAATACCCTGTTTTTTACATCTTTTACTAGCACTTGCGGATTACTGCAACATTTTTTCAAACTGAGTGTTTTTGGTTTTACTATTCTCTTTTGTGTCTTCAGGTTTCTTGGTGGTGTGTGAACATGATCATACAGACTTGTTCACTGTGCAAGTAGCCCATGTGTTCCTGTTTCCATAATTGTTCTCTTGTGTCTACAAGACTGGGGAGTTCCACCACTCCTCTTGGGCTATCTGCACAAAAGCTGTTCTACCCTGTATGCACACATGGATTTTTCCTCTCTGAACCCTGTTCACACAGGTTATATACAGATGATCAGGTTTTTAAATACATCAGATAGGGATTGCATACATTAGTTAGGACTGCTCTGATAAGGGTATACCGTGAAGATTGGTAGAGCAGCTTAGTATACATTTTTTGCAAAAGACGTATCAACCAAATACCCTGTTTTTTACATCTTTTACTAGCACTTGCGGATTACTGCAACATTTTTTCAAACTGAGTGTTTTTGGTTTTACTATTCTCTTTTGTGTCTTCAGGTTTGTTGGTGGTGTGTGAACATGATCATACAGACTTGTTCACTGTGCAAGTAGCCCATGTGTTCCTGTTTCCATAATTGTTCTCTTGTGTCTACAAGACTGGGGAGTTCCACCACTCCTCTTGGGCTATCTGCACAAAAGCTGTTCTACCCTGTATGCACAAATGGATTTTTCCTCTCTGAACCCTGTTCACACAGGTTATATACAGATGATCAGGTTTTTAAATACATCAGATAGGGATTGGATACATTAGTTAGGACTGCTCTGATAAGGGTATACCGTGAAGATTGGTAGAGCAGCTTAGTATACATTTTTTGCAAAAAACGTATCAACCAAATACCCTGTTTTTTACATCTTTTACTAGCACTTGCGGATTACTGCAACATTTTTTCAAACTGAGTGTTTTTGGTTTTACTATTCTCTTTTGTGTCTTCAGGTTTCTTGGTGGTGTGTGAACATGATCATACAGACTTGTTCACTGTGCAAGTAGCCCATGTGTTCCTGTTTCCATAATTGTTCTCTTGTGTCTACAAGACTGGGGAGTTCCACCACTCCTCTTGGGCTATCTGCACAAAAGCTGTTCTACCCTGTATGCACACATGGATTTTTCCTCTCTGAACCCTGTTCACACAGGTTATATACAGATGATCAGGTTTTTAAATACATCAGATAGGGATTGCATACATTAGTTAGGACTGCTCTGATAAGGGTATACCGTGAAGATTGGTAGAGCAGCTTAGTATACATTTTTTGCAAAAAACGTATCAACCAAATACCCTGTTTTTTACATCTTTTACTAGCACTTGCGGATTACTGCAACATTTTTTCAAACTGAGTGTTTTTGGTTTTACTATTCTCTTTTGTGTCTTCAGGTTTCTTGGTTGTGTGTGAACATGATCATACAGACTTGTTCACTGTGCAAGTAGCCCATGTGTTCCTGTTTCCATAATTGTTCTCTTGTGTCTACAAGACTGGGGAGTTCCACCACTCCTCTTGGGCTATCTGCACAAAAGCTGTTCTACCCTGTATGCACACATGGATTTTTCCTCTCTGAACCCTGTTCACACAGGTTATATACAGATGATCAGGTTTTTAAATACATCAGATAGGGATTGCATACATTAGTTAGGACTGCTCTGATAAGGGTATACCGTGAAGATTGGTAGAGCAGCTTAGTATACATTTTTTGCAAAAAACGTATCAACCAAATACCCTGTTTTTTACATCTTTTACTAGCACTTGCGGATTACTGCAACATTTTTTCAAACTGAGTGTTTTGGTTTTACTATTCTCTTTTGTGTCTTCAGGTTTCTTGGTGGTGTGTGAACATGATCATACAGACTTGTTCACTGTGCAAGTAGCCCATGTGTTCCTGTTTCCATAATTGTTCTCTTGTGTCTACAAGACTGGGGAGTTCCACCACTCCTCTTGGGCTATCTGCACAAAAGCTGTTCTACCCTGTATGCACACATGGATTTTTCCTCTCTGAACCCTGTTCACACAGGTTATATACAGATGATCAGGTTTTTAAATACATCAGATAGGGATTGCATACATTAGTTAGGACTGCTCTGATAAGGGTATACCGTGAAGATTGGTAGAGCAGCTTAGTATACATTTTTTGCAAAAAACGTATCAACCAAATACCCTGTTTTTTACATCTTTTACTAGCACTTGCGGATTACTGCAACATTTTTTCAAACTGAGTGTTTTTGGTTTTACTATTCTCTTTTGTGTCTTCAGGTTTCTTGGTGGTGTGTGAACATGATCATACAGACTTGTTCACTGTGCAAGTAGCCCATGTGTTCCTGTTTCCATAATTGTTCTCTTGTGTCTACAAGACTGGGGAGTTCCACCACTCCTCTTGGGCTATCTGCACAAAAGCTGTTCTACCCTGTATGCACACATGGATTTTTCCTCTCTGAACCCTCTTCACACAGGTTATATACAGATGATCAGGTTTTTAAATACATCAGATAGGGATTGGATACATTAGTTAGGACTGCTCTGATAAGGGTATACCGTGAAGATTGGTAGAGCAGCTTAGTATACATTTTTTGCAAAAAACGTATCAACCAAATTCCCTGTTTTTTACATCTTTTACTAGCACTTGCGGATTACTGCAACATTTTTTCAAACTGAGTGTTTTTGGTTTTACTATTCTCTTTTGTGTCTTCAGGTTTCTTGGTGGTGTGTGAACATGATCATACAGACTTGTTCACTGTGCAAGTAACCCACGTGTTCCTGTTTCCATAATTGTTCTCTTGTGTCTACAAGACTGGGGAGTTCCACCACTCCTCTTGGGCTATCTGCACAAAAACTGTTCTACCCTGTATGCACACATGGATTTTTCCTCTCTGAACCCTGTTCACACAGGTTATATACAGATGATCAGGTTTTTAAATACATCAGATAGGGATTGCATACATTAGTTAGGACTGCTCTGATAAGGGTATACCGTGAAGATTGGTAGAGCAGCTTAGTATACATTTTTTGCAAAAAACGTATCAACCAAATACCCTGTTTTTTACATCTTTTACTAGCACTTGCGGATTACTGCAACATTTTTTCAAACTGAGTGTTTTTGGTTTTACTATTCTCTTTTGTGTCTTCAGGTTTCTTGGTGGTGTGTGAACATGATCATACAGACTTGTTCACTGTGCAAGTAGCCCATGTGTTCCTGTTTCCATAATTGTTCTCTTGTGTCTACAAGACTGGGGAGTTTCACCACTCCTCTTGGGCTATCTGCAGAAAAGCTGATCTACCCTGTATGCACACATGGATTTTTCCTCTCTGAACCCTGTTCACACAGGTTATATACAGATGATCAGGTTTTTAAATACATCAGATAGGGATTGCATACATTAGTTAGGACTGCTCTGATAAGGGTATACCGTGAAGATTGGTAGAGCAGCTTAGTATACATTTTTTGCAAAAAACGTATCAACCAAATACCCTGTTTTTTACATCTTTTACTAGCACTTGCGGATTACTGCAACATTTTTTCAAACTGAGTGTTTTTGGTTTTACTATTCTCTTTTGTGTCTTCAGGTTTCTTGGTGGTGTGTGAACATGATCATACAGACTTGTTCACTGTGCAAGTAGCCCATGTGTTCCTGTTTCCATAATTGTTCTCTTGTGTCTACAAGACTGGGGAGTTCCACCACTCCTCTTGGGCTATCTGCACAAAAGCTGTTCTACCCTGTATGCACACATGGATTTTTCCTCTCTGAACCCTGTTCACACAGGTTATATACAGATGATCAGGTTTTTAAATACATCAGATAGGGATTGCATACATTAGTTAGGACTGCTCTGATAAGGGTATACCGTGAAGATTGGTAGAGCAGCTTAGTATACATTTTTTGCAAAAAACGTATCAACCAAATACCCTGTTTTTTACATCTTTTACTAGCACTTGCGGATTACTGCAACATTTTTTCAAACTGAGTGTTTTTGGTTTTACTATTCTCTTTTTTGTCTTCAGGTTTCTTGGTGGTGTGTGAACATGATCATACAGACTTGTTCACTGTGCAAGTAGCCCATGTGTTCCTGTTTCCATAATTGTTCTCTTGTGTCTACAAGACTGGGGAGTTCCACCACTCCTCTTGGGCTATCTGCACAAAAGCTGTTCTACCCTGTATGCACACATGGATTTTTCCTCTCTGAACCCTGTTCACACAGGTTATATACAGATGATCAGGTTTTTAAATACATCAGATAGGGATTGCATACATTAGTTAGGACTGCTCTGATTAGGGTATACCGTGAAGATTGGTAGAGCAGCTTAGTATACATTTTTTGCAAAAAACGTATCAACCAAATACCCTGTTTTTTACATGTTTTACTAGCACTTGCGGATTACTGCAACATTTTTTCAAACTGAGTGTTTTTGGTTTTACTATTCTCTTTTGTGTCTTCAGGTTTCTTGGTGGTGTGTGAACATGATCATACAGACTTGTTCACTGTGCAAGTAGCCCATGTGTTCCTGTTTCCATAATTGTTCTCTTGTGTCTACAAGACTGGGGAGTTCCACCACTCCTCTTGGGCTATCTGCACACAAGCTGTTCTACCCTGTATGCACACATGGATTTTTCCTCTCTGAACCCTGTTCACACAGGTTATATACAGATGATCAGGTTTTTAAATACATCAGATAGGGATTGCATACATTAGTTAGGACTGCTCTGATAAGGGTATACCGTGAAGATTGGTAGAGCAGCTTAGTATACATTTTTTGCAAAAAACGTATCAACCAAATACCCTGTTTTTTACATCTTTTACTAGCACTTGCGGATTACTGCAACATTTTTTCAAACTGAGTGTTTTTGGTTTTACTATTCTCTTTTGTGTCTTTAGGTTTCTTGGTGGTGTGTGAACATGATCATACAGACTTGTTCACTGTGCAAGTAGCCCATGTGTTCCTGTTTCCATAATTGTTCTCTTGTGTCTACAAGACTGGGGAGTTCCACCACTCCTCTTGGGCTATCTGCACAAAAGCTGTTCTACCCTGTATGCACACATGGATTTTTCCTCTCTGAACCCTGTTCACACAGGTTATATACAGATGATCAGGTTTTTAAATACATCAGATAGGGATTGCATACATTAGTTAGGACTGCTCTGATAAGGGTATACCGTGAAGATTGGTAGAGCAGCTTAGTATACATTTTTTGCAAAAAACGTATCAACCAAATACCCTGTTTTTTACATCTTTTACTAGCACTAGCGGATTACTGCAACATTTTTTCAAACTGAGTGTTTTTGGTTTTACTATTCTCTTTTGTGTCTTCAGGTTTTCTGGTGGTGTGTGAACATGATCATACAGACTTGTTCACTGTGCAAGTAGCCCATGTGTTCCTGTTTCCATAATTGTTCTCTTGTGTCTACAAGACTGGGGAGTTCCACCACTCCTCTTGGGCTATCTGCACAAAAGCTGTTCTACCCTGTATGCACACATGGATTTTTCCTCTCTGAACCCTGTTCACACAGGTTATATACAGATGATCAGGTTTTTAAATACATCAGATAGGGATTGCATACATTAGTTAGGACTGCTCTGATAAGGGTATACCGTGAAGATTGGTAGAGCAGCTTAGTATACATTTTTTGCAAAAAACATATCAACCAAATACCCTGTTTTTTACATCTTTTACTAGCACTTGCGGATTACTGCAACATTTTTTCAAACTGAGTGTTTTTGGTTTTACTATTCTCTTTTGTGTCTTCAAGAAAGGTGATATAGATGCGTTCGCAGTCCGGGGTCCACCGTACAGGTGAAAACCTGCTGCTAGTAAATACAGACTATGTGGCGGTACACTAAAGTATATACACGTGGGTTCAACCTCACCCAGCGTGAAGGGAGCAATCCTGTTGAGTCACAGGATCGCGGTACCGCACCTAAAGCGCGAGCGAGTAGTCAGCGTACTTAACCCCAACTGGGATTGAAGTCCGATTAGACCCTCGCTGGCACTACACCGCAACTGGGTGTGAAAGGAAACTAAATATAAATATATAAATGCACAGGAGTGCGAGCAATGCCGCACTGACGGACACCACCAACCACACTGGCTTGGGTATGGAAAGCGCTAGTCAAGCGCACGGCGCCGTACAGGCGGACACAGCAAGAGGACGCTGTAATGTGTGTATCATGCAGATGATTAGTCGGGCGCTAGATAGCTACCAACATCTGCGAGCAGACAACAACTCTAGGGAGGGATATTTAGGAGCTTTCATCCATCGACATACATTCATCTACACACACACATATAACATTATGAGACAATACTAGCGCATGGCCGTGCGGTCATGCGCAGTTTATATAGTTGCAGCACAGGAAGTGGCCACAGAACTTTTGCCCTTCCAAGACCTGCCAAGAGGACCAATGGAATGTGCCGCAGAGCCTGAGCACATGACCCTCGATCTCCAACGGGAGATCTTGCCCTGGGCATGCTCAGTGTGTGCAGATAAGGACTTAGTCCCAGAGAAGTCCGCTCGCTGCTGACCAGTATTGGCTTTAAAGGCAGAAGCTGGAGAAGTGGCTTTAAAGGCAGAAGCTGGAGAAGTAGCAGTAACTCTTCTCACAGAGTCAGACTGAGCGAGACGCTGGGATCGACGTCCCTGCTGAGCAGACTCCACTGCGGCTGGAGGAGAATGGGAGACCGCAGCGGAGACGGATCGAGATTCCCCCTGTGCAGCAGAGGAAACTCAACTCCTAACAATGACTTTCCTGTAGTCACATCAACCTTCAGAAAAACTACAGCAGGAAATACAATATTGAGGGCGAATAGTCATCATCCCAAACATACTATCAAAAGTCTACCTGTAGGAGAAATGGTTAGAGCAAAACGCAATTGCAGTACCCAGGAGGATTATGTTGAAGAAGTTGAGGACATTAAAGATAGACTTACACAAAGAGGCTACAGCAATTGGTGTTTACAGAGGACTGAAAAAATAGTTGATAAAAAGCCTCGTTTTAAACCCCAACAGAACAAAAAGACAATTCCTACTCATCCTGTTACTTTGGTCTTTCAATATAGCAACCAATTTGCTTCTATTAGTAAATTAATCAGAAATAAGTTAAATATCTTAAGGGAGGATCCTGACATTGCGGCTATACTGAAACGTGGATGTAGAATTGTGTCTAGAAAAGCACCATCTTTAGGTAACAGTCTTTCACCTAGCTCCCTAAATATGTCTCATGCCAAGCCATTCAATTGGCTTAGCATGAAGGGCTTCTATAAATGTGGTGCCTCAATATGTAAAATTTGCAAATTTGCACAGAAGTGCTCCGATTTTACGGATGTTAATAATCAGAAAAAATATCAAATTAAAACATTTCTTAATTGTAACACCAATAATGTAGTTTACATCATGGAATGCACAATTTGCCATCTGAAATATGTTGGGAGCACCATACGCCCATAGAAAACTAGAATTCGTGAGCATATTTATGATGTAGAAAATGCTAACATAGATAGAAATATATCGCAAGTGTCACAACATTTCATCAATTCCCATCAATCTAATCTTGACTCTCTTAAGGTTTATGCAATTGAAAAGACGCATAGACCCTTTAGAGGAGGGAACACTGAGGTAACCCTGAGGAATAGGGAGACATGGTGGAAATTCAAATTGGGAACTAGAACACCGCATGGCCTCAACAAGAGAAGAGATGTCATGCTTTTCTTTTAGCTATATTGCCCCTATAACGCACACAACCTCCCTTTTGTATTATCTTTCTGGAGTGTCAGCGCCCTATGGGTGCTTTATTTGGCTTGCTAGTTTTCGGCGCCGCGCCGGTTGGTGCATATGATCGCTATGTTCTTTCTTCCTTTCTATATGTGTAATCATTGGTTGGCTGTCTTTGCTATGTGCTCTAGCAATCATTTGCACATATTACAGCTCCTAGGGTCTTCACCCTCTTATGTAGCTACTGGTCTTTTGTTTTTGCGAGGTGTTTTAGTAATTAAATGTTCCCTCCATAGTCTGCTAGTTTCTTATTTAGCAAACTTCCTTATTATCTCTTATGACGTATTTGTGTTTTATATATATACCTTTATAGGTCCTTGACTTGTTTCATTATCCAAGAATTTGTTTGTTCATTTTCATGTTTTATATGTCATGGCACATTTCCGAATAACCATCTTGGTGAATGCACGCAAATCACTCTATCAAGCTTCCCATTCGGACACTGTCTCAAGTCCTGCCTCCATAACTATTTCAGGAAGAACCTAATACCATGTAAACTCTGTATTTATGTTATGTTATTTTGATATTTCCGTTACAGAAAACTATTGTTGTTATACGATTAAGCAATCTGATTATTGTACCTTACAGATTTTTGTCTTATATATAGCCAAAGTATATGTGTGTTTTTTTCTGCTTGTTCTGTGAACTTTTTTTGTCTTGTGTGGCTAAATTGTGGTCTACGCATACTATCAGGTGTTTCTACTTTCACCAGATTAATTATTGCACCGGTGTGCTTACCGGATGGTAACATAAAAAGCACTGAACAGGCTTTATACTAGATATCATGACTAAGGGTGCTCTGTCACCTGAAACGCGTAGATAGTGTTTTTCATCTATATTGTGCTGATGTTTTATCTTCTGCTTCTTACATGAAGTGAATAAAGTACCAAGTTTTTACTTTTCACTGCCTCATCGAGCTGGAATTCTTTTCTCTTTTTCTGGTTTCTTCACGCCTTGACACAGCGTTTTCGTGCTACGAGCCTCCTGGGATCGTCACTATGGTGAGCTGGAATTTTTCTTTTTGTTACATCTGTGTGCTACATGCTCAACAGATGACATCATGCAGGGCTGGTGAATCAACCAGAAACACAGTAAATTCACGCAACTTCTGTCTATGACCAAAGATCACTGACCTGGACCATGGACCAGGGATCCACAAAGCAATCCGCACATCTCTAGTTATGAACTCTAAAAGCTTGATTCCCTTTTGCGCCACTGATTCATAAAGTACAGTATACTTCCAAGAAAAGAACAAAGAAAATATTGACATTCTTCAGTTACTCCATTATACTATTTACTTTTATTTAATTTTAAACTATGCAAAACCCCAAGAGGAATTGTCTGCTTTACGTTCCCTACATGTCAATATTAGTAAATTCTTGCTTGGCCCTTAAAAATAGCTGGCGTTTCATATCTTCTAACTCTGTGTTGTGCCATATCAATTTTTTTGCTCTTTGAAATGTATGAAAAATTGACAACTCCACTTTACCATTTCCTTTATCAATAAGATGTGTCCCTACAGACTTACACTGTCCATTCAGTGCTGAAAATGTCAAACTCTGTAAAGAAAAGGTTCTCCAGCATTTTCAAGTCATAAGGAAAGCTATTATTTACTAGAACAAACATGAGGAAAGTGGATAGGTTATTTTTTCCGTGGTTCTTAAATGTTTATCTCATGTAAATATAGCATGCAATAGTAGACTGATTGGAGGAGATCAGGACTGTTCTAGCTCTAGCAGCTTAAGCAATTAGACATTAAAAACAATTGGTGAAAGTCCAGACTGATATACTACGCCAGTGGCTTGGAGGATCAGCTGGGATCCTCTTAACTTGTCTTAAGATACTTTTTGATGACCAAAATGATTTAAATAAAAAAGCAAAATAGAGATGCCATATATTTAAAAGCTATTTTTACAGTACTACAATTCAGCCATTAATTTGCTGTAACTAAAATCATACTTGAGAATAATTATGTCAAGTAAATTGAAACATATTTGTGAAACTATGTGGATAAAATACACTTGAGATGATTCCACACTGAATTTTAATCTCTAGGTTTTAGAAAAAAAAATAACCTCAGTTTAGAAAATACAGATCTGTGCTTTAATACATAATGAAATATTATCACTTTCATTGTTATACAACACCTTGATTTTTCATTCCACTTCCTAAAGAATTTTGAATTAGCAATAAAAGTTTATGTTTGCGTTAGCAATATAAAATAAAGACTTCATATCCCATAGGATATATGACTATATAATATCAAAGTAATCATGTTGTGTAACACTCATCCATAAAGTAGAAAATGTAGTTTCACTTCGCAAAATATGGACCCATGTTCTTTGAGATCAAATTCTATAATGTCTTTACTAGATTGGCATCACTGAAATTGATTTTTGCAGACAGGTACAAATAATTCAATATGTTCACAATGCTCCAGTAGAACCCATTTGTAACATCATTAGTAATCAATGGTTCTTATAATAGAAAATTAGAAGTGCATTCATTACTTTGCTTCCCTATCACCAACCAGAGCAGCATCAGGATCGTCCAGAAAATATTTTAGCTTGCTTTTGATGTATGCAAAAACAGAAAAATTAAGATGTGACACATAGAATAATGACACAGATTTTTAAGAGTATCAAGGACAGTGACCATGGATATTTGACCAGATAAAACTTATATTGAAGATTTCAGTCGATCTACACGTAGGACATTCTGAAGGGATACAGTTTTTATGGGCACCAGGAATCTTGGTAGGACTTGATAAGACATAGATTAATAAACATATGATTATATCGCGTTATTATTTATGTACCCTTTCTACACTGTCCATCTAGCTAAAATTTCACATTTTGAACCACACTCTCCAAAAGTTGGAAAAACAGGAATGGTTTACTGGTAAGGTATGGCCAGCACCTATTAGAGACATTTAAGCTAAAAGGGGTATTTTCATGTTATTACATTACTTTAGGTAGTCAGCATGAAAATAAGCAAGTTTGCAATTGACTTGCTTTTTCTATCTGATGTCTTTCTACTGCTATGAGAGCTGTTATGTTACATAGTGCACAGTTGGCTTCCAATTAGCTTGGCTATTAATGCTTGCCCAGAGCCTGGCCAAGAATATGCAGTAGCTATATTCCATAGAAAAGGGGTTAAGTCCTAACATACCAGTCATCTCAGTACAGACCATTAATTTCTATATCTCAGTTAATTGCTCATCTCCATCCCCTTCTTTCTCAGAAACTGACGAGCTGCTGTTATAAATCATACATAATCATCAATCCTCACCATTAGCTGCTTTTAGAGCAATCATAGCTCTCACTGAGTCATGTGCTTGTTCAAATGTTCAATTATCTCTATGTGTAAATGCAGTGATAGCAGTGTACATTTAAGAAGAAACCACTGACAGTTAAATATGTTACAGCAGACCTTGAGCTGAGCTTTATAGTTCCTCGCATACTACAATTCTGATACTCGCCAAAACTGTTACTCAATTAGGACTTTGAGGGGCAGATATGACAAAAAAACCCAAAACTGACACTATTCTAAAATTGCACCCATCAAGGTACTTAAAATCACATTCAAGAAGTTTATTAACCCTTTAAGTGCTTCACGGTAATTTTTGGAATGTGGAAGGATAAAAAAACATTCAGTTTTCTTTCACAAAAATTTTCCTTTAGACCTATTTTTCTTTCTTTCGCAAGAATAACAGGAGAAATTGAACCATACCATTTGTTGTGCAATTACTCCTGAGCATGCCAATACTCCATATGTGGGGGAAATCTACTGTTTGGGCACATGGCAGGGCTCCGAAAGGAAGGAGTGTCAATTCACTTTTTGAATGTAAAATTTGCTGGCAAAATTAACGAATGCCTTGTCATATTTGGAGAGCCCCTGATGTGACTAAACAGTGGAAACCCCCAACAAGTGACACTATTTTGTAAACTAGACCCCTTAGGGAACTTATGTAGATGTGTATTGAGCACCTTGATCCCACAGGTACTTCACAGAAGTTTAAAACGTAGAGCCATTGAAATAAAAAAAATCACATTTTTCCCAAATAAATCTTTGTTAGCTCCAAATTTTAAATTGTCATAAAGGTAACAGGAGAAATTGATCCATATAATTTGTTGTGTAATTTCTCCTGAGTACCCCGATACTCCATATGTGGAGGAATACTACTGTTTGGGCCCCTGGCAGGGCTTGGAAGGGAAAGAACGCATTTAACTTTTTGAATGCAAAGTTGATGGAATAATTAGCAGTTGCCATGCCGCATTTGGAGAGCCCCTGATGTGCCTAAACAGTGGAAACTCCCCACAATTGGCACCATTTTGGAAACTAGACTCCTTTTGGAACTTATCTAGATGTGTATTGAGCACCTTGAATCCCCAGGTGCTTCACAGAAGTTTATAACGTTAAGCCGTGAAAATAAAAAAAATCACATTTTTTCCCACAAAAATATTTTATATTTAGCTACAAATTTTGTATTGTCACAAGGGCAAAAGGAGAAAATGGACCACGTAGTTTGTTGTGCATATGTGGTCGAAAACTACTTTTGAGGAACAGTGCAATGCTCAGAAGGGAAGTAGTGCCATATTACACTGCATGTTTTCCTGCACTTGTTTGAGGGTGCCATGTTGCACTGGCAGAGCTCGTGAGGTGCCAAAACAGCAGAACCCCCCATAAGTGACCCCATTTTACCAAACAAACCTCTCAATGAATTAATCTAGGGGTGCATGATTATATTGACTCCACAGGTCTGTCACATGCTTTTATACCATTGGGCAGTGAAGAATTAATAATTTACATTTTTGCCACCAAGATGGTGTGTTAGCCCCAAGTTTTGCATTTCCATACTGGGAAATGGGTAAAAAATGGCACCAAAATTTGTCCCACAATTTCTGATGAATGTAGAAATACCCCATATGTGGATGTACAGTACTGCTTAGCCATACAGAGAAACTCAGGAGAGATGGTGCGCTATTTGCCTCCTGGAGAGCATATTTTCCTAGACTAGTTTGCGGTTTCTATATAAAGAGCCCCTAAGTGCTAGAAAAGCAGAATCCCCCCTCAAGTGGCCACATTTTGGAAATTATAACCCTTTGGGAATTTATCTACAGATGTAGTATGACGATTTTGACTTCATGGGTGTTTTCCAGAAACAAGCATCAGTGGATGTTTCTGCGTGAAATTTGCAAACTGCCATTGTAGTGACCAGTACGTTGCAGTCACCAGTACATTATGCCCAGCTCATGCTTCTGGAGACACGCACCTGTAAATTAGGCGAGTTCTCATCACTGCAGAAATGCCAAACATGTGAGCTTTAAATGTGGTTTAGGCACACTTGGGCTCAGAAGGGAGGGGGCATTTGGACTTGAGAATGGAGAATTTGCTGAATTTCTTTTGGGGAGCGAGCCTTTACATAGTTACATAGTTATTAAGGTTGAAGGAAGACTATATGTCCATCTAGTTCAACCCATAGCCTAACCTAACATGCCCTAACATGTTGATCCAGAGGAAGGCAAAAAAACCCCATGTGCAAAGAGTAAGCTCCACATTGGGGAAAAAAATTCCTTCCCGACTCCACATATGGCAATCAGACTAGTTCCCTGGATCAACGCCCTATCAAGGAATCTAGTGTATATACCCTGTAACATTATACTTTTCCAGAAAGGTATCCAGTCCCCTCTTAAATTTAAGTAATGAATCACTCATTACAACATCATACGGCAGAGAGTTCCATAGTCTCACTGCTCTTACAGTAAAGAACCCGCGTCTGTTATTATGCTTAAACCTTTTTTCCTCCAACCGCAGAGGATGCCCCCTTGTCCCTGTTTCAGGTCTATGATTAAAAAGATCATCAGAAAGGTCTTTGTACTGTCCCCTCATATATTTATACATTAAAATAAGATCACCCCTTAGTCTTCGTTTTTCCAAACTAAATAGCCCCAAGTGTAATAACCTATCTTGGTATTGCAGACCCCCCAGTCCTCTAATAACCTTGGTCGCTCTTCTCTGCACCCGCTCCAGTTCAGCTATGTCTTTCTTAAACACCGGAGACCAGAACTGTGCACAGTATTCTAAGTGTGGTCGAACTAGTGACTTGTATAGAGGTAAAATTATATTCTCCTCATGAGCATCTATGCCTCTTTTAATGCATCCCATTATTTTATTTGCCTTTGTAGCAGCTGCCTGACACTGGCCTCTAAATGTGAGTTTGTCATCCACCCATACACCCAGGTCTTTTTCATTGACGGTTTTGCCCAGAGTTTTAGAATTAAGCACATAATTATACATCTTATTACTTCTACCCAAGTGCATGACCTTACATTTATCCCCATTAAAGCTCATTTGCCATTTATCAGCCCAAGCTTCTAGTTTACATAAATCATCCTGTAATATAAAATTGTCCTCCTCTGTATTGATTACCCTGCAGCTTTGTGCTACCAGTAAAGGGGAAGCCCTCTATATTTCCGTTAACAGATGACAGATCTGAGTGGGGACTTGCTTTTTTTTTGTCAATTGAGTTGAAGCTTTTATTGGGAACATTCTATATAATGTTTGAGACCACACTTATTCGGCACTCTATGCTGAGCACTTACTTGGGGGTTTCCATCTAAATCTCTTGACTTGATTCAGATGAAACCCCCAAGGGATCCATTCACTGCAGCAGATATACTCTGGACTCCATCTGGCCTCTGTTGAGCGGTGTCATTTTCATAAGTGCACAAAACTAAGGCCTATGGCACTTTTATGCACGCCTAAAAAGATGGACACCGCTGGATCACAGGCCCTATGGCATTCACAGTGCCTCCATCTGCCTCATTATAGGGAATTTTCTGCTGGGAGTTCTGCTTGAATCACGTATTTCAGAGATTTACACAGAAACCATGGTCTAAGCGCTCAGTGTAAAGCCCAGGATAAATATGCACAGAGCCTTACTGCGATCTTTGGAAGGCAGAATGAAAAAATCAACAGCATGTGAAGAATTGATTTAATTTATATTTAACGCCATTCCTTGTGCGGTATAAGTGATTAGGCGATTTTATTCTTTGAGTCCGTGCAATTAAAGGGGTTTTATGTTTGGCTGCTGACACACACTAAAAGACGATTTTTACTGCAAAAACTATTTTTTGAGAGCTATAATTTTTCCATATTTCATCTGACAGAGTCATGTGAGGGCTCGTTTTTTGCAGGATGAACTGACGTTTTTATTGGTATCATTTTCGGGCACATGACATTTTTTTGATCGCTTTCTATTCTGATTGTTGAGAGACAGACTGAACAAAAACGAGTAATTCAGGAATTGCTTTTTGTTTTTGTTTTTTATATCGTTCCACGTGTAGCAAAATTGGTAAGGCAGCTTTAATTCTTTGGGTCAGTACAATTACAGCGATATCTCATTTATATTTTTTTTATGTTTTGGAGCTTTTACACAATAGAAACTATTTTATAGAAAAAATTATTTTTGCATCACTTCATTCTGAGAGCTATAACTTTTTTTATTTTTCTGCTGATGGAGCTATGTGTTCATTTATTTTTTTGCGGAACAAGATGATGTTTTCAGTTGTATTATTTTTATTTATATCTGTCTTTTTGATCGTGTTTTATTGCACTTTTTGATCGGAGGTATGATGATAAAGCATTGTTTTTTGCCTTGGTTTTTTTTTACGGTGTTCACTGAAGGGGTTAACTAGTGGGACAGTTTAATAGAGCGGGTCACTACGGACGCGGTAATATCAAATATGTGTACTTTTATTGTTTATTTTTTTCTTTACATAAATAAATGTATTTATTGGAAAATATTTATTTCTTTTTTTTTCTTTATTTAGGGATTTTTTCAAAAAAATATTTTTACACTTTTCAATATGTTTTTTAAATTTTTTTACATTGTCCCAGGACGGGACATCACTGCATAGTGTCAGATCATTGATCTGATATTCTGCACTGTAGAGTATCCCATCAGGATCTGACAGGCAGGGAAGGAGTGGCTCACAAGCCACCTTCCCTGCAGGAACCGAAAGCATCCTGCGGCCATCTTGGTGCCAGGGGTCTCCATGGAGACCATCAGGACAACACGATCACATCATGTTGTCCTGATGGAACTGATTCCCTGAGCAATGTTCCTCTATGCCGCTGTCACTACTGAGAGTGGCATCAGAGGGGTCAAATGCCCACGATTGGTCCTAGCACCAAACGTGGGTGTTGCTGTGGGCTGTCAACTCTCACACAGATTTGACACCTGCACGCGATCGCCACGGCGCTCAGCGTGAGGCCGCACGATCGCCGCTCCAATCATATACTGCTGTTTGCAGGAACGCAACACCCGCAGAGCAGTATATGTACGGCGCATGTCATATATAAAGGTTATAAAAATATGTATATATTGCAACAAAAGTGTGACATATGTACTACTAGATACAATCTCATCTCAGTTGTGCCTTACACAAAATTATCTTTTCGTTTGACATTATGATTTTAAATGTAATCAATCTCCTGGAAGCTGATAATCCTGATTCAATGTGAAGTGTCTGGGTAGCATGATTTCTTAACTGTTAACATAATGGTGAAAGTACTCAGGGGTGCCATTATAGCATCTAGGATGATATTGTGAAAAACATAATTATTAGCATAAATCAAAATGATTTTATGAGGCTCACATGTTACCAACTAACCTCTTTGGCAACCATTAAGATGTGTGTAGAAACGTGGATACATTAGGGGCCATAACCAGTCTATAAAATAAGTGAACTGTGCCTAAGAGAAATCATTTCTTCATGGATTTGAAAGGAGTAGAATTAAAAGCAGCAGATACTTCCTAATACACTTGAAACATGAATCCTCTAGGGCTCAATCTCGGATCTACCGCTTTAATAAATAATATATTTAATATAAGGGCAATGTATATTGAAACCTGGGGTCTAAAGTCAGAGCTAGTATAACTCCTAATGTATAGAACATTTATTAAATTCCACTCCAAAAAGGAGAATACTAGCAGAAATGTGACACAATAATAAAGCTTCCAAAAATAAAGGCAGCTCAAGAATGAAGAAAAGAAAGAAAGCTCTGAAACGCTGAATTATGGAGAGCAATGTCTTAAAGTTTAATTCCTAGCAGTGTTCTTCAAGCAGATTATAGATAAAGCTACTTTGTTTCACATCATTTTTTCACATGACAGGTATTATTATTTTTAGTTATTTATATTACACCATCAACTTCTGTAGCACTTTATATAGCACAAAAGTGGGGTACAACAAAACAAAAGACTGCAAAAATATAGGACAGGGCAGCCTATGGTATTAAATGAATGCGGATCATTTCCCATCCCCTGTCTAGGCGCACGACAAGGTGAGGCAATAGAGTTTGGGTCTATGCCATGATGTCACCTTGGAGCTGATGCAGGGGCGAACACTGATAGTTAAGGGTCCCTGTCTGGGCCCCCCTATCAAGACACACCACATAAACATGTACATAAGCAAGTATATTCAAATTAGGCACAATATAGCATTTCACATACCGATTTACACATTAATATTGTACATAGTACACACATGCACAAAAGCGTATATATAATATGTATTCATGAACACTATTGTGATGCACTGGTTCACAACACTAGACAATATATTTATTTTGTTTATAAATTCATAGTTGGCAAACAGCCATACCTTTTATTTATGTAAATCTCTCTCTCTCTTTCTTTCTCTCTCTCTCTCTATATATATATATACATATAAAAGTCGGATCCAGCAGAAAAACGGATCCGTCGCATAGAGTTTTCACAATGTGCAACGGATCCGTTTTTTTTTTCAAAATTAGCCGGATTGTGCCTGACAGCTAAAAACTGATGTGTGAAAGAGGCCATTCTTGCCGAGCCTGTCACACCTACACTAGTGATGAGCGAGTGTGCTTGTAACTCGAGTTTTCCGAACATGCTCGGGTGTTCTCCAAGTATCCTGGGCGTGCTCGTAGATTATGTTGAGTCCCCACAGCTACATGATTTGCGGCTGCTAGACATCCTGAATTCATGTGGGGGTTCTCTAACAAACAGGCAATCCCTGCATGTGTTCAGATTATTTAACAGCCGCAAATCATGCAGCTGCGGGGACACAAACATAATCTACGAGCATGCCAAAAAACACCCGAGCATGCTTGTAAATTTTGAGTAACGAGCACACTTGCTCATCACTAACCTGCAATGTGCAGACATAACTTCTCTTCTGTCTGGTGACCACTGCTGGCAACATGTTCATTAACATAAATTATGGTTTTTTTTTGTTAAACAAAATTCTTACAATTTTTTTTTACGAGAGAAGGTGCAATAAAGAATAAGACACTTGTTCTTCAACCCCTGTCAGCCCACCATGCATGTGCTCATAAAGCAGTCTGTGATTGGCTAACAGGGGATGAGACCCTTGTGTCACTGTGTGTACTGCACTGTAGTTGTATAAGGGGCCTGTGGCAGACTGCTTATAGTGGCTTTGGGTAGTATTTCCATTGAGCCACTAAGCACTAGTGTCTCTCAGTCCGTAGCTTTCCCCCCTTTCACCCACCTTGTGCAGATCCACATGAGAGCAGTCTGCATGCTGGGAAGCCTAGTATCCACAGTACACAGGGGACCACTCCACCCTTTGGGTCTGGCCGATGGAAAGTCCTACAAGTCCAGTCACAAACTGAACCCCAATGGAGTACTTCTCCAGATTTCCAGTCCAGAACTGGTTCTTGTCTTTGCAGCCATGACAAGAAGCAGTGGTTAGATAGAACAGACAGCACAAAGAGAGAAATCTCAGTAAGCTGCATCTCCACCTGAAGCTCCATAGGTTCAATGAAAGATGTTGCAGCAGGAACTTGCTTAATGATCGACCGTTGAAAGGTGTTAGCCAAATGCACAGATCTCCTTTCGCGGTTCACCTCTTTGGTCTGCTTCTGGAACCTAATGTCAATCTGGGTTGCCAGGGACACCAGGTCATCCAGAGAGGTGAGTAGCTCCCGACCAGCGAGTTTGTCCTTGATTCACCTGCAGAGGCCCTCCCAGAAGGTTGCCACCAGAGCGTCATTATTCCACACAAGTTCGGAGGATAAGGTTCAAAAATGGACAGGTTACCTTAGCATAATCGGAGTAGAGGAGAAGTGGCAGAAGAAACACGGTCAGGCTCGTCGAAGACCTTGGAAGGCTTTTGACAAGGACTGTAGGTTCGACACCAAAGGATCCCCTCTCACCAACAGAGGATTGAATCATGCTAGGGCCTTTCCAGATAGATGGGACATGATGAAGGCCACTTTAGCTCAGTCTGAGATGAACTGATAAGCCAGGAGTTCGAAGTGCAGCATGCAATGATTAATGAACCCCCAACACAGGGCGGGATCACGGCCAAAGCGTGGAGGAGCCGACAAATAAGGTACGGAACCTGGTGCACAACTGGCAGCCTGGTGGGCCACTGTCGTGGTAACTTCCGCCTGAAAGAATGTGGAAGCAGCTGGTCCTGCCAGCGTGTCAAGATGAGTATGCACAGTCCATAGATGTAGATAGGAAAAAATCTTATTCTTCTGTTATTTCTGGTGGGAGATCTAATGGTATAGGTCCAAGATGGAAGCTGCCTTGGAGCCAGCAGATTCTATGGCATGTACAAACTGTAACAGGCTGGGTGGAAGAACCACTTTGCCGAAACCCAGGGAAGACCTTGAGGGCCGTGACTAGGAGCAGGTGCAGCGGGACCGGCTGATGTAGAGATGAGAACTGGCAGGTACAAAGGGACCGGCTGACATAGAGATGAGCACTGGTAGGTCTAACGGGACCAGCTGACTTAGAGATGAGCACTTGCAGGTGCAATGTACAGGGATATGAGCACTGGGACCTGAAAACTCACAAAAGTGTTTGGAAACAAACTCACAACTTTGCACAACCACCTCCATATTGGAGTTGGTGCCTAAATAGCAAGTGTCTTCCAGCTATGGGCTGGGGACTATTTTGAAGAGTGCACTCGGCCCCTTTAAAAAAGGGGAAGTGTGCGTACGTGTGCCTTAAGCACACTCTTCAGGGACCTGCCCCAGGCAGCTGCATGCCCGGAAGGACATCACCGCAGGCACGCCAGCACACCGGATCCGCAGCGCATACTGGGAATTTGTTTCCCCTTTCCTGACCTACCTTCTTTCCGCATTTGCACTATACGTTTTCCCCTGGATCCTGCCTCATATCATTATCTGTCCCGCAACTTTGGGGTACCCTCCACTTTTTTTCTTTCTACAACAAGTGAGGTTTGACAAAGGCCCACAACAGGGCCGAAACGTTACCTCAGTACCTTGATATATGATTGTGGTGACCCCAGCTTCGCAATACCACTGTGGTGAAAAAATAAATTACTTTATTGCATATGAAAAAACCAAATATCGAGTGCGGCTGTTGTTTAATTATTTGTGAAGTTACCGTGGTTCAGCCTGCACCAATCTACACTGACCAGAGTGCACGCCTTTGCTATCTCTATTTGCCCGGAAGGAGGGCAGGGTGGGGACTGCAGTGGTGAGTATGCTGGCATCCCTGGGGGCAGATAGGGACAGCACGCAAAGACGCTGGCACTACAATGTACACTCCTAAAATAGACAATGCAGAAAATATCTAAATTGGTTAGCACTGTCAACTGTATTAAATTAATACATAGGTACGGATGTACTGTAGCTGATCGGGATGGTCCTACACTAATATTAAAAACCTTACCATGTGTCATAGTTGACCTCAGTGTCCCGATCAGGGTAACCTTATTGATGGTGGGATGGCTTTTATGCCAGTATTACTCTGTGCTATTTATATGCAATTTTGCTTTTTACTTATTTAGTTACACCAGGTTTTTGCTCATTTTGTTTCTTGTAGGTTTTGTAATATTAGAGTGTGTAGTCTCTTGTTTAAGGATTAATTCAGAGAAAGAAGTTTTTGAATTAAAGATGGCAAAAGGATTATAGCTTATTTTACTAGAATTAAATATTACAACCTGATAGCAACGTTTTTATTAAGGGAATAATATAGTGATGTTGATAGATGAGGATATATTTACCCCTTATTGACCAAACCATTTTTTTTTTGGTTTTATTTTTCCTTCTCCTTCTTCCAAGTGCCGTAACTTTCTTATTTTCCCGCTGACAAAGACATTTGAGAGTTTATCTTTTGAGGGACTAATTGTTCTTTTGAATGACATCATTCATTTATCATACAGCTTACTGAAAACTGGGGAAAAAAAGTCCAAAATTGTTTTTTGGCTTTATTTTCTCTGCATTTAGTGTACAGCAAAAATTACCTAGAAATATTACTATTCAGGTCAATGTGATTATAACAATAGAAAATAGTGAATACAAATTCAGAATTAAAAAAAAAAAAATATATATATATATACGGTATATATATATATATATATATATTACCTTAAGTTGCCATTTTCCAAATTCTGTAACATTTTTATTTATCAGTCAATGAAGCTGCGTGAGGGATCATTTTTTTGTGTGTTAACCTGAGGTTTTCATTGACACTTGTCTGGGGTATGTGGTCACTTCTTGCATTGCTTGTGGAGTTGCATCAAACAGAAACTCACAATTCTGGCATTTCGATTTCACAACCTTCATTGTTTTTTATTGTTTCAAATCAATATCCACACACCTAGGCTGATTGACAAGCTACTCAGTTCCCATCTCACTTATGTTGCTGCTGAAATCTCTCGCTGCTCAGTGCAAGCTTTAGCTGTAAGTCAGGCTTGGTGGTTGGAAACGAAAAACATTTAGGCTCATCAGCACTCACCCTCTTTAGCTGCAATCATAAACTCCTCATTTTACTGTCAGCAGACCATAACTATTGACAAGGATTTTCATTGTGCTGTAAGGTCACTAGCCTCATCAGGTGTAAGACATCTACTGTATTTAATAATGTATGCAGGTGGTATTGCGAAATCTGATGACAGATCAGCTTAAATCATATAAAATATTGGAACATAACATTATTTTTAAATTTATACATACAATAAACTGTATCTAAATTGAAAACTTTGTAAATTAATTTAAATTGGTTATCCAGGAATTAGGTCTTTTTTTGGCTATCAAGCTAAAAACTTACTGGCAGGTAGTTGCTCACTACCTGGCTGTTCTTTCCTGTGACAATATGTTCCAGCTCAGGTGGCAATTCTCTGGATTCACTTGATATCATGTCAACAGAGTAGCTCTTTCATTCCTGGTCTGCTCTGTTGACGAGGTGTCACGTCTGACATCATGCTGATTGACTGCCAGTTAGGCAGCTTGAGCTGGCTGTCAATCGGCAAGACCTTGGCAGTGACACACCTTCGACAGAGCAAAGCAGACAAGAAGGAGCTTCTCTACCAACATGGTGTCAACGAAAGGAGAATTGCCGGCAGGAGATTGGTGCTGGGCCTAATGGGCAGGTAGTTCTTAGCGTCATAGTTAAAAAAAAAAAAAACCTTTAAGTAAAAGTCAAGATTTGCTGTTAAAGGTCTGCTGGTTGTTATTGAAAGCCAGCAACAAGTGTACTGTCACACATAGCAGCATTTTATTTCTTTTGTTGGGTTTTTGTGATTCTGCAGCATTATTCTGGCCATCAATTTGACCGAAGTATTGTCACCACTAATATTATCACTTCTCACATATGCTATTTTATAGTTCATTGATACAGATTGAAACACTGCTTCAGAATATTTTACATTTGCTTTAAAAAAAGGTTGTCCACTACATTCTATAATTCCTCCACCAATTTAAACCTTGTAAAGAAGTATTTTTGTAAATACCTCTTGTTGTCATTTGTACCTGTGAGTGGGGTTGTCACTCGGCATCACGTGACCCTGGCTGCATCCGCCGCTGACATCCGCTGATGTCATGTCGAGTTCCAGAATGCCTTGCATCACCCATGCATGACCCAGTCACGGGTACTTCTCTTGATTGACTGTGCTGTGTATGTGAAGTTTCATGTCACAGCCTAGTATCCAGTGTGCGCTTTCCTTCTCTCCTTTGCTTTCATTGGCCGCAATTGCGCGCTGGATACTGGGTTGTAACATGCGATGAAATTCCGCCCACAACCCAGTCAATCAGGAGGGGTGATGTAATGCGTTCTGGTACTTGAGGTGACAACAGCGGCAGCTGAAGCCATGGTTACGTGATGCCGAGTGAATTGTCAGCGATAACGCCTCTCACAGGCACAGACGACAACAAGAGGTATTTACAAAAGTACTTCTTCACAAGGTTTTAAATAGATGGGAACATTATAGGATGTAGTGGACAACCCCTTTAAAGATTTTTTCTTTGTAAATTGCTGGACGGTTAGAGGGTATTTGCTTAAACCATTGAAGAAAAATACCAAGATTCAGTCTGGAGGACATTGTTGACATTCCTGCAAACAACGTGGTGGAAATATAAGTACGCATTCAAAGTATTTCCCAGTGAGTCACAATTAATATTGGACTTCTTAGTCCCAAATACAGCTGCAAATAGATGAAATGGATGTTTAATTGATACAATGCTCTATTATAATATATGGGAAGGCTGTTATAGTAAAGCATGGGAAGATCGAGCCATTTTAGTGGCAATGTGTTACTTTTCAGTATTCAGATGCATTTAGCCCAAATTGTATAAAAGGGAAGAGTTTTCAATTTGAATTCACTTCCAAATGTGGATTTTTTTTTTTTAGTTATGTTTTCATGGCTACGAACTTTTTGTGTTTATTTGTGTTTATGTCATCGGTGCACAATCTGGCACAAAGACTGTGATGTTCCCGTTGCCACTCTCACCGCGCTCACACTGCAGGCCCAGTTAAACTTAAGAGCTACTATGGTTCCTCACAAGATGACAGTGTGTGAGACGTCTCTCCATCACAGATGGCACATTTATACCATGCTGCTATTTGGGGAAGATAAAATACTCAAGCGGTTATCACAACAATCTTACCCCTCATCAGCCAAAGAGTAACAGCATCAAACCTCCCAGCAGTGCAGAGGTTATCCTTAGCTGCAGGCCCTTCACTTGTGATTGCCTAAGCCATCGAATCTCAGAGGTTGATGTAAACATCCAAGCTTGAAATCCATGTGTTATCTCTTTATTTCCTCTCCTTGATGGCTGAAATAACCAAATCCCCTATCAGATCTTACAACCGCCATAAATTCGCCCTTTTCCTATGTGTATTTCCTTAATCCCTGTGATCAATGCAACCTTGCTAGCTGGAAACTAGGGCTCGGGCCTCCCACATTCAATGCAGCAAAACGTATTGATCTCTCAGAAGAGATCTGCTCGTCTCACATCACATAGGAGAGAAGTGCTCTGCATTTAATTCTGTCTTTCCGCGAAAGGGTCCAGCAAACTGGGACAGAAAGGCTGATGAGCAGCAAAGCTCTATTTGTTGAGTAGAAAAAAGGAATAAGGATCCATGGACCATTAAAGCATGTTATTTCCAGAAAACTGTATCATTGCCAAAGAAAAGGGTTCTAATGCTTATCAAGGCTATTCTAGTAAAAGCAGAATGACACAATGACAGAGACAAAAAGAGCCAATAGCCCATCAGAGCTCTTTGTAACGTCTCTTTGTTACTGAAATGGTTCACTATCAGATGTAAAGGACATGCAGGGGATGAGGGGACATTCCATTCTGTCATTTTCTTGGTTCCGATTATACAGTCCTTAGAGTCTGCCAACCTTGTGTGACTAGCTAGGAGAAGTTATTATAATCAAGGTCACATGGAGATCTCCAGCGCTCTACATCCTGTTACAAATGTACAATTTCCTTACAGAAGCCCTAGCTCTTGGATTAGTTTGAATGAACTTATCAAAATCTATGAGATATAATCTACTCTATATGATTATGTTTGCCACAATCATCTCTGTTCACAATCATTTGCCGCACACTGAAGATATTTATTATATAAATGTGTACAGTAGTTTTACTAACTGAAGAAAATAACTTATACTTTTAACTTTTTATGTATATACGATGCAAATACTTTTATGTTCAAAAGTGATAAAAGAGTGATACTTCTATTGGCTAACCAGAAAAAAATATATATTTGCAAGCTTTAGAGCTCAGAGGCTGCTTCTTCAGGCAGATTTACAAATGAATTATTTCAGGAAGTAAAAAAGTAACACAAGTTGTATAAAAGTGAACATTTTCTGTTCTGACCAGTATGTGAATTTTTTTCTGGTACAAAACGGAACATTTAAGGGTTCTTCAGGATCTGAGAAAAAATACCAGCTTAAGAGTGCCATAATACAGTTTGAGTTGCTGGAATATACTTATGGGATCTTACTGTGTATTGCCATCTTGACGTGGTAGCGCAGCAAGTTTGTGCTAAACATTTCTAAAAAGGATGGAATATAAAATCCCCATTTGTTGCAAATTATGTTCCTTTACCAACCTCCGATTACAGACCGGCCAATTTTGCAGAGACAATCCCATGAGCAGGTCTGTAACAAGCACCAAAATTGGCTTGTTTTTGGTGCCTTCACGGACATTTCTGTCCTCCATTTTGCATCTTAAGCTGTGCTAAGTATCCATTTACTCATAGACTGCTAAGAAGATGATTTATCTATAAGGCGGGGTTCACATTTGTGTTTGGGGAACTTTGCAGAAGGCTGCGTATGTCCTCCATTAAGCCCCTCCTACTTCTGCATACTTCTGCATGCATCCTGCATACAGTAAAGACCAGAAGTTTGGACACACCTTCTCATTTAAAGATTTTTCTGTATTTTCATGACTGTGAAAATTGTACATTCACACTGAAGGCATAAAACTATGAATTACCACATGTGGAATTATATACTTCACAAAAAAGTGTGAAACAACTGAAATTATGTCTTATATTCTAGGTTCTTCAAAGTAGCCACCTTTTGCTTTGATGACTGCTATGCACACTCTTAGCATTCTCTTGATGAGCTCCAAGAGGTAGTCACTGGAAATGGTTTTCACTTCACAGGTGTGCCCTGTTAGGTTTAATAAGTGGGATTTCTTGCCTTATAAATGGGGTTGGGACCATCAGTTGTGTTGTGCAGAAGTCTGGTGGATACACAGCTGATAGTCCTACTGAATACACTGTTAGAATTTGTATTATGGCACGAAAAATACAGCTAAGCAAAGAAAACCGAGTGGCCATCATTATTTTAAGAAATGAAGGTCAGTCAGTCCAAAAAATTGGGAAAACTTTGAAAGTATCATCAAGTGCAGTGGCAAAAACTATCAAGCGCTACAAAGAAACTGGCTCACATGAGGACAGCCCCAGGAAAGGAAGACCAAGAGTCACCTCTGCTTCTGAGGATAAGTTTATCCGAGTCACCAGCCTCAGAAATCGCAGATTAACAGCAGCTCTGAGTAGAGACCGGGTCAATGCCACACACATTTCTAGCAGCAGACATATTTCTACAACTGTTAACAGGAGACTTTGTGCAGCAGGCCTTTATGGTAAAATAGCTGCTAGGAAACCACTGCTAAGGAGAGGCAATAAGCAGAAGAGACTTGTTTGGGCTAAAGAACACAAGTTATGGACATTAGACCAGTGGGAATCTGTGCTTTGGTCTGATGAGTCCAAATTTGAGATCTTTGATTCCAACCACTGTGTCTTTGTGCGACGCAGAAAAGGTGAACGGATAGACTCTACATGCCTGGTTCCCACCGTGAAGCATGGAGGAGGAGGTGTGATGGTGTGGGAGTGCTTTGCTGGTGACACTATTGGGCATTTATTCAAAATTGAAGGCATACTGAACCAGCATGGCTACCACAGCATCTTGCTATTCCATCTGGTTTGCATTTAGTTGGACCATCATTTATTTTTCAACAGGACAATGACCCCAAGCTCACCTCCAGGCTGTGTAAGGGCTATTTGACCAAGAAAGAGAGTGATGGGGTGCTACGCCAGATGACCTGGCCTCCACAGTCACCAGACCTGAATCCAATCGAGATGGTTTGGGGTGAGCTGGACCGCAGAGTGAAGGCAAAAGGGCCAACAAGTGCTAAGCATCTCTGGGAACTACTTCAAGATTGTTGGAAGACCATTCTCGGTGACTACCTCTTGAAGCTCATCAAGAGAATGCCAAGAGTGTGCAAAGCAGTCATCAAAGCAAAAGGTGGCTACTTTGAAGAACCGAGAATATAAGACATAATTTCAGTTGTTTCACACTTTTTTGTTAAGTATATAATTCCACATGTGTTAATTCATAGTTTTGATGCCTTCAGTGTGAATGTACAATTTTCATAGTCATAAAAATACAGAAAAATATTTAATGAGAAGGTGTGTCCAAACTTTTGGTCTGTTCTGTACCTATCTTTAACATTGGGTATGCAGGGCATGCAGATGTATGCAGATGTATGCGGATGCGTCCCCATAAAATGCAACTTGTTGCATTCCTGTGCGGTCGGTGGGTGCATCAAAACAACTCAAATCCGCATACATCCGCATGTTCTAAGGATAAAGGGTGCGTCTCAATAGGAGAGTGTTGTTTTTGTGACATACCACAGTATGATGGAGGTGACCAAAGAATGACAGTAGAGTTGAGCAAAAAGATTACCAGGATCAGCCTTGGCAGAGTCCGTACAAATTGCAACTTATTGTGAACTTCATAAGGTCTTTAAGGGGTGCAGTCCTCTCAGGGGACATCCTATTGTCTTGGATATAGGAAATCTAATACAGGGCATTAGCACATATGTTGACACGATATTAAGACTAGGGTTGAGCGACTTTTGGTTTTTCAGGGTCGAGTCAGGTTTCACGAAACCTGACATTCTCAAAAGTCGGGTCGAGTGAAATCGGCTGATCCTATTGAAAAGTCGGGGTCGGGGATCGGCCAAAACTCGAAACCCAATGTAAGTCTATGGGTTTTTTTTTTTTTTTACATTTCCTTCAGGGCGATATAGCAGAAAAGCCGGTAATTCAATTACCGGCTTTTCATTTCTCCTGCCAAAACCCAACATGATATGAGACATGGTTTACATACAGTAAACCATGTCATATCCCCCTTTTTTTTGCATATTCCACACTACTAATGTTAGTAGTGTGTATATGCAAAATTTCGGCGCTCTAGCTCTTAAATTTAAGGGTTAAATCGCGGAAAAAATTGGCGTGGGCTCCCGCGCAATTTTCCCCGCCAGGGTAGTAAAGCCAGTGACTGAGGGCAGATATTATTAGCCTGGAGAGGGTCCACGGTTATTGCCCCCCCCCCCTGGCTAAAAACACCTGCCCCCAGCCACCCCAGAAAAGGCACATCTGTAAGATGCGCCTATTCTGGCACTTGGCCACTCTCTACCCATTCCCGTGTAGCGGTGGGATATGGGGTAATGAAGGGTTAATGCCACCTTACTATTGTAAGGTGACATTAAGCCAGATTAATAATGGAGAGGTGTCAATTCTGACACCTATCCATTATTAGTCCATTTACATTAAATGGTTAAAAAACACACAAACACATTATTAAAAAGTATTTAATGAAATAAACACACCGTTTGTTGTAATATTTTATTGTACGCTCAATCCACTCGCTGAAGACCCTCGCTTTGTAACAAATAAAAAATAATAAACCAACAATATACATACCTTCTGTAGATCTGTAACGTCCCACGTTGTAAATCCATCTGAAGGGGTTAAAATATTTTACAGCCAGGAGCTCTGCTAATGCAGCTGTGCTTGTGGCTGTAAACCCCAGCGAATGAAGGTAATGTAGGTCAATGACCTATAGTTACCTTCATTTGCGGTGATGCGCCCCCTGGGGGATATGACATGGTTTACTGTATGTAAACCATGTCTCAAATCATGTCGGGTTTTGGCAGGAGAAATGAAAAGCCGGTAATTGAATTACCGGCTTTTCTGCTATATCGTGCTGAAGTTAATATAAATAATATATATATATATATATATATATATATATATATATATACAGTATATATATATATATATATATATATATGTGTGTCTGAATGACATATATATATATATGTAAAACGAAACCCGACTTTTAAGTAGAGATCGCCGACCGCCGACCTGATCCCAGAGTGGGATCGGGTCGGGTTTCACGAAACCCGACTTTGCTAAAAGTCGGCGACTTTTGAAAAGTGCCGATCTGTTTCGCTCAACCCTAATTAAGACTATTTGTGTTGGCTTTTCCTTCCTATGTCCGAGACACAATGGACATCCTCGGGAGATTGAAGAATCTGCAGGTTGAGGAGGGAGTTTTTCTCGCTAGTCTCAGTGTTGAGGCATTCTACAGCTCAATACCACATCAGGCAGGCTGTGGGGTGGTGAGATATTTCCTGCAGATGAGAGGAATGCACCTCGGGAGACATAAATTTCACCATACATGAATGTCAGATTTCATTTTTGGACATTTGGACTCAAATTGACACTACGAGTCTACCATTCAAAAGAGGAATCCCCAAAAGTCAGTTTTTAAGGCTGAGATGCCACTGCTCTTCCCTCGATGACTTTGAGAGGAGAGCAGGGGAGTTGGATGATAGATTAATCAAAAGAGGATACACAATTAATTGTATTTAAAACAGCGTACCATCACGCTAGGGCAACCAACAGAACATCTTTGTTGGTGCCCCAATTGCAACTGCAATGCCAGAAACTCGCGCGAGCAAAGAGTGAAAAATTTAATGGGGTCTGAATACTTTCCTTACCCACTTTATATCTAAAGAGGACAATGTGCATCTAATGGAATTGGTACTAGATGGCAGTATCTAGCTAGCTATAGAGCACCAAATGAGACTATAATATGCCTAGGGTCTCTCAGTAACTAATGACCTATTGTCAATTCCTTGGACTATGGACATAGTTTAATAATTGTCATGTGCATTCCATAATAAAGGAATATCTAGTGGAATATTCCTCACTAGGGTTGAGCGAAACGGGTCGAAAATTTTCAAAAGTCGCCGACTTTTGGCAAGGTCGGGTTTCATGAAACCCGACCCGACCCCTGTGTGGGGTCGGCCATGAAGTCGGCGATCTTTTGAATCTGGAATCGGAATTCCGATACTGATTCCTGATATGTTTAAGATATAGGGAATTGGTATCGGAATTCAGATTTAAGTGTAAAATAAAGAATTAAAATAAAAAATATCGCAATACTTACCCTCTGACGCGCCCTGGTACTAACCGGGAACCTTCCTCCTTCGAATCAGCGCTTCCAGGACCTTGCGGTGACGTCACGGTGACGTCGCGGCTTGTGATTGGTCGCGCGGCCGCCCATGTGACCGCTCGCGCGACCAATCAGAAGCCGTGACGTCACCGCGACGTCACCGAAGGTCCTGCAAGCGCTGATTCTTAGGAAGGAAGGCTGCCGGAAAGAAGCAGGGCGCGTCCGAGGGTGAGTATATTCCTATTAGGTATCTTTATTTTACACTAAAATATGGATCGCAGGGCCTGAAGGAGAGTTTCCTCTCCTTCAGACCCTGTGAACCATGGAAACCCAATGCACTGCATTGGGTTTCGGGTTTCGGCCGACCCCGACCCCGACTTTTTTATAGGATCGGCCGATTTCACTCGACCCGACTTTTGAAAAAGTCGGGTTTCGTGAAACCCGAGCCGATCCTATAAAAGTAAAGGTCGCTCAACCCTATTCCTCACCACTGTAGCCACAGTGTGGGAGGCATTATCATTAGTAATATTCCATTATAGGGTATATTATTTGCCCTTCTGTCTCATTATCTTTGATATCCCAGTATCGTATTTTAAACTTTATTAGTGTCCTCTTCAATAACCCTGTTTGATCAATATCAGGGGGAAAGTGGATAGACTGCACATAAGCACACTGGATAGATCTTTTTTTATTTAGTTATCATTAAACTTATATTTTATTGTTTTTCCAACTCAGTCAGTGATTTTATTTAACTTGGTGGGAAAATAAATTTGGCCCCTGGGGTGCTTTATCAGTGATCAGTTGGTTGTCCGTAGCCCTGAGACCAAAGGCATGGGTATTGTTTTGATCACATTTTATTGCATTTGATTGCAATTTTTTGATGGCTAAAATAACGTAATTCTGACTTTTTGATTTTTGTGCTGCTTTTCAATCAGATTAATTTATTTTAGATTTTGAGACATTGAACTTTTATGAACATAGTGATACCAAATTTGTTTGTACTTTTAATTTAATTGTTTTATTTTCCATTTGGCAAAATGGGTGCGATTTGAGCTTTTATCTTTTTATTATTTTTTTTTAAATTTCATATTTTTAAAAACATTTTTTTTAACTTTCCACTATATTTGTTAGTCCCTTTAGGGGGCTTGAACCTGCAATCATCTGATTGCTTGTACTTTACAAAGCAGTGCTACAGCACTGCTGTGGTTATAAAAAATGACGGTCTCTTATGAACGCCAGCTAAATACTTGCTTTCACAGGAGTACCATGATGACCAGTATGAGGGGCCTGGGCTGTTAAGACAAACCATTGGCGCCCCTTGATCTTGTTATGAACGCGTTAATGGGCTCATAGAATGACGCTCCCCTTGCCCACTACATTTCATACCACTTACAGCGGCATTTACCATTTTAAGAGCTGTGGCGGAGCTCCGCTCTGCACATGGTGGTTAGAGCCAGATGATGACTGAATAATTCAGCCGTAATATGCTGAGAAACATGTGGACTCGTTTGCGAGCCAGCTTCAAAGTTAGAGACCTGACAATAGGATGTAACTTTAGCTGTGCATCCGAGGCTCAGCGGTAACATCCCAGGAGGAGCATTACAGCACTTCCCAGAACTTCATCATCATAAAGTCATGTGATGTGTGGAATGGCCATATAAGACGGACGTTTTGTGTGATTCAGTGAGTGTGTAATCTAGTGTGTAAGGTGGCTGTCACAGGTTTACCGTGAGAAAGAGGAGCCAGAAGACCACAGCATTTGATTTCTCCTACTCCTGCACTGGTTAGAAGAACTTCACCTTCACATTAAATGGTGCAAGTTTATTTTAGCAGTGCAGGGGTTAATTTTCTCAGTTGAGAGTTCCTGGAAGCTTTGATAAGGCTCTCTGCTGTGCACTGTTTGCCACTCCCATCTCCTATATATACTGGGTCCTGGCTAGCTCTCATTGTCAGAACAAGATAATGCTGCATGGCTGAAGGTTGTTGGTGGTGGTTATTGGAGTTGGCAGTTGGTGGATTTATCTGTGACTGTTGCTAGGTTTTGAGTGTGTGATAATTCCCTTTCTTCTCCTGCTTTTGTTTATCCTCATCCTCCACTAGTCGGTGAACTTCTCTGTTGTCTGTGTGAGTATATTTGTGTGTTTGGTATTTTTCGTTATCTCTGTTCGAATTACCTTGTTAGTCTGGTTGGTATATTACAGTACACTACAACTTTTACCATGATGGCTGAGGTGTGTTGTCATCTGCATTTTTCCATTCTCTTTTATTGGAGTTCAAAAAATAGCCAAGGAAAAGATTTATGTAAATTTTTGGGAAAATTCTGGTAGTGAATGGAGAGAGTAGTGCATTCACTGACATGTCTCTATTTTTAGAGATGCAGAACAGAAGCTCTTTCCAGAGAAAATTTGGGTCCCATAAGTGAATACTAGGGTTGAGCGAAACGGGTCGGCCATTTTCAGAAGTCGCCGACTTTTGGCAAAGTCGGGTTTCATGAAACCCGACCCGACCCCTGTGTGGGGTCGGCCATGAAGTCGGCGATCTTCTGAATCTGGAATCGGAATTCCGATACCGATTCCCGATATGTTTAAGATATCGGGAATTGGTATATACTCACCCTCGGACGCGCCCTGGTTGTAACCCGCAGCCTTCCTTCCTAAGAATCAGCGCTTGAAGGAACTTTCGATGATGTCACGGCTTCTGATTGGTCGCATGACGCCCATGTGACCGCTCACGCGACCAATCAGAAGCCGTGACGTCATTGAAAGGTCCTACAATCGCTGATTCTTAGTAAGGAAGGCTCCCGGTTACAACCAGGGCGCGTCCGAGGGTGAGTATAGCAATATTTTTTTTTTTATTCTTTATTTTACACATTAATATGGATCGCAGGGCCTGAAGGAGAGTTTCCTCTCCTTCAGACCCTGGGAACCATTAGAAACCCAATGCACTGCATTGGGTTTCGTGTTTCGGCCGACCCCAACCCCGACTTTTCTATAGGATCAGCCAATTTCACTCGACCCGACTTTTGAAAAAGTCGGGTTTCGTGAAATCTGACCCGATCCTATAAAAACAAAAGTCGCTCAACCCTAGTGAATACTATGATATATTCTACAAATGTCATACATTTCCATAACCTATTATTGTATTCCTTTTATTATATTATTCTATTATATTATATATTTAGGTTATTTCCATAACCTTGCATTATATTCTATGAGGGGGGCTGCATTATGTTCTACGAGGGGGGCTACATTATATTCTATGAAGGGGGCTACTGTATATTTATAAAGCCAGGAGGAACCCAGTAAACTTAAAATATAACTTTTAACCCCTTTACCCCCAAGGGTGGTTTGCACGTTAATGACCGGGCCAATTTTTACAATTCTGACCACTGTCCCTTTATGAGGTTATAACTCTGGAACGCTTCAATGGATCCTGGTGATTCTGACATTGTTTTCTCGTGACATATTGTACTTCATGACAATGGTAAAAATTATTTGATAGTACCTGCGTTTATTTGTGAAAAAAACGGAAATTTGGCGAAAATTATGAAAATTTCGCAATTTTCCAACTTTGAATTTTTATGCAATTAAATCACAGAGATATGTCACACAAAATACTTAATAAATAACATTTCCCACATGTCTACTTTACATCAGCACAATTTTGGAAACAAAATTTTTTTTTGTTAGGGAGTTATAAGGGTTAAAAGTTGACCAGCAATTTCTCATTTCTACAACACCATTTTATTTTAGGGACCACATCTCATTTGAAGTCATTTTGAGGGGTCTATATGATAGAAAATACCCAAGTGTGACACCATTCTAAAAACTACACCCCTCAAGGTGCTCAAAACCATATTCAAGAAGTTTATTAACCCTTCTGGTGCTTCACAGGAATTTTTTGAATGTTTAAATAAAAATGAACATTTAACTTTTTTTCACAAAAAATTTAATTCAGCTCCAATTTGTTTTATTTTACCAAGGGTAACAGGAGAAAATGGACCCCAAACATTGTTGTACAATTTGTCCTGAGTATGCCAATACCCCACATGTGGGGGTAAACCACTGTTTGGGCGCATGGCAGAGCTCGGAAGCGAAGGAGTGCCATTTGACTTTCAATGCAAAATTGACTGGAATTGAGATGGGACGCCATGTTTCGTTTGGAGAGCCCCTGATGTGGCTAAACATTGAAACCCCCCACAAGTGACACCATTTTGGAAAGTAGACCCCCTAAGGAACTTATCTAGAGGTGTGGTGAGCACTTTGACCCAACAAGTGCTTCACAGAAGTTTATAATGTAGAACCGTAAAAATAAAAAATCATATTTTTTCACAAAAATTATCTTTTCGCCCCCAATTTTTTATTTTCCCAAGGGTAAGAGAAGAAATTGGACCCCAAAAGTTGTTGTACAATTTGTCCTGAGTACGCTGATAGCCCATATGTGGGGGTAAACCACTGTTTGGGCGGATGGGAGAGCTCGGAAGGGAAGGAGCGCCGTTTGACTTTTCAAAGCAAAATTGACAGGAATTGAGATGGGACGCCATGTTGCGTTTGAAGAGCCACTGATGTGCCTAAACATTGAAACCCCCCACAAATGACACCATTTTGGAAAGTAGACCCCCTAAGGAACTTATCTAGAGGTGTGGTGAGCACTTTGACCCACCAAGTGCTTCACAGAAGTTTATAATGCAGAGCCGTAAAAATAAAACAAAATTTTTTTCCCACAAAAATTATTTTTTTAGCCCCCAGTTTTGTATTTTCCTGAGGGTAACAGGAGAAATTGGACCCCAAAATTTGTTGCCCAATTTGTCCTGAGTGCGATGATACACCATATGTGGGGGGAACCACTGTTTGGGCACATGGGAGGGCTCTGAAGGGAAGGAGTGCCATTTGAATGCAGACTTAGATGGAATGGTCTGCAGGTGTCACATTGCGTTTGCAGAGCCCCTAATGTACCTAAACAGTAGAAACCCCCCACAAGTGACACCATTTTGGAAAGTAGACCCCCTTAGGAACTTATCTAGATGTGTGCTGAGCGCTTTGACCCACCAAGGGCTTCACAGAAGTTTATAATGGAGAGCCGTAAAAATAAAACAAAAATTTTTTCCCACAAAAATTATTTTTTAGCCCCCAGTTTTGTATTTTCCCGAGGGTAACAGGAGAAAATCGACCCCACAATTTGTTGTCCAATTTGTCCTGAGTGCGCTGATACCCCATATGTGGGGGGGAACCACTGTTTGGGCGCATGGGAGGGCTCGGAAGGGAAGGAGCTCCATTTGGAATGAGGACTTAGATGGAATGGTCTGCAGGTGTCACATTGCATTTGCAGAGCCCCTAATGTACCTAAACAGTAGAAACCTCCCACAAGTGACACCATTTTGGAAACTAGACCCCCTAAGGAACTCATCTAGATGTGTTGTGATAGCTTTGAACCCCCAAGTGTTTCACTACAGTTTGTAACGCAGAGCCGTGAAAATTAAAAAAAAAAAATCTTTCCCCCCAAAATTATTTTTTAGCCCCCAGTTTTGTATTTTCCCGAGGGTAAAAGGAGAAATTCGACCCCATAAGTTGTTGTCCAATTTGTCCTGAGTACGCTGATACCCCGTATGTTGGGGGAAACCACCGTTTGAGCGCATGGCAGAGCTCGGAAGGGAAGGAGCGCCATTTGGAATGCAGACTTAGATGGAATGGTCTGCAGACGTCACATTGCGTTTGCAGAACCCCTAATGTACCTAAACAGTAGAAACCCCCCACAAGTGACCCCATATTGGAAACTAGACCCCCCAGGGAACTAATCTAGATGTGTTGTGAGAACTTTGAACCCCCAAGTGTTTCACTACAGTTTATAACGCAGAGCCGTGAAAATAAAAAATCTTTTTTTTTCCCACAAAAAATATGTTTTAGCCCCGAGTTTTGTATTTTCCCAAGGGTAACAGGAGAAATTGGACCCCAAAAGTTGTTGTCCTATTTGTCCTGAGTACGCTGATACCCCATATGTTGGGGTAAACCCCTGTTTGGGCACACGGGAGAGCTCGGAAGGGAAGAAGCACTGTTTTACTTTTTCAACGCAGAATTGGCTGGAATTGAGATCGGACGCCATGTCGCGTTTGGAGAGCCCCTGATGTGCCTAAACAGTGGAAACCCCCCAATTATAACTGAAACCCTAATCCAAACACACCCCTAACCCTAATCCCAACAGTAACCCTAACCACACCTCTAACCCTGACACACCCCTAACCCTAATCCCAACCCTATTCCCAACCGTAAATGTAATCTAAACCCTAACTGTAACTTTAGCCCCAACCCAAACTGTAGCCCTAGCCCTAACTCTAATCCTAACCCTAGCCCTAACCCTAACCCTAGCCCTAACCCTAGCCCTAACCCTAGCCCTAACCCTAACCCTAGCCCTAACCCTAGCCCTAACCCTAGCCCTAACCCTAGCCCTAACCCTAACCCTAGCCCTAACCCTAGCCCTAACCCTAGCCCTAACCCTAACCCTAGCCCTAACCCTAACCCTAGCCCTAACCCTAGCCCTAACCCTAGCCCTAGCCCTAACCCTAACTCTAACCCTAGCCCTAATGGGAAAATGGAAATAAATACATTTTTTAAATTTTTCCCTAACTAAGGGGGTGATGAAGGGGGGTTTGATTTACTTTTATAGCGGGTTTTCTAGCGGATTTTTATGATTGGCAGCCGTCACACACTGAAAGACGCTTTTTATTGCAAAAAATATTTTTTGCGTTACCACATTTTGAGAGCTATAATTTTTCTATATTTTGGTCCACAGAGTCATGTGAGGTCTTGTTTTTTGCGGGACGAGTTGATGTTTTTATTGGTAACATTTTCGGGCACGTGACATTTTTTAATCGCTTTTTATTCCGATTTTTGTGAGGCAGAATGACCAAAAACCAGCTATTCATGAATTTCTTTTGGGGGAGGCGTTTATACCGTTCCGCGTTTGGTAAAATTGATGAAGCAGTTTTATTCTTCGGGTCAGTACGATTACAGCGATACCTCATTTATATCATTTTTTTATGTTTTGGCGCTTTTATACGATAAAAACTATTTTATAGAAAAAATAATTATTTTTGCATCACTTTATTCTAAGGACTATAACTTTTTTATTTTTTTGCTGATGATGCTGTATGGCGGCTCGTTTTTTGCGGGACAAGATGACGCTTTCAGCGGTACCATGGTTAGTTATATCTGTCTTTTTGATCGCGTGTTATTCCACTTTTTGTTCGGCGGTATGATAATAAAGCGTTGTTTTTTGCCTCGTTTTTTTTTTTTTTTTTTCTTACGGTGTTTACTGAAGGGGTTAACTAGTGGGCCAGTTTTATAGGTCGGGCCGTTACGGACGCGGCGATACTAAATATGTGTACTTTTATTGTTTTTTTTTTTTTATTTAGATAAAGAAATGTATTTATGGGAATAATATTTTTTTTTTTTTCTTCATTATTTTGGAATATTTTTTTTTATTTTTTTTACACATTTGAAATTTTTTTTTTTTACTTTTTTACTTTGTCCCGGGGGGGACATCACAGATCAGTGATCTGACAGTTTGCACAGCACTCTGTCAGATCACTGATCTGATAGGAGTGCAGGCTGCTTCACAGTGCCTGCTCTGAGCAGGCTCTGTGAAGCCACCTCCCTCCCTGCAGGACCCGGATCCGCGGCCATCTTGGATCCGGGGCTGGAGGGAGCAGGGAGGGAGGTGAGACCCTCGCAGCAACGCGATCACATCGCGTTGCTGCGGGGGGCTCAGGGAAGCCCGCAGGGAGCCCCCTCCCTGCGCGGTGCTTCCCTGTACCGCCGGCACATCGCGATCATCTTTGATCGCGGTGTGCCGAGGGTTAATGTGCCGGGGGCGGTCCGTGACCGCTCCTGGCACATAGTGCCGGATGTCAGCTGCGATAAACAGCTGACACCCGGCCGCGATCGGCGGCGCTCCCCCCGTGAGCGCTGCCGATCGCATATGACGTACTATTGCGTCCTTGGGAAGTAAAGCCCACCCCACATGGACGCAATAGTACGTCTAATGGCAGAAAGGGGTTAATTATCTCTTCTAAAACATTTTCCGATGGACAAAACAAAACAAAGTGCATATAGTGCTCAAAACAACCAGTGCTCAATTAAAAAAAATGGTTTGATCTCACCACATCAGTCGCTTGTTCAGGAGCATCCAAACGTACATACGGAAGCACGGGGAATAAAGTATATGAGTATGCAGAGTAACTATACTACCCGGTCGTGCCCCTGTACTGCTCCCGTCCTGACAAGGACAGTACCCAAGTCAGACTAAATCTTGTACCCACCATAAACAGAGATAAACATCCCTACGCGTTTCCTCTCCCATAGGGGAGACTCCTCAGGGGAACAAAAAGAATTCGGGGGTATACCTCTAATACTGTATGTAATTAAGAGGTGTATAGCCCCTGCATTGGCAGGTGGCTACTATGTGTCCAGTGCACCTGACTTTTGGTGTGGACTATGGTATGGTGAGATGCATTCAGGGCCTTGCCCCCTCATATAGTCTCTCCTCCTTTTCATCCTAATTGCATGGCGTCCTACCTCACTTCCGGTCCCTGATTAACCGGGTGCTCTCAGCGTTCTATTGCCATAGCAACGCATAGTGTGTTACTGCGACAGGATTTGAATAGTCGCTTCTTTTACCAAGCGTCACAGGCATTATATTGCCTTAGCAGCCCATAACCCGGTAATCCGGCTGGTCCCTTCATTACTCTCCGTACGGATTATGCGCCACCATTTCACTATATCTCCATTTCCGGTTCAAGGCGCTAAGCACTTACGCTATTGCGCAATAATGTTCTAGGCGTTATGTTACCACGCCGATCCATAATCCGATTTACCACTGCCATGCATGCGGGCTCCATGCCGAACCTGAAATCAACTCCACTTCCTGTTAGCCGCACCAGTCGTTTCCCCTCCTGCGCAGTACCGCCCCACAAGCGACCTCCATCTGCGTCCCCGCTTCCATGACTACCGTCCGTCATGGCTATGCGTGTGCGCGTGCGCATATTTCTCCGGCCAATACCGGTCCCTGCTTCTATGACAGAAATCTGTCAAGGTTCGCGCATGCGTCCTCAGGTCCCGCAACTCCATGATTTGCTGGCGGGTACATTGTGTGTACCTAATCTCTCAGTACACATCCGGACATTGTGCCATTTAATTGATAATAAACAGGACGTACTACTATATTCGCATGGTAATTCTACTTCCCAAATCGGCAAAATCAGCCCATAAATACTTATAAACCCCAATCCAAAAGGGGAGAGACAGGGAAGGGAAGGAGGAGGGAGGAGGGGGGGAAGGAGATAGGATAAAGCGCCGCTATACCGGGACCTATGAAGATGTCAAAATAAGAGAAGATAATTGATACAGGGGGGAAAGGCCCCTTTGAATATATCCATAGAAAATATTAAACACAAAACTCTCCTTTATTCGTCCCCCCAAGATTAGGTAGGAGAAAAGTATTTATTTCCAGGAAATGGCAATGGCTCATGACCCCAACATCCCAATGGATGAAACTCATCCTGTTTTTATGACTAGCAATTCCCTGACAGCCGAAACACCAACTCCAACCCATTAACCCATTAAGCACCAAAGAAGGGGATACAGATATCCAACCCCCCAATTTCTCAAAGAAAACAACTATAATTTAACTGCTCATTTAGACCCTCCGGATGACAAGTATGGAGGCGAAAAATCCACCTAGATTCCTTTTGGAGCAGGAGCCTATCATAGTCTCCTCCTCTTCTGGGTGGTTTCACTTTCTCGATACCCATAAATTGTATGGCCTTCCTGTCCCCATTATGCATAACATTAACATGTCTGGCCACTGAAGTCTCCCTTCTGTTACGAATGTCTCCCAGGTGTTCACCTATTCTTCTCCTGAATTCTCTGCAAGTTTTCCCTACATAGGCCTTCCCACATCTGCACATGATCCGATAGATGATCCCTTTTGTTTTGCAATTGATGAAATCCCTGATCTCAAACGATTCACCAATACCTTCGAACCTCTTTCCCACTGTTACATGCTCGCAGGCCATACAGTTACCACAGCGATAACATCCACAAGTCTTTCCTGGTAACCAGGTTTCTCTGATAGTAGGTGTAACAAAGTGGCTGCGTACCAATCGATTTCCAATAGTCTTACTCTTTCTGTACGTGATAAGGGGTCTTTCACCTACAAACTCTCTGATGTCTTCGTCCATCTGAAGAATACCCCAATGTTTTTGTACCACTTGTCTGACCATTTGGGCCCCATTATCATAGGTACAGATGAGTCTGGCTTTTTCATTTGAATGTTCAATTCTCTTTTTGGGTACCATCAAATCCCTCCTATCTTGTTCCTTTGCATATTTGAATGCTTCCCTCAATATTCGATCAGGGTACCCTCTGGTCAGGAACCTACGACGCAGGTCATCCGCCTTGATCTTAAAGTCCCTAGTATTGGAACAATTTCTTTTTAGGCATAGATATTGGCCCTTAGGTATGCCCTTCCTCAGGGGATATGGATGGTGGCTTTCCCATTTCAAAAAAGAGTTGGTGGAAGTGGGTTTTCGAAAGATGGTAGTTTCTAATATACCCCCATTTGTGGGTTTCGTAATCAGAACATCGAGAAAAGCAAGTCTCGAAGGGTCCACTTCATAGGTGAATCTGAGGCCTATCTCATTCTGATTGAGTAGATCTATAAACTCCTTAAAATCAGAGATGGCACCCCGCCATAAAATGAAAACATCGTCTATAAATCTCACCCATAAATCTATCTTGCTGGTGAAATGCACAGATCTATCCGAAAACACGATGGTGTCCTCCCACCAGCCCAGGAACAGGTTTGCGTAACTTGGCGCACATGGATTACCCATGGCGGTGCCCCTGAGCTGGTGGAGGACCTTACCATCAAAAGTGAAATAATTGTTCAACAAAACAAATTCAAGGAGAGAGATGACCAATTCATTGTGGGGGGCATATTGGCATCCCCTTGTGCCCAAAAAATGTTTAACGCCAAGAATCCCAAAATTGTGTGGGATTGATGAATATAAGGCCTCAATGTCAATACTTGCCAGAAGTACTTCAGGTTCCACACATACACTGTCCAATTTACTCAGAAGGTCAGCCGTATCCCTCAGGTGCGATGGCAATGCACTCACAAAGGGTCTGAGGATTTCGTCCAGATAATTACCCACATTTTGGCTAATACTCCCGATCCCTGATACAATGGGTCTTCCCTTAAGAGGGTGTAGGCCCTTATGCAGTTTTGGAAGTGCATAGAACGTAGCCATCACCGGGTACTTAGGGAGGAGATAGTCATACTCCTCCTGGCTAATCAGTTTTTTGTTTAAAGCCCCATCCAATATGTTTTTTAATGTATCTGTTGTAGTGTCCATCTGGTAACCTCTAATCTGAGTATACGTGGCCGTATCATTTAATAGGGAGAGACACATATCCCTATATCCCCCCACATTCATAACGACCATGTTTCCCCCTTTGTCGGAGGGTTTGATCACTATAGATGTGTCTCTCTCCAAACCCCGGAGAGACTCCATCTGATTTTTTGTAAGATTGTATCTAATATGGGAACTCTCATTTTGTTTGATTTCTTCCGTGGTCAGTTGGAGAAACACATCTATAGCAGAAACATCCCCCCCCCATTGGTGGCATCCTAGTACTCTTCTTTTTTAAAGATGAAAATGGACCCTGACCCCTTGTGGAAGGCAGTGTACGGTCAAGATTGGCCAAGAGCTGCACATCCTGGAATATATCCACAGGGATGTCCAGTCCTGCGCAAATCCGCCTATTCTGTTGTTTAAAAAATTTATGCCATCTTAATTTCCTGACAAACAGGTTTAAATCTTTAACGCAATCAAAGGTAGAGAAGTCTGTGGTGGGAATAAAGGATAGCCCCTTACTTAGTACCGTCATTTCTGCTTCACTGATGTTTTTATCCGATAGGTTCACCACCTGTAGCTCTAGTCCCTGTTGAATGGGTTCCTGCTCCTCAGGGAGTATGTGCTGTCTAAAAAACCCGGTCTAGACACTGGGTGAAAGTTACCCCCTCTTGAGTAGCCTCTGTTTTTACCCCTCTGCCGGCCACGAGTTGATCTCTGTCTCGTCTCTGAATCCGAGATGTCCGTTTCTGTTGAGGACAGGTCTGTTTCCCTTTCCCCTCTCTCTATACGGTCTCCCAGAAACTGATAGATTTTATTGTCCCGGAAGTCCTGGAGATCCCTTAGAAATTGTTTATGTTTCCTCTCTTTTAATTTATACTGGAATTTTTCAATTGAGTTCTGTAATTGTGTTTCCTTCACCCCAAAGTCACTTTCACCTTTGAATTTATTGACTATCTCAATCTGTTCTTTTAATTTTGTATTTAACTTCTCAAAATTATTTTTTTCCTCTATAACCAGTAAATTCATAAATCTTAAGGAGCTATTCGTTGCTTCCTTTTCCCAGAGACTTAGTAGCTGAGAACTCCGACACCGGGGGGCCGGCAGTAGGGTGATGCGTAATCCCCTCGGTACTATATTATTCCTAGTGTAACATAACATAAACAATTTCTAAGGGATCTCCAGGACTTCCGGGACAATAAAATCTATCAGTTTCTGGGAGACCGTATAGAGAGAGGGGAAAGGGAAACAGACCTGTCCTCAACAGAAACGGACATCTCGGATTCAGAGACGAGACAGAGATCAACTCGTGGCCGGCAGAGGGGTAAAAACAGAGGCTACTCAAGAGGGGGTAACTTTCACCCAGTGTCTAGACCGGGTTTTTTAGACAGCACATACTCCCTGAGGAGCAGGAACCCATTCAACAGGGACTAGAGCTACAGGTGGTGAACCTATCGGATAAAAACATCAGTGAAGCAGAAATGACGGTACTAAGTAAGGGGCTATCCTTTATTCCCACCACAGACTTCTCTACCTTTGATTGCGTTAAAGATTTAAACCTGTTTGTCAGGAAATTAAGATGGCATAAATTTTTTAAACAACAGAATAGGCGGATTTGCGCAGGACTGGACATCCCTGTGGATATATTCCAGGATGTGCAGCTCTTGGCCAATCTTGACCGTACACTGCCTTCCACAAGGGGTCAGGGTCCATTTTCATCTTTAAAAAAGAAGAGTACTAGGATGCCACCAATGGGGGGGGATGTTTCTGCTATAGATGTGTTTCTCCAACTGACCACGGAAGAAATCAAACAAAATGAGAGTTCCCATATTAGATACAATCTTACAAAAAATCAGATGGAGTCTCTCCGGGGTTTGGAGAGAGACACATCTATAGTGATCAAACCCTCCGACAAAGGGGGAAACGTGGTCGTTATGAATGTGGGGGGATATAGGGATATGTGTCTCTCCCTATTAAATGATACGGCCACGTATACTCAGATTAGAGGTTACCAGATGGACACTACAACAGATAAATTAAAAAACATATTGGATGGGGCTTTAAACAAAAAACTGATTAGCCAGGAGGAGTATGACTATCTCCTCCCTAAGTACCCGGTGATGGCTACGTTCTATGCACTTCCAAAACTGCATAAGGGCCTACACCCTCTTAAGGGAAGACCCATTGTATCAGGGATCGGGAGTATTAGCCAAAATGTGGGTAATTATCTGGACGAAATCCTCAGACCCTTTGTGAGTGCATTGCCATCGCACCTGAGGGATACGGCTGACCTTCTGAGTAAATTGGACAGTGTATGTGTGGAACCTGAAGTACTTCTGGCAAGTATTGACATTGAGGCCTTATATTCATCAATCCCACACAATTTTGGGATTCTTGGCGTTAAACATTTTTTGGGCACAAGGGGATGCCAATATGCCCCCCACAATGAATTGGTCATCTCTCTCCTTGAATTTGTTTTGTTGAACAATTATTTCACTTTTGATGGTAAGGTCCTCCACCAGCTCAGGGGCACCGCCATGGGTAATCCATGTGCGCCAAGTTACGCAAACCTGTTCCTGGGCTGGTGGGAGGACACCATCGTGTTTTCGGATAGATCTGTGCATTTCACCAGCAAGATAGATTTATGGGTGAGATTTATAGACGATGTTTTCATTTTATGGCGGGGTGCCATCTCTGATTTTAAGGAGTTTATAGATCTACTCAATCAGAATGAGATAGGCCTCAGATTCACCTATGAAGTGGACCCTTCGAGACTTGCTTTTCTCGATGTTCTGATTACGAAACCCACAAATGGGGGTATATTAGAAACTACCATCTTTCGAAAACCCACTTCCACCAACTCTTTTTTGAAATGGGAAAGCCACCATCCATATCCCCTGAGGAAGGGCATACCTAAGGGCCAATATCTACGCCTAAAAAGAAATTGTTCCAATACTAGGGACTTTAAGATCAAGGCGGATGACCTGCGTCGTAGGTTCCTGACCAGAGGGTACCCTGATCGAATATTGAGGGAAGCATTCAAATATGCAAAGGAACAAGATAGGAGGGATTTGATGGTACCCAAAAAGAGAATTGAACATTCAAATGAAAAAGCCAGACTCATCTGTACCTATGATAATGGGGCCCAAATGGTCAGACAAGTGGTACAAAAACATTGGGGTATTCTTCAGATGGACGAAGACATCAGAGAGTTTGTAGGTGAAAGACCCCTTATCATGTACAGAAAGAGTAAGACTATTGGAAATCGATTGGTACGCAGCCACTTTGTTACACCTACTATCAGAGAAACCTGGTTACCAGGAAAGACTTGTGGATGTTATCGCTGTGGTAACTGTATGGCCTGCGAGCATGTAACAGTGGGAAAGAGGTTCGAAGGTATTGGTGAATCGTTTGAGATCAGGGATTTCATCAATTGCAAAACAAAAGGGATCATCTATCGGATCATGTGCAGATGTGGGAAGGCCTATGTAGGGAAAACTTGCAGAGAATTCAGGAGAAGGATAGGTGAACACCTGGGAGACATTCGTAACAGAAGGGAGACTTCAGTGGCCAGACATGTTAATGTTATGCATAATGGGGACAGGAAGGCCATACAATTTATGGGTATCGAGAAAGTGAAACCACCCAGAAGAGGAGGAGACTATGATAGGCTCCTGCTCCAAAAGGAATCTAGGTGGATTTTTCGCCTCCATACTTGTCATCCGGAGGGTCTAAATGAGCAGTTAAATTATAGTTGTTTTCTTTGAGAAATTGGGGGGTTGGATATCTGTATCCCCTTCTTTGGTGCTTAATGGGTTAATGGGTTGGAGTTGGTGTTTCGGCTGTCAGGGAATTGCTAGTCATAAAAACAGGATGAGTTTCATCCATTGGGATGTTGGGGTCATGAGCCATTGCCATTTCCTGGAAATAAATACTTTTCTCCTACCTAATCTTGGGGGGACGAATAAAGGAGAGTTTTGTGTTTAATATTTTCTATGGATATATTCAAAGGGGCCTTTCCCCCCTGTATCAATTATCTTCTCTTATTTTGACATCTTCATAGGTCCCGGTATAGCGGCGCTTTATCCTATCTCCTTCCCCTCCTCCTCCCTCCTCCTTCCCTTCCCTGTCTCTCCCCTTTTGGATTGGGGTTTATAAGTATTTATGGGCTGATTTTGCCGATTTGGGAAGTAGAATTACCATGCGAATATAGTAGTACGTCCTGTTTATTATCAATTAAATGGCACAATGTCCGGATGTGTACTGAGAGATTAGGTACACACAATGTACCCGCCAGCAAATCATGGAGTTGCGGGACCTGAGGACGCATGCGCGAGCCTTGACAGATTTCTGTCATAGAAGCAGGGACCGGTATTGGCCGGAGAAATATGCGCACGCGCACACGCATAGCCATGACGGACGGTAGTCATGGAAGCGGGGACGCAGATGGAGGTCGCTTGTGGGGCGGTACTGCGCAGGAGGGGAAACGACTGGTGCGGCTAACAGGAAGTGGAGTTGATTTCAGGTTCGGCATGGAGCCCGCATGCATGGCAGTGGTAAATCGGATTATGGATCGGCGTGGTAACATAACGCCTAGAACATTATTGCGCAATAGCGTAAGTGCTTAGCGCCTTGAACCGGAAATGGAGATATAGTGAAATGGTGGCGCATAATCCGTACGGAGAGTAATGAAGGGACCAGCCGGATTACCGGGTTATGGGCTGCTAAGGCAATATAATGCCTGTGACGCTTGGTAAAAGAAGCGACTATTCAAATCCTGTCGCAGTAACACACTATGCGTTGCTATGGCAATAGAACGCTGAGAGCACCCGGTTAATCAGGGACCGGAAGTGAGGTAGGACGCCATGCAATTAGGATGAAAAGGAGGAGAGACTATATGAGGGGGCAAGGCCCTGAATGCATCTCACCATACCATAGTCCACACCAAAAGTCAGGTGCACTGGACACATAGTAGCCACCTGCCAATGCAGGGGCTATACACCTCTTAATTACATACAGTATTAGAGGTATACCCCCGAATTCTTTTTGTTCCCCTGAGGAGTCTCCCCTATGGGAGAGGAAACGCGTAGGGATGTTTATCTCTGTTTATGGTGGGTACAAGATTTAGTCTGACTTGGGTACTGTCCTTGTCAGGACGGGAGCAGTACAGGGGCACGACCGGGTAGTATAGTTACTCTGCATACTCATATACTTTATTCCCCGTGCTTCCGTATGTACGTTTGGATGCTCCTGAACAAGCGACTGATGTGGTGAGATCAAACCATTTTTTTTAATTGAGCACTGGTTGTTTTGAGCACTATATGCACTTTGTTTTGTTTTGTCCATCGGAAAATGTTTTAGAAGAGATAATTAAAAGTTATATTTTAAGTTTACTGGGTTCCTCCTGGCTTTATATATGTACTTCTATTAGAGGACCATCTAGGGGTCCCAAATACATGGTTACACCCTAGTTATTAGCTTTTGTGGGGCTACTGTATATTCTATAAGGGGACTACATTATATTCTATGAGGGGCTACTTTATTTTCTATAAGGGGACTACCCCAACCCCTGCTACATAATTAAGACATGTACTACCTTATATTATACCCTGATATTAGCGTGTTTTATCGCACAGTTGGCAGTCTTGTATTTATTTCTATGTAGCTACATTGTGGGCCCCAAGAATGATTTTCTCTGGTGGGCCCAAGGTGCTCCAGTCTGACGCTGCTGGTCAATGTATGGTTAGGAAAGTGTGATTAATCACCATAGCTACCATTGAATTGGCGGAGCCCAGTTCAGTTCTAACATACTTCCTGTGAACTAGTAAAAACTAGTTTAGTCCAGGGAAGGACCACCAAGGAAGCTGCCTGAATTCATTTCAGTCCAGAATGAGGGGAACTTATTCTCTACATACTGTAGACGCCTCTACAAAGGAGTGATTCCTCATACAGTCAGGAGACATAAGTATGACCAAGTGCTCTTCTGCCTACTATATTTCCCATGTGCTTCTAGCTGGAAACTAGATCCACGTGTCAACCATGCCATAAACTTTGTCTGTTATACTTCATGCAATAGGGAATGGTAGGGCCAAAACCGCAAGTACTTCCATAGTGTGTCGCTATGGGGAGCCAACCCAATATTTCCTCCAATAACAAGTGAAAAGAATTGTGCTCCAGCTGCCCTGAGAGGCCCTAACCTTGCATGTTTCATAAGGAGAAGACATCTTTTTTCATATTCACAATATCCAGTGAAATCTATGCTGTGAATTATCACCACATTGCCTTTAAGTGAGAGAGATTATACTCCATTTTTTCCTTCAGTAAAGTGTTGCGTTTACAAGTTCACACGTGTGTTCGGCTGTTTGAAATTGCAGGTATATCAGGATCTCTCCAACACGTCATGTCTTAGGGGAGTTCTCTTTCCTTTCTTGCTTATTAAAATTGTTTTTGAAGGATACAAGTTACTACAATAATTATATTTATGAAACAAAGTTGATCTTGTCCTAATACACACCTTAAGAATTGTTCAACCTATTTATCAGCAGTTCTTATTTATCTCCTCAACTAAAATACCTTACATAGACATCTACGAGCATTTTATGAATACATGCCATAATTTCTGGTAATAATTCAAAGTATTATTTTCATATTATTATAGCCAACTTTACAAGCATTGCAAATCTGGGTAATACATCAAAATGTAGCCGGCATCTAATTTTTTTCTCCGGAGCAAAGGCCTCTTAAATGATACCCGTTGACCTCTTTTGACTTCACTTGCCCTTGTGGTGCTTCAATAATGTATCACATTTATAATAAGTCATTGCTGAATGGCTAAAACTTTATGCTCTATGTATGACATTGTTCTTCAAGAATGAGCTTTGTAGCCTCTCATTTATTGAGTTATACCGCTGTCAGATGATTAGAAATGATATTCCATTAACTGTTTTGCCATGTACAAACGCTGCAAAGGTAAAGTGAAAAACTCAACTTTATATTTACGTTTATAACTTATAAGTTAACTTTTATATACACAACTTTTTTCTATACTTCTGTTTTCTATTTATGTAGACATTGGGACATTATCATGCTATGAAATTGCTATGAACTTGACATTTCCTTCAATTTCTCAATCCATTAGCCCCCTTATCCTTGTTTCTTTAGGACCCATTTGCACCCATCAGAGTCTAGTCTATTGACTTTCATCTCATCGCTCCAAGTTGCCCTTTCCAATCTTCCACTGTGAATTTCATACATTTTTTGCAAACTCGAACCGACGCTTCTCATGATGATATTGAAGTTGAGGCTTCTTCACCTTTTTTTCGGGCCACCATTTCAGAATTGTGTAATGTGCCTCGCATGGTGCTTGTATCGATGTCTGTGATCTCACTATTATGAAGCATATAAGCCACCTCCACTGCTATGTTTATCGCCTCAAAACTTATAGACCTTGTGATGAGCCAACATGTTGAATACGATATTTTGACTGGATGTCCACATCTTGTCTTCTGAATGGATGGACAGACTTCATTTTCTATTCTCCCAACTGTTATGGCACTCACATGATGTAGTTTGGCAATTTTCTTGGCCTTGGCTGGATGATGCTCTTTCTCTTTTCTTGGGAAATATTCATGGCTGCTCCTCAATTCGAACCAAAGACCTTTCATTTGGGAATCAGCCTAATAATACTTTGAGCTATTAGGGAATATGATAACAGGTTGTATTTTGTAGTATTCAGGAAGAAAAAGATTTTTCCACCACCAGGAGCAAAACAGTTACAATGCAGTGACAAGACATGAATCTGCATAACTAATCATATGCTTAAACAGTTGCAAGTCAAATTTGTGTATGAGATAGCCAAGATGATAGCCTATGAAACGATGGTAGACTAACATTCAAAGCAGTAGTGGATGGTGAGATATGGGGCCTGATAGTTAAAAGTTCTAAACTTTGTTACCCTTTTGCTTGACGGTGTATAAATAATGCATGCAAGGTGCTGGATTTGATAATGACCATCCACACTAGTGTCATTGTCACTGTGTTATAAAATAATGTCCAGACCTTGGAAAATAAAAGTACACATACTTGGTATAGCCGTGTCTGCAATGATCCAACCTATAAAACTGTCCCACTATTTAACCCCTTTAGTGAAGACCATAAAAAATAAATTAAAAAAAGGCAAGAAACAATGCTTTATCATCATACTGCTGAACAAAAAGTGGAATGAAACGCGATTAAAAAGATGGATTCAAATTAACATGGTACTGCTGAAAACGTAATCTTGTCCCGCAAAAACAAGGCCCCAGAGAGCTCCATGAGTGGAAAAATAAAAAAGTTATAGCTCTCTCAATAAAGCAATGCAAAAATAATTTTGTCTATAAAATAGTTTTTATTGTCTAAAAGCGCCAAAACCTCAAAAAATGATATACATGAGCTGTTGCTGTAATTGTACTGACCCGAAGAATAAAACTGCCTTATCAATTTTACCACACATAGAACGGCATAACACCCCCCAAAAAAAATATCCTGAATTGCAGGTTTTTGTTCACACATGAGTCACACATGACTCTCTGGGCCAAAATATGGAAAAATTATAGCTCTCAAAATATGGTGATGCAAAAACTATTTTTTGCAATAAAAAGCGCCTTTTAGTGTGTGACAGCTGCTAAACATAAAAACCCAATATAAATATGGTATCGCTGTAATCGCACCGACCAGAAGAATAAAGTCGCCTGATCAATTTTACCATGCGAGGAACGGCATAAAAATAAATAAAATCAATTTTTCAACAAATGTTATTTTTTTCATTCTGCCTCCCAAAGATCGCAGTAAGGCTTGGCACACATTTATCCTGTGCTCTGCGCTGAACTCTTACATCGTTGGTTTCCATAAATTTCTGAAATATGTGATTCAGACGGAACCTCTGGCGGAAGATTACCTATAATGAGGCAGATGGAGGCACCGTGGGCACCATCTGACCTGTGAACTGGCGGTGTCGGTGTTTTAAGGATTGCATAAAAGTGCTGTTGGACACAGTTCAATTCAATTCAATTCAATTCAATTCAAATGAGCTTTTTTGGCAGGACTAAGTACATGTTAGCATTGCCAAAGCATATGGTAAAAATACAGGGGTGGGGGAGGGAGGCATATAGAGGTCCAGGGTATATCAAATTCTTTTTAGAGGATAGGGGATGTTTCCAGGGTGGGGTATAGGAGTCCATGACATATCAGGCTCTTTAGTCGGAGGATAGGGATATGTCCAGTGTTGGGGTACGGGAGTCCATGACATATCAGGCTCCTCTTAGTCTGTGGCAGGCACTGACATATTCCGCTGCTACGGCCACTGCACTTTCCTCTTCCCCAGTATTATCGGCAGTTTCTCTTCCTCCTCCTTGGAGGTGAAGTCTGGGAGGAGATCAGACAGTCTCTTGAAGTGAGTGTCCCTCACTGCGGAGTATTTGTTTTGTGTTTTGTGCGCTTCTGAAAAGAAGAACACCACTGAACATAAGCTAGAGAGAGTCCAGAGTAACTCTCCTGCCTCACTATATTCAATGTATCCCTCGAAGTTTCATCTGAATCACGTCACTCAGACAATTAGATGGAAACCCTAATGTATGTGGTCAGCGTAGCGCAGGGGTGGGGAACCTCAGGCCCCAGTGTCATTTACGGCCCTCGATGATCTTTTATAAGGCCCCCGAGCAGATTCTCATTGACCGCATTCTTGGGCAAGGAGTTGTATTTTGATTGCCACAAGCTCATTAATTTCTTCTTGCTCTGTTAGAACACACATGCAGTGTTCACTACTGGACACTGAAGGGCATGCAATGAAAGATTACATCCTGAAACCAGTGCCAGAGTGAGGATGCATTTTGAGTTTGTACGGCCCCCTGAAGGATGGTATAAATATCCAAATAGCCCTTGGCAGAAAAAAATATTCCTCACCCCTGGCGTAGAGCATTGAATAGCTGTGATCCCTAACATTATGTAAAATGTTCCCAATAAAAGCTTCAACTGAATCCACAAAAAAAGAAAGCACTTTCCCAGGTCTGTCATCTGTTAATGGCTGCCACATTACTGGTAGCACAAAGGCTCTGGAAAAGCGAAATGGCTCCTCACCTGCCAAAGGAAATTCAGCAAATTCTCCGCTCTCAAATCCAAATGCCACCTCCCTTATGAGCCCCACAGTGTACATAAACCACATATAGCGTCAACGTTTGACATCTCTGAAGTGATGAAAGGCCGCCTAACTTACAGGTGCATGCCTCCAGAAGCATGGGCTGGGCATAACGTACTGGTGACTACAACGTACTGGTCACTATAGCTGCACCTATAATTATTGCCCACACTATCTCTCACTATCAGACACCATCATTCTCCTTGATCACTCCCATACTCATCTTTATTTCACTGAACACCATTTTCCAGCATACATGCACCCACATCTTTTTTCCCCCACGTTCCCTCGCTTCCTTCCCCTATTCCCCGCCTTCCTTATTCCTTCACCCATATTATCACCATCTTAACCTGTTTGGTGATTATGTGAATTATTCCACTATACATTCATGAAGTATTTATTATTTTTATTTTTATATAAAGTATTATCCTTGATTCATTTTCATTTATAATATTTTTTATTTTTAGTTCCTTTTTTTCTATGTTTAGTTTCCATTAATATTTCCATATCCTCTTGGATATTGGGTCTCCTAGCCTCCCTCCTCCATTCTTTGCCCCCTACCGCTTGAACTGAGCACATAATTCCTATTTCCATCTATGGTAGTACAATCCATGTAGCATCTACCATGCGGTTGTACCTTCATTCTTGGCTTTACTTATCATACTCAATTAATCACTCTGACAGGAGTTGTACTCATGGGTCTGTCTGTGCCTGTGTTACCTGCGCCTACTGTTATGATAAGGTAATTCAGTACCACAATGGACATAGAGGTCAGAGCACATACAGTGACCTGACAATAACCCAAAAACATTGAACGAGCTCTGAGACGTGGGAACTCTGCTGACCGCAATCCCTAATCCTCTCCAACCACACTAGAGGCAGCTGTGGATTGCGCCTAACGCCCCCTATGCAACTCGGCACAGCCTGAGAAACTAGCTAGCCTGAAGATAGAAAATAAGCCTACCTTGCCTCAGAGAAATACCCCAAAGGAAAAGGCAGCCCCCACATATAATGGCTGTGAGTTAAGATGAAAAGACAAACGTAGAGATGAAATAGATTTAGCAAAGTGAGGCCCGACTTTCTGAACAGAGCGAGGATAGGAAAGGTAACTTTGCGGTCAACACAAAACCCTACAAAAACCACGCAAAGGGGGCAAAAAGACCCTCCGTACCGAACTAACGGCACGGAGGTACACCCTCTGCGTCCCAGAGCTTCCAGCAAGCAGGAAAAAACAAAAAGACAAGCTGGACAGAAAAAACAGCAAACAAAATAGCAAAGCGGAACTTAGCTATGCAGAGCAGCAGGCCACAGGAACGATCCAGGAGGAAACAGGTCCAATACTCGAACATTGACTGGAGGCCAGGATCAAAGCACTAGGTAGAGTTAAATAGAGCAGCACCTAACGACTTCACCACATCACCTGAGGAAGGAAACTCAGAAGCCGCAGTACCACTTTCCTTCACCAACGGAAGCTCACAGAGAGAGTCAGCCGAAGTACCACTTGTGACCACAGGAGGGAGCTCTGCCACAGAATTCACAACAGCCTACTGAGTCTCCATGTCTGATCACGTGACTCGGCGTCAATGGTCACATGATGTGGGTGATGGGGGCTTCTGGGTCCTCCTTGCACACATGGGTAGATTCCCCCCAGTTCACTACGGATGACCTCCCCTGACAAAGGACAGTCCGCATTGGAGTGTGCGCCGCACCTGTGTCACCTTCCACCCAGGTAACTTTTCCTCTCTTCATTGTGCCCCAGGTTTCACTGCAGCCTCAGCTCCATAGGAATTGATCTACACCCTTACCACCTCCCTGGTCTCACTGGCATTGTGTTTACCTATATTACTTCTAGCCCTATGCACACTAAGTTTTATTTCATTGAGTCAGTCTGTTAACTTCACTGCCTATATCCTAGGCTTAACATGGCAGATCCCCCCACATAACCTTTTATCATTGTTTTTAAAGAGCACTTGCACTCTGACCTCTCCATATTTATATACACTGAAGGAAATAATTATTTGATCCCTTGCTGATTTTGTAAGTTTGCCCACTTACAAAGACATGAACAGTCAGTAATTTTAAGGGTAGGTTAATTTTAACATTTAAAATAAAATCCAGAAAATCACATTGTATAAGCTATATAAATTTATTTGCATTTTGCAGTGAGAAATAAGTATTTGATTCCTCTGGCAAACAAGATTTAATGCTTGGTGGAAAAAACCCTTGTTGGCAAGCACTGCAGTCAGACGTTTTTTGTAGTTGATGTTGAGGTTTGTGCACATGTCAGGAGGAATTTTGGTCCATTCCTCTTTGCAGATCATCTCTAAATTATTATGATTTTGAGGTTGTTGCTAAGCCACTCTATGACCTTAATGTGCTTCTTTTTGAGCCACTCCTTAGCTGTTTGTTTTGGGTAATTTTTAGTGATGAGCGAATATGCTCGTTACTCGAGATTTCCCAAGCACGCTTGGGTGTCCTCTGAGTATTTTTTAGTGCTCGGAGATTTAGTTGTCATCACCGCAGCTGCGTGATTTACAGCATTGACCTTGAGGAAGACGCTTCAGGTGTCGATACGCGTGGGTCTTAACACTGGCACAGCTAACTGGGGCAATTATGCCTATCATGCAAATTTCTGAGGGGCTACCTTTCTCTTAGGTTAGGTAAGATTACCAAGATATAGTGTGGAAGCTCTGTGAAACTTCTTTCATCTGCTATACCTCTGTGATCAAACATATGGTCTGGATAGCTTTTGTAGTTATACATGCCTTTTTTTGGATGGGTACTTACACCATTGTTATATTATACCTATGGGAAATGGCATTTTTTAAGAAATAACAGCATGTATTCATTATAAAGTACTTGGCTATTGTCATTTGATCATGTTGATGTACACTCTATTATAATTGGCTTCCAGTGTTTTTTGTGGTATTTACCTCATATATAAGTGGACCCGTAACCTCTACCCATGTTTGTTGGGTTTTTAACTGTTTTTAATGTTTTGTGTGATGTTCTCAATAATAAAAATTGTTATCTATTGTACTTTATGACTGATGTGGTGATCGCATTTTCTTTATGCATACACTTTTTTTACTCGGCTGGTTCTAAATGAGATATGCATTAGGTGATCCCCTCATATATTATAAATGGATGGTGCCCGCTTAAAACTGTGTTTGTACATGTAGGGTATTGGCACACTCAGGAAAAAATGTACGTCGATTTGTGGTAAAAAAAAATTCCTATTAGCCCTTAGAAAAATTAAAAACTTGGGGCTAAAACAACATTTTAGTGGTAAAAATGTAATTTATTCTTTCTTCAGTACTGGTATAAAATTCCGTGAGGTATATGTAGTGTCAATATGATCACTGCACCAGTAGATGAATTAATTGGGGAGTGTAGTGTAAAATGAATTCAGATAAAGGAGATTGTGCTGTTCTGGCAGCTCAGGAACTGTACCAATGTGACATGGCACCCTCAAACCATTCCAGCAAAATCTGAACTCCAGTAATGCGCCTCCTCCCTTCTGAGGTTTGCATTGTGCTTCAAAAGTAGTATTTCCCCACATATGAGGTATTGGCGTATTCAGAAGAAATTGCACAATAAACTATATAGTGAAATTTCTCCTGTTATCCTTATGAAAATGCAAAATTTGGGGCCAAAATAACATTTTTGTGGGGAAAATGTGATTTTTTTTATTTTCATGGCTCAACATTATAAACTTCTGTGAAGCACCTGAGTGTTCAAGGTGCTCACCATGCATCTAAGCACATTCCTTGAGGGGTCTAGTTTCCAAAATGGGGTCAAATGTTTGAGGTTTCCACTGTTTAGGGGGCTCTCCAAATGGGACATGACATACGCTAATGATTCTTGGAAATTTTATGTTCAAAAAGTAAAATGATGCACCTTCCTTTCTGAGCTTTGCCATGCGCTCAAACAGTAGTTTGCTCCCTTATATGGGGTATCGGCGCACTCAGGATAAATTGCAAAACAAATTGTATTGTGCAATTTCTCCTGTTACCCTTATGAAAATGCAATATTTTGTGCTAAAAACATATTAGTGGGGAAAATCAGATTTTTTAATTTTTACATCTCAACGTTATAAACTTCTGCGAAACACCTGAGGATTCAATGTGCCCACCACACATCTATATCATTTCCCTGAGGGGGTCTCCTTTCTGAAATGGTGTCACTTGTGGGGAATGTTTACTGTTTAGGCACATCAGGGGCTCTCCAAACGTGACATAGCGTCCACCAATGGTTCCAGCAAATTTTGCATTCAAAAAGTCAAATAGAGTTCCATCCCTTCTGAGCTTTGCTGTGCACACAAACAGTGGTTTTCTCCCTCATATGGGGAATAGTCATGCTCAGGAGAAATTACACAATAAATTTTGGGTATCTTCTATCATATAGACCCTCAAAGGGACTTCAGATGTGATGTGGTCCCTTAAAAATATGGTTTTCTAAATTTTGTTGTAAAAATTAGAAATCGCCATTGCAGTGCGCCAGCAATACAAATAGTGAGAAATTGGTGGTAAACGTTTAACCCTTATAACTTTCTAACCAAAAAAAATTTGGTTCCAAAATTGTGCTGATGTAAAGTAGACTTGTGGGAAATGTTACTTATTATGTATTTTGTGTGACGTATCTCTATGATTTAAGGGCATGAAAATTTTTAACATTTTTGCCAATTTTCTGTTTTTTTCACAAATAAATGCAAGTCGTACCAACAAAATTTTTACCACTATCATGAAGTACAATATGTCACAAAAAAATTATCTCAGAATCACCTGGATCTGTTGAAGCATTCCAGAGTTATTACCTCAGAAAGTGACAGTGGTCAGAATTGTAAAAATTGGCCTAGTTAATAACTTGCAAACCACCTTCGGGTGTAAAGTGGTTAAAGAAAATTGTTAGCACGGAAGACCAATAATTATTTTTTTTTAATATTTGCCTTTTGTGCCCAGACATGTGCTGTGGTATAGTCCTGCAAAAGGGTCTCATTGGTGGAATTCACCCTAGTTGATGCTCAAAAACTTAATTTCACTAACAACAACAGTAAAAGAGAAGCAGAAATGGTGTTGAAAATTGTTGTTATGAATTTTTGTTTGAGAAAATGTTTTTGTTTTTGAGCCCAGCTTGAAACTGGGACCCAATTCCATGCTGAGTTTGACAAAACTTCCATTTTCACTAAATATTATCAAATATGATAGTGGCGCAGATTAATAATGGTGGTTACATATCTTCACTTGTGGCTCAGAGCACACCTTCATTTCTGAAATGGCAACAATTTAAAGCTTTAGTCACTCTAAACGACTTACCAATGATCACAACCAGCGATACGACCTGGCCGTGATTGTTGGTAAGTCATTGTGTGGTCGATGGAGAGCTGTCACACAGACAGCTCTCCCCAGCGACCAACGATCAGGGGAAAGACTTCGGCATTGTTGAAACTGTCTTCAACGATGCCGAAGTCCCCCTGCAGCACCCGGGTAACCAGGGTAAACATCGGGTTACTAAGTGCAGGGCCGCGCTTAGTAACCCGATATTTACCCTGGTTACCATTATAAAAGTAAAAAAAAAAAATACTACATACTTACATTCTGATGTCTGTCACGTCCCCCGCCGGCATCCACAGGGTTAAAATTGCTTTTGGCAAGAGCGCTGCTAATGCACGTGCTGCTGCCGAGAGCTTCCCTGCACTCACTGACTGTGTCAGCGCCGGCAGTAACAGCGGTGATGTCACCGCTGTGCTCTGCTTTACGTCCGGCGCTGACACATTAGCAGTGCTCCTGCCAAAAGCAGTTTTAACCCTGTGGACGCCGGGGGATGTGACAGACATCAGAATGTAAGTATGTACTGTTTTTTTTTAACTTTTACAATGGTAACCATGGTAAATATCGGGTTACTAAACGCGGCCCTGTGCTTAGTAACCCGATATTTACCCTGGTTACAAGTGAACACAGCGATGACAGCAGGTGATCAGCGACCAAAAAATGGTCCTGATTATTCCCCAACGACCAATGATCTCCCAGCAGGGGCCTGATCGTTGGTCGCTGTCACACATAACGAGATCGTTAGCGGCATCGTTGCTATGTCACCAAAAGCGTGACATTGCAACGATATCGTTAACGATATCGTTATGTGTGACTCCCCCTTAAGTGGCAAATCATCGATTGCATTGAACTTTGACCTGTGGGGGCTTAGGCACACATATAGTAAATCACACAGCAGAAGAACATGAGGAAGTGCACAGAAAGCATTAGATGAGGATGATGACTATAATGACAATAACTAGACCATATTTAAAGAGGTCCTTTCACCAAATGTTCCATGTTGAGCTGGACACATAACATAATAGAGGCTGCAGAGCGAAATACAACTTTTTTTTATTTTGCCTCTTGTTTGTAGAGTATTGCTAGTAATGAGTTAACTTGAGATAAGTCCAAGTGGGTTTTATCATATAGCAAGTACATAAAATACAGTAGGAAGTACACACCCCAAGTGAAAAGTATCCAGCATTACCCACTATGATTCACATAGTAGGCATGGTATGCATTTTTGTATGTTGAATTGATTCAACCCCTACCCCTGGGAGATATTTTCCGGACGTGTGCCAGAAACAATGTGAGTGCACCGCTGGAGCCCACATCAAAGGGAGGGAGTCCAACATCAGCGTAAATATACGCCAGATGTCAGAAAGGGGTTAAGTGTTTTGGTCTGAAGGTTTTCTGGGGGAGGTCTGGTCTGAGGTTTGCTTACCGATAATTAGGAGTATTATTTTTTAAATTATGTACAATATCATGTTATCAGCATTTTTTTTAAATGTTTAGAGGCATGGATGAATTTTTGTACTCTTTTCACGTAATTTCCTAGAAATTACCCTAAATATTGTATAAGGAAGCATAAGAATATAGTTAATAGTAAAACAATGACAAAATTTACACTTGATATGTGCTGTATTTAAGGCAAAATAATAAAAATTAGGACCTATTCTTATAATTGCTGCTCAATAGAGATAATCAAATCTTTTGAAATTCAAATTCACCAGCTTTGATAATATTTTTTTTTATTTTTATTGATTGCAGCGAATTAATTTACCACAAATCAACATTACTGCTAAGCCTATAATTGCCAATAAGACTCAGTTTCCACAAATAATGTTTGGTGCATTTTTTATGTTGTTTTGTCTCCTTTTGATATGACATGGGAGAATAGTTAGCAGACAAGCAGATGAAAGAGAGTGTGCCTCTGTTTCCTCAGCAGTTAATCAGGAATGAATATCTGGCCGTGGAATAAAGAAGGAGGGGTATGCAGACAGGGCCGTATTGTGCCACCTTAATGAGCGGTACCACGTGACCGCTCAAGCAGGAAGACGCTGCCGCGCCGAGGACAGAGATGGAGGGATGTTCGGCGCGGTGTGGGAAAGTTGAGTATGACAGCCGGGGAGGACAGGGGGGAGGATGAAGGAGGATGGGGAGCCGAGCCATGCATACAGGATGGGAGGGGGAGCCGAGCCATGCATACAGGATGGGAGGGGGGGTGAGATGAGCCATGCATACAGGATGGGAGGGGGAGATGAGTCATCCATACAGGATGGGAGGAGGGAGATGAGCATGCATACAGGATGGGAGGCGGGGAGCCGAGGCATGCATACTGTACAGGATGGGAGGGAGGGAGGTGAGCCATGCATACAGGATGGGAGGGGGAGATGAGCCATGCATACAGCATGGGGGGGGGGAGCCGAGCCATGCATACAGGATGGGAGGGGGGGAGATGAGCCATGCATACAAGATGGGAGGGAGGGAGATGGGCCATGCATGCAAGATGGGAGGGGGGATGAGCCATGCATACAAGATGGGAGGGAGGGGGCCATCATGCAGTATGGAGCATCATGTGTGGCCATTATGCAGTATGGATCATCATGTGTGGCCATTATACAGTATTGAGCATTATGTATGGCCATTATACAGTATGGAAAATCATGTGGGGTCATTATACAGTACTAGATGGCAGCCCGATTCTAAAGAATCGGGAGTCTAGAATCCATATATACTTTATTTATTCAAATGTAAGAATAATACAATTAATAAATAATAGTAAGATAGAACAAAAAATGGCTGCACTCACCAGCTCTTGACAATTCTTGTTATTTAAGGTACAGTTACACAGGATCCATGAACATGCTTATGAGGGGAGGGATGAAAGACATCAGACGACAACTTTGCGTGTTGTGGGCAGTGTCAGGTAGTAGGAAAATAGCCAGTTAATAATAGGCAATAGTTCTTTGCAGGAATGCAGATATTAATAAATAGGCAGTTTATATTGCAGAGAAATTGCTGGGCAATAATGGACAATGTCCTTATGTGGCAAATAATAGAGCAATATACCCAATGTGGCAAAGAAGAGGTTAATAAACGGCAGTCTCTCAGTATAACAGTCAGTGAATAATAGGCAGTATATGGAGAAAACACCAAACAAAAGTTCAAAATTGGTGTGAAAATGTCACTGAACCACTTCACAACTAAATATATATAGTTTTGGTAAATGATATTATCATTTTTTTGACGAAATTCGGCAGGAGCTTGAAGAGCAACGTCACTGGGCCCGCCTCCACGCAGTAGAAACTTGCTGTGAGGTAAAAATTCAAAAATCACACCAAAATGGCGGGCGGAGTGTGTCACAGTACGGCACGTTTCTGATTGGTCGCTCGCAGCAGGCGGCAACCAATCAGACACTGGACACTGTTGACGTCACTTATCTCCGGACATTAGCTCCGGACATTAGCTCCGGACATTAGCTCCGGACAAAGCCACGGAAGTTGGCACAAATTGCAGGAAGTAGTATTCTAGGCAATTATATATTAGATGGAGCACTGTGTGGCCATTATACAGTATTGAGCATCATGTGGGGTCATTATACAGTATGGAGCATCATGTGTGGCCATTATACAGTACTGAGTATAATGTGGGGCCATTATACAGTATGGAGCACTGTGTGGCCATTATACAGTATGGAGCATCATGTGTTGCCATTATACAGTATAGAGCACTGTGTGGCCATTATACAGTATGGAGCATCATGTGTGGCCATTATGCAGTATGGAGCATCATGTGTGGCCATTATACAGTATTGAGCATCATGTAGGGACATTATACAGTATGGAGCATTGTGTGGCCATATTTTTTTGTTTATAATTATTGTTTATGAAACAGTGTGATCAGCAGTACTAAATGGGTGTGGTTGGGGTGTGGATATGGGTGTGACTAGTTGTGAAATGGGTGTGGTCAGAGGTGTGGCCTAAAATTTGCCATGCTGCACATAGCATGCCACAAACTTTATCCCTCTTTCCCGTCTTCAAAAGTTGGGAGGTATGATACCGCATTTGCCGGATCGCGGCAAGTTCCTCAAATGTCCACAAATGCCATAGGAAATGAATGAGGCCGAATGCAGTGTTGCCATAAGTGATCTGTTAGATCTGTTACGCGGCAGATGCAGAAAAACTGCCCGATCTGCTGCAAAAGGCTACTTTCACATCAGCGATTTTTGCCAAAGTCACTGCCAATAGTGTCATATTTACCAAAGGGGAGGCAGCACTAAAAGTGCCAAGGGCAGCAGAAACTCTAAATACGGCCCTGTATGCAGAGTATGAAAAGCAGTGATGGTGGATGACGATGATGGTGGTAATTAATTTGGCCAGGTACTACTTCAAAATGTAGCCTGGCTGACATGAACATGAACATGAGGAGAAGGGGTAGGAGGACAACTTGCTGGCCATCTTTATCTAAATCATTTTATGTGCTGATGAATAACCATAGTTCCTAGTCAATGCGAGCTTTGATGTTCATGGCTTATTCACTTCCTGCAGAACCTGGAGACAGCCAAAGATTCATCTATCTTCAACATGCAACAAAAGTCCCACACCCCAGATTCTGGCACATGTGACTGGGCAGCAGCTTACAGACACTGTTGACCCTCCTTCATCAACATCACTTGATGCTCTCGATTATAGATAAGCAAACCTTTTTAAGGTTCGGTCTGGTTCGGTTTGTCGAACATCCCGATGTTTGATGAGCATATTCGCAGAGCCGTTTGCCGAACATACCCGAATCCCATTGACTTCTATGAGAGGCAAAGCCAAATGCATAGACAACACCTTCAGAGGGGCCAAAAAGCTGGCAAAACAGCTAAAATTATGGGTAGACACCAGGAAAAGTGGCATCAATTGACCCATCAATTGTGCTTTAAAAAAATAATAAAAAAAATAGGCATTGGTTCCTTTGTGTTTTTGATAACCAGCCAGGCAAAACTGACACCTATGGGAGGCAACCCTTAGCTGCCACCATTAGCAACACTGGTTATCAAGAAAAGAGGCGTCCCCACACTGTTTATTTAATTATTCAAATAAATAATTTAAAGAAGGGTTTGGAGTCCCTAACATTTTTGACAACCAGCCAAGCTAAAGCTGACAGCTGGGTGATGACATTCTAAGGCTGATAAGGGGCCATGGATATTGGCCCCTCCAGCCTAAAAATTGCAGCCTGCAGCCACCCCAGATCGTACAAATAGAAACATGATGATTGTTTGAACATTTGCCCTGGCCCAGAAAACCTCTTAAAAGGGACCATTTATGAAAATTTTTCATGTTAAACTGGACATGCATGTAATAGTGGCTGCAGACTGTAATAAAGCATTGTTTTATATCGCCTCTCCATTGTGGAGAAATCAGCAATTGAATTTGACATTTAACGAGTTAACACCTGCCTGGACTTAAAAAAGTGATCAGACAGCTTTCATTGATGACATGTACTTCTCCCTCTATCAGCTGTCCAATCACAAGCAGGCAGCAACACAGCAGAAAAAGAACACAGCCCCTCCATAGATTAGATCTCTTAGTGTGTGAGATGTAATGTCCCTGCTCTGATCTCCTGGTCTAACTTCTATTTTTTAACATGAAAATATATGGCGAAAGGTATTTATTTAACATATTTACTCCTTTAGCAGTGATATATTTACTTCTTTATTTTATAGATTGTGATAAAGCAGTACATGCGACAGGATGATAAAAGTTAATGAGGTTCTTTAGTTTAGACAACACCTTTTTTATTAAATGGTCTCATGTAAAGCTATTGGAAACTGCTGTAACTAGGTCTGGGCACGACACTGGCACAAATGAGTAAGAGTAGGGCACAAACAGTAGATTCGTGTCCATTTGTAGCATACTGAGAAAGGTGATGTTTGTGTAGAGTAATTCTTTCCTGGGCTGTGCAATATTCTGAACTGACACTGTAACAAAATTGGATCCATTTACGAGAAATGTGCAGAAAAAGGGGGGAGGGGAGGGGAGAGTGGGAACAGCAACTGGAGTTCAATGGGAAACGTACTGACAATTTCAGGACAGCTTGTTTCTGTTAATTAAAAAAAGGATTGGGGAGAAGTCGAGACAGATAGAGACTTGATTGTATATCTCCTCTAGCAGCATGTGCAACAGTAACTTTATTATTTTGTGTGATGCACTGTTGTGCTGTTCTGCTCAATTTGTTGCTGGTTTATAGAATCCAAACAGTCATTGCAGAAAGTAAGAAAGAACACCTGAAAGGTGAAAAAAAAAAAAAGAAAATAGAAAGCCAGTAATGAGCATTGTATATACGTGATGTGAAAGAGCTGAAAACTCTAGGTACATGCTGTGCCCTTTCTGTGCTGGGTTCAGCTGCTATTAGAAACCAACTATTTCAAGTTAGCAGGTGTTGAGCATCTTTTAGAGGCTTTAAAATACCAATTTACAGCTCATTGCTGCATTTTTCAGTCCCTAGGGAGTCCATAACATCTCGGCTCCTGCTGGGGGCGCACAACTGGAGAGAAATTAATAAATGCCACAGGTCAGTGGCGGGTGTAGAGCGTGTGGTTCAGTGCCAGTGACCCGTTTATTTCTATTTTCTATGTGTCTTGGCTGACAGAATGCAAACAAACTTGATATTTTCTACTACATGAGCTCTTCTAAAGATAAGTCGCAATTCAGTTTGTTAGTTACGGTAGTTTCCTGTGATTTTATCACACTGCATTATTAATGAATCAAACAATGGGAGATGGATAGATAGCGCTCTGTGTAAATGACACATCCATTTACTGCATAGAATGTATCCAGGTCAAGAAACAAATAGTTCAATATTCTCCAAAACAGAAACCCAGGTATTGCACATCACCATCTGAAAATCTGTAGTTTCCAATTTTGTAGCCAAACACCATACAGACGAATGACCAGAGCCTTTCGAGCTCTCTTCTATAGCTTCTTTTGCACCCCGATATGTAACTTACCACTTGGGGATGACATAATCCTTTACATCTTTTACACAAAAAATTGAAGTATGGATCTTAGATGTTGTAATGCATATGCAGTAAATCATAGACTACAAATATTGAATAAATCACTCACCATGCAATGAATGATGCAATCTGTCCTTTATGTGCTATGGGTGAAGTTCCAGATACTGCTGAAACACCAAAAAATATGTCCAAAACAAATCCAGTTGATCGATACATCCAAAAAAGAGATAAAAATAATGCACAGTGCAACAGAATGTTCTTTTCTCAATAACCACAATTCCAACATGCTAGTTTCACCCTAAGTTGCTGTATATAAATGTAGTAGCAGAAATAAGATATACGCAAGGATAATCTGGAAACTCAGATCACCCAAGCCATATAATTTTACCTTATGTGAAAGTACAGCTCTGATTATGTTCTGAACAGTAGTAATTGTGTACTAATTTAGGCTAGGTTCACATTTGTGTTCAGGAGGGCTGCAGATGGCTGCATACTTCCTCCCTTCTTCCTCTCTGAAACTCCGCCTATGCTCCACCTACTTCAGTATGCGTCCTGCATTTCCATGCATACCTATCTTTAACGTTGGGTACGCAGGGACATGCATAAAGAATCAATGGGGTATTGTCAAGAGGAAGATGAGAGACACCAGACCCAACAATGCAGATGAGCTGAAGGCTGCTATCAAAGCAACCTGGGTTTCCATAACACCTCAGCAGTGCCACAGGCTGATCGCCTCCATGTCATGCCGCATTGATGCAGTAATTGATGGAAAAGGAACCCCAACCAAATATTGAGTGCATTTACTGAACATACATTTCAGTAGGCGAACATTTTGGATTTTAAAATCATTTTTCAAGCTGGTGTTATAAAGTATTCTAATTTACTGAGATAATTACTTTTGGGTTTTCATTGGCTGTAAGCCATAATCATCAACATTAACATAAATAAACAATTGAAAAAAATCACTCTGTAATGACTCTATATAATAAATGAGTTTCACTTTTTGTATTGATGAACTGAAATAAATTAACTTTTTGATGATATTCTAATTTTGTGAGAAGCACCTGTACTCAGCCCTAAAATAATAAGTAAATTATATTATTTTATATTAATTATTATAATACAGTATATAGAAATAAAAACTGCAGTCATAACTATGGAGAACAGAGCCTTTGGTGGTACTTATAAATAAGTTATAATTGCTAGCAAAATAAAATGTCAAGATGAACATTTTTATTCTTCTCTCATTGTTGTTGTTTCTTGGTGGCAATAACAATGGAAGTACAGTAAGTATTTTATTATAGTGATGAAGGAGACATTAGTGCGTAATAATAAGTAGTGTCAGCATGTATTATTTTCTTCTCAATGCCAAATATGATAACCTCAGTGAACATGGTTTTCATTGCTTTACAGTAATCATCATCTCGCACCTGAATTAAAGGTACAGTGTGCTAAATCTTACTCAAACATTATATTTTTTTAATATAGCCATCAAATCAGCTGCTGGGGATGGATCAGTAATTGGGTTAAGTGCTGTGCAACATGCCTGTAATATTGTTACGGATGATAAATATGCATTTATTGTTATACTGTTGTGATTGACATTCTTTGGGCTATTTTTACTTATGCTACATTATATCTGGCTGACATGCATAGTTCATTTACCATTAAAGAAGTTGTCCACTACTTGGACATCTTCTTGTCATACCTTTTGCTTGTTCCCCATAAAATAATAAAACTTATACTCACCTCCTGTGCCGGCGCCGTTCCTGTGGTGTTGACACGCCATCTCCTGGGGCTACCATGTTCTTGCTGTGACACGTGACCCCTGCGCCCAATCAGCACTGGCGTCACTGTCCCCGCCTCCTGTCGAATTGAGCAGGAAGAGGAAGTCTGAGATCAGCCGCAGCAGGATTTCCTCTGCATGTTCAATTTTTCTGAAAGAGGGGACAATGAGTGCTGGCGTAACATGTCACAACAACCGCACGGAAGCCCCAGGAGATGGAATGTTGACACCACGGGAACAGGGCCGACATGGGATGTGATTAAAGGCTTTATTATTTTATGGGGGCCCAACATTTTGATCAAGAAGGGGTTTTCATAGTAGCGGACAACCACTTTAACTGACTGATAATTAGGACATTCTTGAAGGCCTATATTTATTTATTAGAACCAGCTCTCCTCCTGTATAAACTTCAAACATATGATACTTGAATCACCATTATATATTTGTGCAGCGCAAAATTCAGTTTTAAAAAAAAATATTAGAATTTTTCAGTACAAAAGCATTGCACATAGCTGTATTCTTGATGAATGCTACGTACTGAGGAAATAACACTGTTGGAAACTGAAACTTTGCAGGGGTCCAGATAAAGTGATGGCATAAAGCTGAGGTAGCAATTGTAAAAAAAACACATGCAACTGATCCGCATGATATTTAGGTGTCGCTGTTACTGTGGACGTCCCCTGCTGTTTTCTAGCTCTGACACAGGGGTGTCACGCACAAACTGCGACATGAAGTTTTCAATTCAGTCTGAATGTACTAGAAATAGATCAGGGTGACAACAGCTAGCTTCTTATTATGCTAAGGTATTGCAGAAAGCAAGTATTTGTATTCTTGGTTGTATAATTATATACTTACATATATTTAAACTTCCTTCTTACATTTTCTTAATTCAGAACGTGTTACATGATGTTATTTAGAACAGTGAAAAGTTTGTTGTATATTTGACAAGGTATTAGTATTGTGTTGTGTTCCATTACATAGTTTATGTGACAATGAAGGGTATCACTGCAAAGAACGCTTACATAGAGATACATCCTTACATTCACTCTTGAAAAATTAATGGACATATACACACTTGCGTAGTACAGTAATAAATATGCAAAACGCATATACAGTATACAGTACAATAAAATATATACACAAGCATTCACACAGAAATGTGCACATGCATATAGGCACAGTGATGCAACATTGACGATACAGTTGAGCAGTAAGATTCACAGGTCCAGTTGCCACATCGTTAGTTCATGATCATCGGACTAGAGCCTCAGGAGGGGCTTCCTAGCTGTCAGCATAACCTGCACCTCTAATGATTAGTAGGACCAATGTGAAATCGTTGTGTAATGTAAGCATGATGCCACGCTGGGACTACTAATCAGGGGAGGCACTGGGAATGCCAGTAGGTTGGAGGAGGCTCTGATCCTAAGGTTACAGACTTCCATTATGGTTGGTGGACCACAACCTACGAATCTTTGTAACCTACTCTAAGGCCTCATTCAGACATCTGTTTTTCTCATGTGCGTGATTATTTTGATTCGACTTTGATCAGAGTTTGATCAGAGTCTGGTCTGAGTGTCATCCTTTCTTCTCATAAGTGGAGAAAAAAAGAGTTTCTCCACATTCTCCTATGTGACGGTCCATGAAAATTAGAATTAGAAAACACATCCTGACCAGACGTCTCTGGCCTCACTTAATTCACTTGAATTGAGAAAAGGCATACCCATTTAGTCGGCATGTGTGCAAATCACAAGCCTGTAGTGATGAGCGAGCACTGAAAAGGTTGGGTGCTCGTTGCTCGGGTCAAGCAGATTGGAATACTCAGGTACTCGACCCAAGCAACCATTCCAATGTAAGTCTATGGGAAATCCGAGTATTTTTACTGCGATCCCCCCCCGGGTCCTTTTAAGGTCTAAAAACATCTGAAAATGATAGAAACACTGCTCAAATGACACGGGGACATCATGGGGATCACCCCTGGAAGCATTCCTGACTCCTAGTTCACAGCTGTAAGCAATTTTTTCTGAGATTAATGCCCGATGCAACAAAAAGCACATTAAAATAAAACCAAAACGGATTTTGCTGGGAAACATGTTAAGGTACATCCTTTGCAGGTCAATGACTTGCCTGTAAGGCAAAATAATTAACCCCAGACCGAAATGTTCCTCACCCACTTGGGCTTAGTTCAGAAGCAGCATTTTTGAAGCGTTTTTCAACTTTAACGTTGCTTTCAACCACTACAAATGCATTCACTGGGAAATGTCATTTTAACATTTAACAACCCTAGCTGGCCATCTGGTGTGTGACACATGAGCAGACCCATCTTGCTTCATTTATGAAGGAGGGACTCTTAAAGTCAAAAAGCCTATTTTTACTGGTCCATCAGGGGGCATTAATCTTCTTAAAGGGTCATTATTAAACAATTGGTCTCCTAAACTGTTGTAGCCTATGCTGTGAGTGGATGGGCTGCCAAGAATTACGACGCGCCACAATACCCCTTTCATAAGATGTCCGGGAGGGCCTCCTGAAAAAATGTTGCATTGAATGCAAGGCATGCCCTGCTACCAATTCATATGCACCCCGATAAGCCTTTGAACCCTCAAACTGGATGGGCCCATGAAAATCCACTTCACAATATGCATTTTGTACACCTGTACTCTTTTTGTTACACATTCACAGCAAGACCAGCCCTGCTGCATAGTCATATGCACATAATAAACTAGATGCGACGGTATTAAATTTTGCAAGACTAACCTATACTAATACCTAAAACTAATAATCTTTATTAAATCATATAATTAGACAAAAATAACACAAAGGCCCACAGCCTACAAACACATTTATTTGATGCTATTTGATAAATCTAATACCCCTAAATGGCCCTACCGAACCCTTATATACCCTTCCTACCAGCAGAGGTTGGCACCCTAGCTTGAACGCAAAATGGCGCCCCCGCTCACCGACGACTGACCCTAGATGCACCCTAGTATTCCCTACATAGATATGGAGTACAACTGGTCATTAACAAACAACCCAAAATACAGGAAAATAGTGCTGTGGTGATTATAAAAAGACAAGGGGTATGAAGGGTGAACCCGATGAGGTGATGTCTTAATTAATAGCAACCTGCTCCTCATCAAGAGCCCCAAACAGCAACAATCAAAAAAAGTCTCTAAAACATGCAAAAAACATTTAAACCAGATTCATGGACATATTTTTAGGGATGCAGGACCAGATAACAAAGCCTAGACTGACTTGCCCTCCACTTACCTTATTAGAACTGTCCCTACCTTGCTGTGGAGGTTGGCACCCTAAATAAATACGCAAAGTGGCACCCCCGCTCTCGTCGACTCACCCTCACTTCCCCTTGATGCTCACGCTCCTTACTCTCAACAATAAAGATAGACGAGAGGGGAACCCAAGTGTGCAAAGAATATTTAATATGGATGATAGGGACAGAAAAGATTCCACAATTCAACAATGGCACGCTCAGGGATTATATCTCTATTCGTGTCCATTATGGATCAAAGTAATAAAAAGTGCAACATACAGCAAATCACTCACCTGCAAAGCCAATCTGAGATCATTAAATTCACTTATGATATCAAGTGAGGGATCAAAAGCATCCTCAGACTACAATGGTCTGTTCCTGATACATGCACCCAAACCATCACCTTGAACTCGTACTTAGTTATATCCTAGAGCCAAGCATTTTAAAGGTGCCCTTTTTTGAAAAAATACCACTTGCTAGCATACTCCCAGTATTGCTGTGAGAAAATTTTTGAGATTGTACACTAATGGTGTTGCACAGATTATTATAATTGGCTCTAGTCCCCTATTGCACTATACCCAGCATAATCAGGCAATAATCAGTGGAATCTTGTCTGAAATCCGGATGATAAAAGAGTGCCTCAATGCGTTTCCCTTCCATAATCAAAGTTCATCAGGAGGCAAATGGATCAGCCGATGTCCAGAGATAAAAGACAAATGGAAGTCAAGACATCCTGGTTGTAGGTGTATATAGTCATATGCACCCCATTACGCCTTGGAACTGTTAAATATTAATTATTCTTATTTTTATTCTGTACCGAGCACATGGTTTCTTGCTGACACTATCAAAAGCTATTTCTGTGTATGTAGCTCAGAGTATAAGTTAACTCCATATACAGAAGACACGTGATCAGTGTTGAACATATATAAACGTCTCTTAGGAGGGTGTGGGGGGCTTTTTGTCACGTGGGACGGTCACCTCCCTTCCTTCACCATCATTCTCCATGGACATGGGACAAGACACGAGGAACAACAGCTGTTAGCTACTCCATGCTATGATGACTTCAGACTTCACACAGACAGATGACTTCTACCATTCAGGACCTTGGAAAGATGAGTATCAAGACGAGCGCTGATATCTACACATGGACAATCTATTTTTATGTTTTCTGCAATTTGGTTTTTCTGTGGACTAGTCAATAAACCACTATACTTTCTTCAGAAAATCATGACATTTTTCTTTTAAGAATAACGCACCTGGTTAAGTCTTGATTAGATATTTTTGCTCGATAACGATTTTTAACATTTGGCCAAGCCAGCCAGCTTTGATTTTTTGTGCTATTTTTGCGTGAATTTCCTACTTCTTGCACACGGGGGAAGACAGAAGAGTTCCGCTAGATTGTGCAAGTATTCAGGAATTCCACTTCAAAATTTCAAGTCACAAAGAACTCATACAAGAACCTACGAATTACGAAGACTTTAACAGGTGTCAGACGGATTGACAGCAAGCACTGGTAGTGCTGAAGATAGATGTGCTAAAAATAGCCGTGCTGAAGTCCGGAGCCCAGCGTTGTAAAGCAAAGGAACTACAAGCTGAGATTTCAAGGTAAGACAAATGGATTTGATTAATTCATATGCTAAATCAAGTCAGATAGAATTTGTAAGTTTGTACGGATCTAGCTTAGAAATATTTTGGTCTAATTTATTTTCAGAATGCAGAACCGCGAATTTGAAGTTAGATTGTAAGCTAATGTCTAAGAAAAAAGAAAAAGAGCAATTTAAAAATATCTTACATATGGTTTATGTATTTAACGAGTTTGTGACAGAGAAGTCCAAAAAAGACAGTGTAGAAAGAATTTCTAAGGAAACGAATGATGTTCCCAAGATTGACTTTAATGAGAAGAGTGAGAAAGATGTGACGCACGTATCTGTAATGACGATGACCACCCAAAGTGACATTGACTTTGTGACACAAGATGAAAAACAAGATGGAGGAAGTGAAGGAGACATGACAATTGACAAAGATGATCTACGAGGGACAGATGTACAAGGGCCACTAAAAATAGACGACTCAGAGGCCCAACTCCAACTTAAATCTAGGAAAATCCTGCTAAAATTATGCAAAATCATTCCTGCATATGATGACAAAATCCATGTGTGCAGAAATTCAGAGATATTTGAGAGTTTTGCTGATAAGTTTGATTTGACTAATGTGCAGAGAAATAATTTGTTTAAAATTTGGCTTCCGGTAATCTTCTCCAGAAGACTCTCACTAAAAATGCAGACTGATGAGTTCCACGAAAAGATGACTGATGTAGAAAGATTAAGAATTTTGATTTTCTGTGGATTGAAAGAAAATTATCCAGATCTTGATATTCTTCTAAAATTGAAGATTGGCTGGGAAGAATGTACGTTTACTTTCATGTCCATTTTTGAAAGGATTTATAAATTGGTCTGTACGAATTTGAATCAACAATCCATGATAAATTGTTTTGTAAACAAGTTTAAATTCTTAAATCCTGTATCTCGTGCAATTGCTACACAGAAAAATTCTTTATACGAATGCGCCCAATCCCTTGATTTTTCTAGAAAACACGAGAATCTTGAAAGGAAAACACATTTTACTAAGTTTTTGAAACCAGTCAGAATTCAATCTTATCAAAAGCCAAAATCAAAATCTTCAAATCTGATCCAAAATCAAATCTATGAAGTACGAAGAAAATTACATATTTGTTACAAACCGTATGAAAAGATTCAGGAGTCTATTAAAGAAATTTCTCTGAAAGATTTAAAATCTGAAGGCTCAGATCTGTCTCTAAAGATGGCGGAAACTGACAGACGGAAGCAGGTGAGTATCCCAGGGGGAGCTCAGCTGAACACTCCATTATCACAGCAGCTCTTCAAAGAGTCCATAGGGTTAAAACTGACCTTACTAAATAAAGCATTTAGCTACATTTTGGGATAGGAATTGGCTAAAAATGTAATTATATTATATGATGTTATACAATGTATTATTTATTAATATGTAATTATTTTATTCAATATAATTCTGCAGTTATGTATATTAATATAGTATACAGTAAATACTGTAGCATATTTGTATAAGTAGAGATTATATTAACTGCATTTTTATATGTATAGTGAAATAATTAAAATTTACTCCAGTAAAAAATATTTAGAATTACAATTAAATACATTTATTAAATATATACATATGTATAAGATATTTAAATTATTTTGTTTTTAAATAAATATGAAATTAACCTTTATGTTTCATTTTCCCTTAGAATTTTACTTTCAGAGCGAGGAGTGAACAAAAAATACCTGTTTCATGAATTTATGTCTTATTCACACAGGAAGCTATATTAACTGCATGATATATATATATTTAACACTTAAAAATAAATAATATATCTAACAACCTAAAAATGTGTGTACTACATGTTTTTCTGTAACATTATGTTTTTTTTTCCTCCCACTGCATGGTGCATGGTGTGACATATGTGAGTTAAGAAATATCATATAGCCTTGTTTTTTTAGTTTTAGGAATTTTCCTCAGCCTTTACATGCAAATGGATTCCTGTACCGAAATAGCGTTGGAACATTCAACTCGGGTTTCTTGTAAATGGAGGAGTCCTTTCTATAGGTTAAAACATAGTGTTAGATAATATTTGGGGAATATTCAAAGGAATATTAGAATACTAAATTTAATAGATTACAATGCGCATTGATTGATAATTAGGATACAATATTTTGGGTTAATATACATGTTTTTTATTCTTTGTATGTGAAATGTATTGTGAACGTCTATGTTTGTCACAGTTTGAGTGACAGGTAACAGAGAATATGGGCAGCTGCTAAGAGTGAACCTAATGCTAAGTGTGTAATGTAAGAGTGACCAGAGCGTGGTATGTGGAATGTGGAATGTGTATGCACAGTTTGACTGAGGCCTCATGATTTATGGTATGTTTGAAAGAAAAGAAAAAAAACAACAACTTTGTGTTTAATAAATAATAAGATTCAGTTAAATTATTAGAATATTAAGATATATTTAAATATTATTATTCAACATATATTTCTTTAGTGATTATTATTTAATAAGTACAATAATACATCGATATGGTTTATCTAGAAAATCTACATTTAGAATAATTTTTCCAAATTATAATTTTATGATATTCAGTGTTTTTTTATGGTTACATAGAGGAGTACACATCTTCAAACAAATATAAGTCATAAAGCTGATATGACAGTTCTAAAAATAATGATTTTTCACTTGGGTTTTTACAAATTAATTTTTTTTCATAAAGTAATATTTTTTGATATTAAGGGGGAAATGTGTCTTTGATCCTGATCACATCATCACATTTCATCAATACTTCTTCTTCACACATTTTAATAACGAAGAAATATTAATAAGGTATTATTGGGTACAATAACAATAAATATTATAAAAGTCATTTTTTCCTCTAATGAAGGGTATTATATGCAAAGTTGCATAATTTCAATATTTTGGTGATCCAAGGTTATGACAACATCTACATGAGGAAGTATTAAGGGAATGTGTTACTGAGACATAATCTCAGCATTTGTCATCAACATATAAAGGCCTTATTTTTATTTTTTATTCTCATTTTTATTTTTCATTTTTTTCCACTTTTCTTTCAATTTTTATTTTTCATTCTTATTTTTCATCAAGGAAAAATCTATATTTCATAAAGTAATGTCTAATACAAGAATATTGCTTGATCAAATATAGTGATCATATGGTTTCATTATATAAGAAATGTTTCAATTCTGAGTTAAATACAACAATTCATTCATTCATTCATTCATTCATTTATTTATTCATATATATATATTCTTATTTTGGTTCATGACTATACATACTTACATATTATTGGTTTACTGAACATAAATTAATAAAGTTTTAATAATAAATATCAGCACTTGTTACATAAAAGACACACTGACATCTATGGGTTCAAGAAGAAATTACACCTACGACATAAAAATGTCCAATCACATGAAGAATATGGTAAATAATATATCATTTATTATTATTATTATTATTATTATTATTATTTTATTTTCTAAATATAAATTTCATATTAATATAATTTAATAATTATATGGATATTATTGATTGCTATGGTACGCTGTGATGTTATAAGTTAGGGAAAAGAACCAGATTTGGTATAGAATAGGGAATGAAGACTTCAATCAAGATACCGGAGATACGTTAATAAAGACTTTACATTTTTCTAAATTCAATTGATTCTTAAAAATTGCAAGAAGAAAAGCCGTTATCCAGAAGTTCCACAAGGTAACAATGCTATGATTTCTGAGTAATAATAGACTGTGTCAAATACAATTCATGTCATCATTCACAACTACAGCATCCATCACTGACAACTGAGTACAGTATCAAAGATGAACTGTGTTATTACGTTCTTATCATGATCCAGTGGTTTCCTATCACCTATAAGACTTCCATGAAAGCTGGTGAACACTCAGGTAATTGTCAGGACGCTACAACCCTGACATGTGTCCTGTGCACTAAGGACTGGTTATGGTGCTATGTTTAGCAAGGAAGAGTCAATGTAACCCTTGCTGTGCTGACCAAAGACGTCACACCTGTCCCAAGACCAGTGCGGACGATATGAGGATTCCAGATGATTTCCAAGGCGAGCCAATGTAAGTCCAGGTCTCTAAAGGTGACACTGCACAGATATTAAAGCTACATTTCATCTATGGACTTTGTTTTCTTATCAACATTTGAATTTATGGACTTTGATTGACACATGACACACAGTCTCTACATATCTACATGCTATCATCTATTACAAAAGACTTATATTAAAGATTGTTTAAAAGAACCAAGAAGACATCAATATGAAGACCAGATGACACCAGATGACATCAGACCTGAGATGCTTCAAGTAGATATAGGGAAGTATAATATATATTATATAAATATTAATCATGGCTTACCATAACATGAAGTTACATATCATTAAATTATTGAGAACATATAACAATATTATTATTGATATTATTTATTACATCATTTTGCCAAAGAAGAAAGAAGATTTTATTAATATTTTAATTTGAGGGTTCCAATCAATGTCTGTCACCCTCAAAAGGGGGAATTGTTAAATATTAATTATTCTTATTTTTATTCTGTACCGAGCACATGGTTTCTTGCTGACACTATCAAAAGCTATTTCTGTGTATGTAGCTCAGAGTATAAGTTAACTCCATATACAGAAGACACGTGATCAGTGTTGAACATATATAAACGTCTCTTAGGAGGGTGTGGGGGGCTTTTTGTCACGTGGGACGGTCACCTCCCTTCCTTCACCATCATTCTCCATGGACATGGGACAAGACACGAGGAACAACAGCTGTTAGCTACTCCATGCTATGATGACTTCAGACTTCACACAGACAGATGACTTCTACCATTCAGGACCTTGGAAAGATGAGTATCAAGACGAGCGCTGATATCTACACATGGACAATCTATTTTTATGTTTTCTGCAATTTGGTTTTTCTGTGGACTAGTCAATAAACCACTATACTTTCTTCAGAAAATCATGACATTTTTCTTTTAAGAATAACGCACCTGGTTAAGTCTTGATTAGATATTTTTGCTCGATAACGATTTTTAACAGGAACCCACATACTGGATGGGCCCATGAAAATCCACTTCACAATATGCATTTTGTACTCCTGTACTCCTTTGTTTACAAAGTGACAGCAATGTCTGCCCTGCTGCATAGTCATATGCACCCCATTATGCATTGGAACCCACAAACTGGATGGACCCATAAAAATTCACTTAACAATATTCATTTTGTACATCCAGAAGTCGCCAATGATAGACATAAAAGGTCTAAGTTACCCTACCCAAGTGATTATAAATGGGGCTTGCAAGATTTCCAACATACAAAAGTAAATGGCATTTCCACGCCAAAAAAAGTAATTACACATCCATGCAAACTGTGCATTTTCTCCGCAGAAACACTTGAAGATCATTATATTTTTGTCGACTGTTGTTGTATCAGATAAAGAAATCGTCTTCTGATGGAAAGGAAAAGCATTCAGTGAACTGTTAAACTGTAGGCAAATAAACTGTAGGCAAAGATCGTACATTGCAAGATGGTGGACAATAAACAAGGCATGGTTCCAAAAGATTATTTTCAAATGTCAGAAAAGTGCGTTCTCCCCCTAACAAATCCATTTCTTAATGTTCAAATAAAAAATCAAATATAAAAGCACACAGAGTTAAGGAGAACTGACTGCAAGGAAAAAAAAGGAAAGAATCTGTATATCTTCCACCAAAACTTGCAATACTTCAGAGTTGTGGCTGATAAAAATATCACCAATTAGTCCAAAAGCGAGTGAAACAGATTACTTTAAATCCTTGCAAGACTATAAAGTTTACTAATGTGACACAAAATGATGTCTGTTTTCAGTTAAGCTTTTGAGAATACCCAACAAAGCAGTCTGAATGACGTGATTGGAGACAGGAGGCTGTTAGTTTGAAAAGAAAAAAAAATTCTACCATGAAACCTCAACCTGTCAAACCCTTTCTTGGTTTTCAAATGGTAATGGAATCCCGACAATATCTTGAGAGCAGGATGCACTACATTGAAGGACGATCAACCTTTTGTACTTTTTAATGGTATGATGGTTCCCTCTTTGCAGAATTATTTACAGGAGAATTTGGCAATTTTATTTGCTAAGTTTTTAACACTAAGGTTCAACTGAGATATCATGGAGTCATCAGATGAGGGGCCATAAACCCTTAGAATATAAAAGCCACAAGGATTTAGATTAAACCACCACAGGCAGAGGTTCAGTAAACCTCAATGTTTTACAATGACAAACAACAGACATATAGAGGCTTAGAACTGTTTGTGAAGTGGATAAACAAACATTTCTCAAGATTGTGTCACTATGAGCATTGTCTGTCACATCTGTAAATGTTTTACAAGAAATGCAGCTATATAATTATCTGAATGCATTCGGTATATTTCAATCTGGATTCAAAATCTCCATTTGTATATTTGTACTACACTATTAAAAGCAATCATATCTATTTTCTATTTCTAGAAAAACTTAACCTTAACCCATTGAGTACTCTGGACAATCATGACAATCTTCTTGACCTGTATCTATAGGCAAGAAATGTTAAAAATAGCTGCTACTATGTATTCCGGAAATAAAAGTGAGAAATGCAAGAAAGTGAAGATGTTCTAAAACATAACTGTGACCATGCTCAATTTTCCATAACTGTTCCGTTCAGCTGTGTAATAAATTTTTAAGACACAATAGATGATCTGACATCCTTTCAAATAATTACTTTACAGATAAAAGAGCATTTATTATTATTCCTGTTTATTATCCTAGAAAGAAAGAAGGAACATGCAGTCTCGCTCATACAAGTTATCTCAGCCAAAATTGATTAAGTCCTCTGCATCTACAAGCATTCAGCCATCACTTTTTTGTACTGAACTCTTACAATTTGATGCAGCCAAAGTTATGGCTCTCAAGGAGAGAAACTAATATAGTGGACAAAGAAATATTTGTAATGAAATACTGAGACAAACTAACAGCATTGCTTTATCAAATTTATATGAAGTGTATTGTGTCCAATGTGAGCAACCAGGCAACACAAAAGGAACTTTTCAAGTGAGCTTTTTAAGGTTCACAAATGTTATGAAGTCTTTGCCAACAAGGATGTGGTTTCAACAATGGGGGATACCTTTTTTAAAAATATGCTATTGCCATCACAGCCCCCTTGCCCAAAATTCAGTGGCCTGTAACAGTGCAGAACACGTTCACCCAGGTCATGTAGTCAGAGATAAGGAAGAGACATTGCAGGAAACTAAGTTAAGAAGTAGGCCCAATGTAGGGGTGTTGGTCTCTGAGACTTGTAATGAAGTGCATGGCCTCACAAGCATTTGCCTATGGGGAGTAAAATATTTCTTGGGGATCATAAACACCCTTGCCAAAAATTGACTGTCTGTAGCAGCACGGAACACGTGAACCCTAGTGATCTAGTGGTGGAAAATGATGAGAGGTGGGGGAATGCCTCTTTAAAAACTAGTCCCAATTTAAAGGAGCTGGTTTCCTACACTTGTAATACACTAAGTGTATGGACTGACAAACCTTTCCCCATGGGGGGTAAATTTAAAAAATATATATTATGGGCATCATAGACACCCTTGCCAAAAAACTGACTGTCTGTAGCAGCACAGAAGACGTTAAGCCTGGTGATCTAGTGGTGGAGAATGAGGAGACATTTCTGAAGGCCTCATTAAAAACTAGGCCCAATTTAAAGGAGTGGGTCTCCTAGAGTTGTAATGCCCATACACTAAGTGTATGAGCTGACAAATATTTCCCCATGGGGGGTAAATTTTAAACAAATATATTATGGGTATCATGGAAACCCTTGCCAAAAAATTGACTGTCTGTAGCAGCACAGAAGACGTTAAGCCTGGTGATCTAGTGGTGGAGAATGAGGAGACATTTCTGAAGGCTTCATTAAAAACTAGGCCCCATTTAAAGGAGTGGGTCTCCTAGAGTTGTAATGCCCATACATGGGCTGACAAACATTTCCCCATGGGGGTACATTTTTAAAAAATATATTATGGGCATCATAGACACCCTTGCCAAAAAATTGACTGTCTGTGGCAGCACAGAAGACGTGAAGCCTGGTGATCTAGTGGTGGAGAATGAGGAGACATAAAGATAAAGCATAATTAAATAAAACAAATAAATAAAAAATGTAAATCCACCGATGAAAGTAAATAACAAAAGGGAGGGATGAACACAGGTTAATAGATTTGAAGCCAGAATGTGTCCAACGAGATATGTTTATCCCTAGCAAAAGCTCAGACACAGGGCTATAAATAAAAATAAAAGTCTTTGAATAATTTTCTATTGTATGGGTATACACTACCTCATTAGAGGACTGTCCAGAGAAAGAGAAAATGGAAAATATAAGAATAAATGGGAATAATAGACTTGCATCTCTTTTTATGACATTTCCCCCTGTGGGAATAACATTTGTTTTGGTTTCCAATTAGTAACGGGCATCATAAATCACCCTTGCACACATAAAATTGTGACTTTGGCATCACGGAATCCATTCACCCTGGTGTTCTACTGGTTGTGGATGATGAGGATGAGAATAAGGAGGAGGATAACAACAAACATACCAAATCTGGAAGCGTATACCCATGTGTGGTTGTGAAGAGGTGCATGAGAATACACCTCCCCAAAAAAGAGAATGTATTACAGGCTATGTTTCGCTGTTTTAACTTGATGGTGTACAGAAGTCTTTCTCAATCCAGCCCTTGTTCATTTTTATAGGAGTTAGCCTGTCAGCATTTTCAGTTGACAGGCAGATGTGCTTATCTGTTATAATTCCACCAGCGGCACTAAAAACCCTCTCTGACAGAACGCTAGCAGCAGGGCAGGCCAGGACCTCCAAGGCGTAGAGAGCCAGTTCATGCCACATGTCCAGCTTGGATATCCAATAATTAAAAGGCACAGAGGAATCCGAGAGGATGTTTGTACGATCTGCAAGGTACTCCCTCAGCATCTTCCCAAACATTGCACTTCTTGTGACAGCACCCCTTGCCTCTGCCCCGGCACGATGGGAGGATCTGAGAAAACTGTCCCAGAACCTTGCCATTGTTCCCCTTCCTGAGCTGGATTGTACTTCTGTCTTTCTCGCTTGGACTCCTTGGTTATACAACAAACTCTGACGTCTGCTGCCAGCATTCTCACATGGGTATTTTCTAAGTAATTCCGCTACAAGAGCCCTCTAGTACTGCAACATTTTAGTACACCTCTCTGCCAATGACAGAAAAGATTGAAAGTTCTCCTTTTGGCATGGGTATAAAAGTGTCACAAACCAGTAGTGAGTGTCACCAAAAATATTTAGAATGTAAGGGTCATGTGAAACGCAGCACAACATAAAGTCAGCCATGTGTGCCAGACTTCTAACAGCCAAGACTTCTGTATCCTCACCAACAGGATGACTGGCCATGCTGCCCTCCTCCTCATCATCATCATCCTCCTCCTCCCTGTCCTCAGGCCATCCCCGCTGAACAGACGGTATGACAGCTGTGCTTGTAGTACCATCTATAGCACATGAAAGTAGCTCCTGTTCTTCCTTCTCCTCCTCCTCATTGCCTACCAATCCATGTTGGGAATACATGAGGCTGGGCTGAGTGTAGTCCTCCTGTATGGTTCCCTGATCCATGTCCTTGTGCTCTGCCTGCAATGCATCCTCTTTAATTGTGAGCAGAGAGGTTTTCAGACTGCTGAGAAGCGGGATGGTGACGCTAATTTTGGCATCATTGCCGCTCACCATCTTGGTGCAGTCCTCAAAGTTTTGTAGGATGGTACATATGTCTGACATCCATGTCCACTCCTGATGTCTTATGTGTGGAGTCTGAACTGAATATCAACAGCCTTGTTGATGTTGGTAGTCAACAACTGCCCTCTTCTGCTCACAAATCCTTTCCAACATATGCAGCGCAGAGTTCCAGTGCGTGGGGACATCACACACCAGTCGGTGAGCCGGAAGCTGCAAACGCTGCTGAAGCACGGCAAGGGCGGCTGAAGCTATAGCTGACTTTCTAAAATGGGCAGACAGATGGCGTACTTTCACTAGCAGATCCGGCGGCTCCGGTTAGCTTTTCAGAAAATGTTAAACCACGAGGTTAGGCACATAGGCCAAGCAAGGTGTTAGGAGTCGAGTTTCCTCTGCTGCACAGGGGGAATCTCGATCCGTCTCCGCTGCGGTCTCCCATTCTTCTCCAGCCGCAGTGGAGTCTGCTCAGCAGGGACGTCGATCCCAGCGTCTCGCTCAGTCTGAGTCTGTGCGAAGAGTAACTGCTGCTTTTCCTGCTTCTGCCATTGAAGCCAGTGCTGGGCAGCGGCGAGTGGACGTTTCTGGATCTAAGTCCTGCTTTTCTCTGTCTGAGCATGCCCAGGGCAGGATCTCCCGTTGGAGATCGAGGGTCACATGCTCAGGTATTGCAGCACATCCCATTGGTCCTCCTGGAAGGTCCTGAAAGGGCAAAACTTCGGTAGCAGCTTCCTGTGCTGCAACTATATAAGCTGTGCATGACCGCATGGCCAAGCGCTAGTATTGTCTTGATTATATGTGTGTGTGTTGTGAGTAGTGTTGAGCGATACCGTCCGATACTTGAAAGTATCGGTATCGGATAGTATCGGCCGATACCCGAAAAATATCGGATATCGCCGATACCGATATCCGATACCAATACAAGTCAATGGGACATCAAGTATCGGAATGTATCCTCATGGATCCCAGGGTCTGAAGGAGAGGAAACTTTCCTTCATGCCCTGGGATCCATATTAAAGTGTAAAATAAAGAATTAAAATAAAAAATATTGTTATATTCACCTCTCCGGCGGCCCCTGGACATCAGCGGGAGGATCCGGCGTCCGGCACGGCTTCTTTCTTCAAAATGCGCGCCTTTAGGACCTGTGGAATGACGTCCCGGCTTCTGATTGGTCGCGTGCCGCCCATGTGACCGCCACGCGACCAATCAGAAGCCGCGACGTCATTCCTCAGGTCCTAAAAGGCGCTCATTCTAGGACTTTAGCTGAGGAATGACGTCGCGGCTTCTGATTGGTCGCGTGGCGGTCACATGGGCGGCATGCGACCAATCAGAAGCCGGGACGTCATACCACAGGTCCTAAAGGCGCGCATTTTGAAGAAAGAAGCCGTGCCGGACGCCGGTTCCTCGCGCAGATGTCCAGGGGCCGCCGGAGAGGTGAATATAACAATATTTTTTATTTTAATTCTTTATTTTACACTTCCGATACCGATACCCGATATCACAAAAATATCGGATCTCGGTATCGGAATTCCGATACCGCAAGTATCGGCCGATACCCGATACTTGCGGTATCGGAATGCTCAACACTAGTTGTGAGTGAAAGTCGCTCTTTAAATAACCCTCCCTATTGGATGAATGTTCGCGGAAGGTGTATGTTTGCTATCTAGCGCCCGACTTATCCAACAGCACGTTACACACATAACTGGGTCTAGTTGCTGTGACCGCCTGTAGGGCGCCGTGCGCTTACCTGACCCAAGCCTGGGTGGTTAGCAGCGTCCGTTTGTGCGGCACCGCACGCACTCTTGTGCCACTTAAACTATATTATTTCTGTCACTCTGACACCCCAGTAGTGGTGTCGAGCGCATGAGGTCTTTATGAACTCAAATCCTAAGTCTTGGGATTGAGTTCAGAGACTCTTTGCTTGCGCTCTTTGTGCGGTACCGCGGCCCTGTGACTCAACAGGGTTCGCTTCCTCCACACTGGGTGAAGTTAACCCATGTGTGTATCTTTTTGTACCGCCATATCGTCCTCTCTACTAGCAGCAGGGTTTTCACCTGCATGGTGGACCTCGGACTGCGAACACACCTAGTATCATTACATCTTGTACTTGGTGCGTTCCGCCAGCTGGAGGGAAGGTTGGCGGCTCTTGAGCGTTCAACCTCAGCTGTGGATGTCACTGCTGTCGCTGTTCAGGCTGCTAGTGTTGCTGCAGCCACCTTGTCCACTGCCGCTCCTGTCCCGACTCTAACCCGCCTCCCGCTACCAGAGAAATTCTCTGGTGACAGTAAGTCTTGTAGGGGTTTCGTGAGTCAGTGCTCTATCCATCTCGAGCTGCTGGCCTCTCGTTTCCCTACAGAGCGGGCTAAGGTGGGGTTTATTGTCTCTCTTCTATTGGACAGGGCGTTGCAGTGGGCTACGCCGCTATGGGAGCGTGGCGATCATGTGGTGCAGAGTGCTCTGTTGTTTCTGAGCACTCTGAAACAGGTCTTTTTAGGACCTCATGTCACCCATGATACGGCGCTCCAACTGTTGGCATAGACTCAGGGCGCGTCCTTGGTCAGCCATTTTGCCGTCCACTTCCGCACCTTAGCATCTGAGCTGGAGTGGTCGGATAAAGCCCTCATTCCTATATTTTGGAGGGGGCTGGCTGACCACGTTAAGGACGCCCTGGCCACTAGGGAGATTCCCGCCACACTGGAGGAATTAATAACTCTATCCACTCGTATTGACCTCCGTTTTCACGAGCGGAGGTTAGAGCGAGCCCAGTGTAGGCAGAGGTTTCGGCTGGCTCCCACCTTCGCCAAACCTTTGGAATCTCCAGACCAGACTCCTGAGTCCCATGAGCCTGTGGTAGTGTCACGAACGGGATCTAAGTCCCGGACCGCTCATGCACTCCAGATTTGTCATCTTTGCCAACAGTCAGGACATCTTGCCTCCAGATGTCTCCAGCGGTCGAGGAAACGTCAGCGTCTAGTGGTAGTTGGTGGAGGTGCACTAGACACGGCGACATTTGCCTCCAAATTGTCCTTTAAGGGGACAATAACATTAGGCTCATCCTCCCACTCGGTAGAACTTTGCGTGGATTCTGGGGCGGAGGGCAATTTTATGTCTTCTGCCTTCGCCCAACGTCACGCAATTCCCCTGGTCATGCTATCCGAACCAGTAACGGTACGAGTGGTGAATGGGTCGACACTGCCCACACAGATTACACATCAAACTATCCCTTTTACTCTGTCCATGTCACCATCTCATCAGGAGATTATATCTCTACTCATCATTCCTGAGGGAATTGATGAGGTTCTCTTGGGGATACCTTGGTTACGGTACCACTCTCCTCACATTGAGTGGTCCTCAGGCAGAATTCTGGGATGGGGTGAATCTTGTGGGAACAGGTGTCATCGAGAGTGCGTTCAGGTTGCTACTACAGAGGTACCCGCAGATCTTTCCTCTCTCCCCAAGCAATATTGGTCTTATGCAGACGTGTTCTCCAAAAAGGCGGCGGAGATCCTTCCGCCCCATCGCCCCTATGACTGTCCTATTGATCTCTTGCCTGGTGCTGAGCCTCCCCGGGGTCGAGTCTATCCACTATCTCTCCCGGAGACGGAGGCAATGTCTCAGTACATTCAAGAGAATCTGGCAAGAGGGTTCATTAGGAAGTCAGTGTCACCTGCTGGGGCAGGGTTCTTTTTCGTGCAGAAGAAGAATGGAGAACTACATCCATGTATAGACTACAGGGGTCTTAATGCTATCACAGTTAAGAACAAGTACCCTTTGCCTTTGATATCTGAGCTTTTCGATAGGCTTCGGGGAGCTAGAGTGTTTACTAAACTAGATCTGCGGGGTGCTTATAACCTGATTCGCATCCGTGAAGGGGACGAATGGAAAACGGCGTTTAACACCAGAGATGGGCACTATGAGTATCCGGTGATGCCCTTCGGGCTCTGTAATGCCCCAGCCATTTTCCAAGACTTTGTCAATGACATCTTCCGGGATATGCTTTCCACCTCAGTTGTAGTCTATCTGGATGATATTCTCATCTTTTCTCCAGATATTGACTCCCACCATAGAGATGTTGGCAAAGTCTTCGACCTCCTACGGGCAAACTCTCTTTATGCGAAGTTGGAGAAGTGTATGTTTGAGCAGGAGTCCTTACCTTTCCTGGGCTATATCATCTCCGCCCAGGGATTGGCTATGGATCCTGCCAAACTACAGGCTGTGATGGACTGGCAAGAGCCCCATTCTCTTAAAGCGGTGCAGCGCTTTATGGGGTTCATTAACTATTACCGCCAGTTCATTCCCCACTTCTCAACTCTGGTAGCTCCCTTGGTAGCCCTCACCAAGAAGGGAGCGAATCCCAAATTGTGGTCGGAAGAGGTCTCCAAGGCCTTCACTTCTATTAAGTCCCACTATGCTAGCGCTCCCATCTTACATCGTCCCGATGTGGATAAGCCATTCCTAATGGAGGTGGATGCCTCATCCGTTGGTGCTGGAGCAGTCCTCTATCAAAAGGATATTCAAGGTCGGAAGCATCCATGCTTCTTCTTCTCAAAGACCTTCACGCCAGCGGAGAGAAACTACTCCATCGGGGATAGGGAGTTGCTAGCAATGAAGTTGGCCTTTTCGGAGTGGAGACATCTTCTGGAAGGTGCGCGGTTTCCCTTCCAAGTGTACACGGACCACAAAAATTTGGTCTATTTGCAAACAGCCCAGCGGCTAAATTCTCGCCAGGCCAGATGGTCCTTGTTCTTCTCCCAGTTCCACTTTTCCCTTCATTATCTCGCCGGGGAGAAGAATATTCGTGCTGACGCTCTCTCTCGCTCCCTTATGTCAACTGAGGAGGAGGAAGAGGAGCCTCGGCTTATTGTCCCTTCTGAGAGCCTGAGAACCGTAGCGCCGGTTTCGCTAGAGTCTGTGCCTCCGGGCAAGACTTTTGTGCCCATTAATTTGCGACCGGAGGTTCTCTCTTGGGCTCATTCGTCCAGGGTGGGTGGACACTTTGGGACAAAGAGGACATCGGAGCTACTGGCGAGGACGTACTGGTGGCCGCATATGGTCCGGGATGTCAGGGATTATATTCTGGCGTGTGTCTCCTGCGCCAAAAATAAATCTCCGCGTCAAAGGCCAGCTGGTTTGCTCTATCCCTTGCCGGTGGCAGATAGGCCCTGGGAGATGGTCGGGATGGACTTTGTCGTGGGTTTACCCAAGTCTCGCGGCTGTACCATCATTTGGGTCATCACCGATCATTTCTCAAAAATGGTGCATTTGGTGCCGCTACCACGGTTACCTTCTGCACGGGCCTTGGCAGCGTTGTTCATTAAACACATCTTCCGCCTACATGGTATGCCTGACAAAATTGTCAGTGACCGGGGTCCCCAGTTTGCGTCTCGGTTTTGGAGAGAGCTTTGTCGTCTTCTCAGTATAGAGTTGAATCTCTCTTCCGCTTACCATCCCGAGACGAATGGGTTGGTAGAGAGGGCCAACCAGACCTTGGTCACATACCTGCGACATTTTGTTTCAGCCAGGCAGGATGACTGGGCATCTTTGCTATCATGGGCAGAGTTTGCACTGAACAACGCCGTAGCCGACTCCACTGGACAAACCCCATTCCTCCTCAACTATGGTCAGCATCCACGGGTACCTGTGCCTATGCCCGTGTCTTCCGCTGACTCCAGGGTGGCAGACTGGGCTGTGGAGGCACGGGATATTTGGGACCGCACTCAGGATGCCATTCGGGCCTCTAAGGAGAGAATGAGGTCCTCCGCCGATGTTCATCGTCGCCCCACTCCGACCTTTGCTCCTGGCGACTTGGTGTGGCTCTCCGCCCGTAACATCAGGCTGCGAGTTGAGTCCACTAAATTTGCTCCTCGCTACTTGGGCCCTTTCAAGGTCCTCGAGCAGGTTAATCCTGTGGTCTATCGTCTGGCCCTTCCACCACGCCTGGGTATCACCGACACCTTTCATGTGTCCCTCTTGAAACCCGTGTATATGTCCCGGTTTTCCGAGTCATCTGTTGGGACATCGGGTTCGTCTACGGACGATTATGAGGTGAAAGCTATTTTGGGTTGCAAGGTGGTACGTGGCAAAAAATTTTATTTGGTGGACTGGAAGGGTTATGGCCCCGAGGACAGGTCCTGGGAGCCTGTTGAGCACATTCGGGCCCCGCAGCTCATTGCTGCCTTCGAACGTAGCGAGGCCCAAGGAGGGGGGCCCTAGGAGGGGGGGTAATGTTAGGAGTCAAGTTTCCTCTGCTGCACAGGGGGAATCTCGATCCGTCTCCGCTGCGGTCTCCCATTCTTCTCCAGCCACAGTGGAGTCTGCTCAGCAGGGACGTCGATCCCAGCGTCTCGCTCAGTCTGACTCTGTGCGAAGAGTAACTGCTGCTTTTCCTGCTTCTGCCATTGAAGCCAGTGCTGGGCAGCGGCGAGTGGACGTTTCTGGATCTAAGTCCTGCTTTTCTTTGTCTGACATGCCCAGGGCAGGATCTCCCGTTGGAGATCGAGGGTCACATGCTCAGGTATTGCAGCACATCCCATTGGTCCTCCTGGAAGGTCCTGAAAGGGCAAAACTTCGGTAGCAGCTTCCTGTGCTGCAACTATATAAGCTGTGCATGACCGCACGGCCATGCGCTAGTATTGTCTTGATTATATGTGTGTGTGTTGTGAGTGAAAGTCGCTCTTTAAATAACCCTCCCTATTGGATGACTGTTCGCGGAAGGTGTATGTTTGCTATCTAGCGCCCGACTTATCCAACAGCACGTTACACACATAACTGGGTCTAGTTGCTGTGACCGCCTGTACGGCGCCGTGCGCTTACCTGACCCAAGCCTGGGTGGTTAGCAGCGTCCGTTTGTGCGGCACCGCACGCACTCTTGTGCCACTTAAACTATATTATTTCTGTCACTCTGACACCCCAGTAGTGGTGTCGAGCGCATGAGGTCTTTATGAACTCAAATCCTAAGTCTTGGGATTGAGTTCTGAGACTCTTTGCTTGCGCTCTTTGTGTGGTACCGCGGCCCTGTGACTCAACAGGGTTCGCTTCCTCCACACTGGGTGAAGTTAACCCATGTGTGTATCTTTTTGTACCGCCATATCGTCCTCTCTACTAGCAGCAGGGTTTTCACCTGCACGGTGGACCTCGGACTGCGAACACACCTAGTATCATTACATCTTGTACTTGGTGCGTTCCGCCAGTTGTAACACAAGGTACCTGTGTGAGCTCACCTTGCCTCAGAGTCACCACCAGGTTCTGGCCATTGTCACTCCCAACTATGCCTGGCTGTAGGTTCAGCGGTGACATCAAAATATCTGACTGCTCTTTCAGCGCTGTCCACAACTCTTCAGTATTGTGCGGTTTGTCACCTATGCAAATTAGCTTCAACACAGCCTATTGCTGTTTGGCTGAGGCAGTGCAGCAGTGCTTAAAGCTTCTGACTGATGTGTTGATTTCAGAGATGGAGGCTGAAGAGGAGGAGAAGGATGTGCAAGAGCTGTAGACTGTGCTGGCAACCCTGATTGATATAGGGCCTGCAATCCTTGGCGTGGGGAGGATGTGTTCCATCCCAAGGTCCGACTGGGTCCTGGCTTCCACTATGTTAACCCAGTGTGCCATCAGTGAGATGTACCGTCCCTGCCCACAAGCACTTGCACATGTGTCCGTGGTTAGGTGGACTTTCCCAGTAAAAGCATTGTTGAGGGCACGTGTAATGTTGTGGGACACATGCAGGTGTAATGCCGGTACAGCACACCAGGAGAAATAGTGGCGACTGGGGACCGAGTACCTTGGTACAGCTGCCGCCATCAGGTTGCGGAAAGCTCCCATCTCATGGATCCTAAAAGGCAACATTTTGAGCGCAAGCAGAAAAGAAATGTTAGAATTTAGGACTGTGGCCTGTGGGGCATTGGCTGGGTATTTCTCCTTGCGTTCCAATGACTGGGGTATAGACAACTGAAGGTTGTGCTGGGACAAGGACATGGACCGGCTTGATGATGATACTGCTTGACTTTGGGCAACAACAGGTTCAGGGCTAGAGGCAACTTCACATGCATGGTGGACTGGGGATTGGCTTATATGCAAAACAGTGGAAGAAGCAGTAATGTCCCCTGCAGACAGCGTTCCTGGAGCCTGGGCGTCAGCCCACAAAGTTGGGTGCTTTGCTGGCATGTGCCAGATCATGCTGGTGGTGGTCAGGCTGGCAGTTTTGCTACCCCTGCTGATGCGGGCATGGCCGGTGCTGCAAATGGCCTGTTTGGGGTTATCTGCAGAGTCTTTAAAAAATAACCAGACTCAGGAAGATCTAACAATTGGAATGGCAACTTCCCTCATGTTGGTGTTACGGGGAATGGATGCACGCCTTCTGTCTGTGGCCACTACACTGCTTCTTCCTGCCTGTTGGGGTGATATGCCTCCATCACCATGTGTGCTGCTGTCCTCATTCTGCATGTCATCCTGCCAGGTTGGCACAGTCACTATGTCATCCACCACCTCGTCTTCCACATCCGCATCCTGCTTGTCCTCCTGACTTTCTGCAATTGTGTCTCATCATTGTCCACCTCTTGTGACACTTTCCCACCATCGCCTTCATGTGACCGTGGCTGGTCAAAGCTTTGGGCATCGCTACATGTGATCTCATCTGGCCCCACTTCAAGTTGACTGGCCAAGAGTACAGAATCTTGAAAGGGAAAACTGAACAGCTCTTTGGAGTGTCCAAGTGTGGGATAAGTTGTCTCAGGGCACTCGGCATGGTGGGATGAAGGAGGATCAGGGTGAGGAATATCCGATCCACACTCACGACTACTCAGACTTAACCGTGTGGAAGACATGGTGGTGGTGGCTAAGACTGGAAGCATTATCCGCTATCCAACCAACAACCATTTCACACTGCTCTGGCTTCAATAGAGGTGTGCTGCGGTCCCCTAGAAACTGAGACAGGAAGGTCGAGCGAGAAGATGTGAGTCTTTGTTGTGGCCCACATTCAGCTTGGCCACAGCCTCGTCCTCTGCATGCACCATCAACATCACGCACACTTCACCGTCCCTTGCCTTGCCCATTTTAAATGAACTACTGAACAATTTCAAAAGCTCAACACAAATGTATTTATTTGGAGCAAAATTATATCTGATCAGTATGCCTTCAAAGCTACAATTTTTCCACGACAGATACACCAGGACGATCCTTACTCCCCGCAGTCACTGCCCGGTGCCCGTATACTCCCCTCCGGTCACCGCTCACACAGGGTTAATGCCAGCGGTAACGGACCGCATTATGCAGAGGGTAACGCACTCCGTTACCGCCGCTATTAACCCTGTGTGTCCCCAACTTTTTACTTTTGATGCTCCCTATACGGCATCAATAGTAAAAAAATGTAATGTTAAAAATAATAAAAAAAACAAAAAACCTGCTATACTCATCCTCCGCCGAGCTGCTCGTGCCTGCCGCCATCTTGCGTTCCCAGCGATGCATTGTGAAATTACCCAGAAGACTTAGCGGTCTCGCTGGATTGGATCCCGGCGGGTGAGTATAGAACTATTTTTTATTTTTTTTAACAGGAATATGGTGCCCACACTGCTATATACTACGTGGGCTGTATTATATACCGTGTGGCTCTGTGCTGTATACTACCTGGCCAGTGTTATATACTATGTGGGCTGTGTTATGTACTGCATCGGCTGTGCTAGATATTACGTGGCCAGTGTTATATACTGTGTGGGCTGTGTTATGTACTGCATCGGCTGTGCTAGATATTACGTGGCCAGTGTTATATACTGTGTGGGCAGTGTTATATACTACGTGACCGGACAATTTACTACGTGACTGGGCAATATACTACGTGGGTCTGTGCTGTATACTACGTGGCTCTGTGCTGTATACTACGTCGCTGGGCAATATACTACGTGACTGGGCAATATACTACTTGACTGGGCAATATACTACGTGACTGGGCAATATACTACGTGACTGTGCAATATACTACATAGCTGGGCAATATACTACGTGGCTGGGCAATATACTACGTGTCTGTGCTGTATACTACGTGGCTCTGTGCTGTATACTACATCACTGTTCAATATACTATGTAGCTGGGCAATATACTACGTGACTGGGCAATATACTACGTGACTGGGCAATATACTACATCGCTGTGCAATATACTACGTAGCTGGGCAATATACTACGTGCCTGGGCAATATACTATGTGACTGGGCAATATACTACGTAGCTGGGCAATATACTACATAGCTGGGCAATATACTATGTGACTGGGCAATATACTACGTAGCTGGGCAATATACTACGTAGCTGGGCAATATACTACGTGACTGGCCAATATACTATGTGACTGGGCAATATACTACATGGCTGGGCAAAATACTACGTGACTGGGCAATATACTACGTGGGCTGTGCAATATACTACGTGGACATGCATATTCTAGAATGCCCGATGCGTTAGAATCGGGCCACCATCTGGTATGTTAAATAAGCAGCAGCAGCAGGCAGTAATGGAGCTTTTGGAGTTATGAAGTAAGAGCTATGTACTCATATACAGTGCCTGCAGGCCTTGCACTGATGTGGATATGTGCACATAGACTCCCCTGCCTACCTAGAGCTGCAGCCTCGGGACCCCCGAATTAGCCCTAAAAAGGACTGTTGGTTTCTCATGAGTTGTGGACTAAAGAGTTGCAGACCTACACTAATTCTTAAAAGCACGATTCTGACCCTATCTCAGCAGCAGCTCTCCCTACACTCGCTAAATCCAAAGCAGAATGCGGCGAGCAGAGCGGCACCAGGTCTCTTATAGACCTGATGACACTGTGCAGCCGGCCCATCACTGTAATACCACAACAAAGATGGCTGCGGCATTACAGTGCATGGCAGACAATCCCTGCATTGTTATTGGCGCTCTAAAAAGCAACAGAATTGCAGGGCGGAGACCCGAGCTCCCGCCGAATAATCCCGGAAATACTCGGTGCTCTCTGAGTTCACCGAGCACAGTGATACTCGGGCAAGTACCGAGTAGTGGCGAGCACGTTCGCTCATCACCCCAAGCCTGCCTCTCATGGCGCTTGCATCAGAGAATCCTAGTGAGCAGTGTGTGAGATGTAGGGATTCACAAGTCTGCACTCACACAGATAGACTACAGACTTTTGGCTTATGATGTGGACAACCCAGTTAACCCTTGAAACAAATAAATAAATTATTCAAATCTGTACAAAACGGCAATTTGCCAACTTTGATGCCAGCTGTTTTGATCAGTAACTGTCCACCAGCCTGAAAGAAAACTGATTTTGATGTGAATCTTCCTGTTTTGTGCTGGTGTTATAAGACCAGTGGCCCAAAGTCATTTATCACTTTAAAAAACATCAGTTACTTATTTAAATCTGTAAAATTGGCTATTTACCCACTTTTATGGCAGCTCTGCTGCCCAGATCCAATTTGGACCAGGCTGAAATTACCTGAATTTGGTGGTGTGAGATTAGCGTTCAAAAGTTATTTAACCACTGAAAACACCAGTTACATATGCAAATCTATGAAAATTGGCTATTTGCGTAATTTGATGCCAGTTCTCATGCCCAAAACCTATTTTGGCCAGGCTAGTGTGACCTGAAATTGATGTGGCTATCACTACATATGTAATACTAATGTGGGATCAGTGGCCCAAAGTCATTTAACCCCTGAAAAACACCAGTTACTTATTCAAGTTTGTGAACATTTGCTGTATGCCCGCTTTGATGCCTGTGCCTGGGACCCATTTGGGCCAGGTTGAAGTTACCTGAATTTGATGCAGGACATCACTATCTATATAACAGTGGTGTGAGATCAGTGACTTAAAGTAATTTAACCCCTTAAAAACACCCGTTCATGCCCAGAACATATTTGGGCCAGGCTATAGTGACCTGAATTTGATGCCGGCAATCACTATACATGTAAAGCAGTGTGAGATCAGTGGTCCAAAGTCATTTAACTCTTGTAAAACACCATGTACTTATTAAAATCATCAAAATCAACTGTCTGCCCACCGTAATGCCAGTTCTAAAGCTCAGAACCCTTTTGAGCCAGGCTAGAGTGACCTGAATTTTATGTGGGGCACCCTGATCTAAGTGTTTGTAGTGTTAGATCAGTGGCCCAAAGTCATTTAACCCTCTCAATAGCACCCTTCCGTGTCCACTTTGACGTTCATTTTTGCACCAGTTCTATCATTTTTGTAGCTGTTTTTAAGTGTATTAATATCAGAGCACCTCACTGCATTGTAAACTGGACGAATAAGAAACAACCTTCAGCATCGTCTCTGATTCTTTAGATGTTATCTCCCTTTCTCTGCTGTGCCCAATCCAGCTTAACTTCTTTAACTCTCCTCAAAAATGTAACCCTCTCAGTATATTGCAATCATCATATTAAATAGCGCTGTGTACATGCAGTTGCTCATTTTGCCTTTCTACCAAGCTAATTCTTCTGTTTTCCATTAGGTCTATGACATCACATGATTAACAACTGACTAGCTGAATCCTTCTAAGCACTATGTAGAAACAAGAGGGAAAATTTTTACTTCATGACTGATTAGTAACAGCAAAAGTTTCTGATCTCTGGGGAGAAGTGGGGCAGCTGGGTCACGAGTTGAGATTAATGATTTCTGCAGGCACAAGAGACTTCCTGTTTTTATATAGAGCAGAGAAAAGAAAAGAATTAGCTGAGTAGAAAGGCAAAATGAGCAATTGTAAGTACACAGTGCTATATAATATTATGACTGCAATATATTAAGAGGATAAAAACTTTGATGAGAGGAGTGCTTCTTTAATTATTAGTGGCTCACCTCCACTTCTAGAATCTATCCAGCTCGCCTGCCACACCTTGGAGATTTTATTGTGCCCGGCAGCAAACGTTCTCTCGGAATATGTCTTCAGCGCTGCTGGTGGTGCCCTGACAGATAAGCGCAGCCGGCTGTCCCCTGAAAGTGTAGACTGCCTAATTTTCATCAAGATGAACAAGTCATGGGTCTCCAAGGACTTTTGCACTCCAATCCTAGACTTTACAGAATAGGTGATATTGCATTTTTTAGTGTGATACATTAAGGTCACTCTGTGATATCTTTAGTGTGGCTTCTGTGCCTGCTGTGGCTACTGCTGCTGATGTTAACACATATTTGTGGAAATGTGAACAGTCATGGTTGGTCTACATTGGCTGGGTTAGCTGTAGTGGAAGACATCTCGGTCCCAATTATACTATTTCTGTTCTCGTGATAGTTATTCCACTTCGGTGGTGTCAAGCCCTCATTTTTTAAAATGTGAAAACTCCAGGGTGGGTGTCCATCTGCTGGATTGGGCATAGTGGATGACCTGTCGGTCCCTATTATACTATTTCTACTGTGGTGAAATTGATGCCACTTTTGTGGTGTCTGCCACTTATTTTTGGGAATATGAACACTCCTGGTTAGGTGTCCATCTGCTATATTGGGTGCAGTGGAAAACCTGTCAGTCCCTATTATACTATTTCTATTGTGGTGAAATTGATGACACTTCGGTGGTGTAAGGCTCCCATTTGTTTAAATGTGAACACTCCTGGTTGGGTGTCCATCTGCTGGATTAGATGTAGTGGAAGACCTGTTGGTCCCTATTATACTATCTATACTGTGGTGAAATTGATGCCACTTTTGTGGTATCTGCCACTAATTTTTGGGAATGTGAACACTCCTGGTTGGGTGTCCATCTGTTGAATTGGGTGTAGGGGAAGACCTATTGGTCCCTATTATATTATTTCTAGTGTGGTGAAATTGATGCCACTTCTGTGGTGTAAGGCCCTTATTTGTTTAAATGTGAACACTCCTGGTTGGGTGTCCATCTGCTGGGTTGGGTGTAGTGGAAGACCTATTGGTCCCTATTGTACTATTTCTACTGTGGTGAAATTGATGCCACTTTGATGGTGTCTGCCAATATTTTTTGGAAATGTGAACACTCCTGGCTGGGTCTTTTCATGCATGTTGCCTGTAGCAGTAGGCTTCCGAGACCACCAGGCCTCTAATTCCTTGGACTCAACTACCTTTGTTACTATCCTTAATTTTTCTGACAATGCTAGTCTAAAAAATTGATATTTGTGCCACCTGAGTGTGGCTCAGCATGAAAGCAGGTAGATGTGTTGCATGTGTTGCGTGGTATCAGGGCTCCCAGCAAAGAATGCCTTCACTGATCCCTCACTCACCTTGTCATAGGCCAGTCTCACACATCCAGATAATTCCGGTATCGGAGAATATGGTACCGGAGTTATCCGTGTCCGTGTGTCCGTGTGCTCACATAGGCCATCCGTGTGGGATCCGTGTGATGTCCGTGAGTACGTTTTTAGGGTCAGTGTGCTGTACGTGTGCTGTACGTGTGCTGTACGTGTGTCCGTGTTCGATTATTGCAACAATTTTTAAAATTTTAACCCTATGACAGGAAAAATGCACACGGACAGCACACGGATGGCACACGGACAGAATCCGTGTGCGGTACGTGTTTACACAGACCCATTGACTTTAATGGGTCCGTGTGATCTTTGCGTTCCCACGAACACTGATATGTCTCCGTGTTTTGCAAATGGACAAACGGTCCTTGAAAACACCCTGATATGTGCATAGACGGTGGCGGCATGGTGGCACACTGGTTAGCACTGCAGCCTTGCAGCGCTGGAGTCCTGGTTTCAAACACCACCAAGGACAACATCTGCAAAGAGTTTGTATGTTCTCTCTGAGTTTGCGTGGGTTTCCTCCGGGCACTCCGGTTTCCTCCCACATTCCAAAGACATACTGTGTTATGACCTGGTGGTCAGGACAATAATGGACCTGGTGGTTAAGAGCACACAGAATGACCAGATAGTTACTGATAATATAGGACGAGCTCTGGGACGTGGGAGCTCTGCTGACCGCAATCCCTAATCCTATCAAACACACTAGAAATAGCCGTGGATTGCGCCTAATGCTCCCTATGCAACTCGGCACAGCCTAAGGAACTAGCTAGCCCTGAAGATAGAAAAATAAAGCCTACCTTGCCTCAGAGAAATTCCCCAAAGGAAAAGGCAGCCCCCCACATATAATGACTGTGAGTAAAGATGAAAATACAAACACAGAGATGAAATAGATTTAGCAAAGTGAGGCCCGACTTACTGAACAGACCGAGGATAGGAAAGGTTACTTTGCGGTCAGCACAAAAACCTACAAAAAGACCAGGCAGAGGGCGCAAAAAGACCCTCCGCACCGACTCACGGTGCGGAGGCGCTCCCTCTGCGTCCCAGAGCTTCCAGCAAGCAAGACAACAATAAAAATAGCAAGCTGGACAGAAAAATAGCAAACCAAAGAAATACAAGCTGGAACTTAGCTTCTGCTGGGAAGACAGGTCACAAGAACGATCCAGGAGTGAACTAGACCAATACAGGAACATTGACAGGTGGCATGGAGCAAAGATCTAAGTGGAGTTAAATAGAGCAGCCAGCTAACGACTTAACCTCGTTACCTGTGGAAGGAAACTCAGAAACACCCACCAGAGGAAGTCCATGGACAGAACCAGCCGAAGTACCATTCATGACCACAGGAGGGAGCCCGACAACAGAATTCACAACAGTACCCCCCCTTGATGAGGGGTCACCGAACCCTCACCAGAGCCCCCAGGCCGTCCAGGATGAGCCAAATGAAAGGCACGAACCAGATCAGCAGCATGAACATCAGAGGCAAAAACCCAGGAATTATCTTCCTGACCATAACCCTTCCACTTGACCAGGTACTGGAGTTTCCGTCTCGAAACACGAGAATCCAAAATCTTCTCCACCACATACTCCAACTCCCCCTCAACCAACACCGGGGCAGGAGGATCAACGGATGGAACCACAGGCGCCACGTATCTCCGCAATAACGACCTATGGAACACATTATGGATGGCAAAAGAAGCAGGAAGGGCCAAACGAAATGACACAGGATTGATAACCTCAGAAATCTTATACGGACCAATGAAACGAGGCTTAAACTTAGGAGAGGAAACCTTCATAGGAACATAACAAGACGACAACAAAACCAAATCCCCAACACGAAGTCGGGGATCCACACAGTGCCGGCAGTTAGCGAAACGTTGAGCCTTCTCCTGGGTCAATGTCAAATTGTCCACCACATGAGTCCAAATCTGCTGCAACCTATCCACCACAGTATCTACACCAGGACAGTCCGAAGACTCAACCTGCCCTGAAGAGAAACGAGGATGGAAACCAGAATTGCAGAAAAACGGCGAAACCAAAGTAGCCGAGCTGGCCCGATTATTAAGGGCGAACTCAGCCAACGGCAAAAAGGACACCCAATCATCCTGATCAGCAGAAACAAAGCATCTCAGATATGTTTCCAAAGTTTGATTAGTTCGTTCGCTTTGGCCATTTGTCTGAGGATGGAAAGCCGAGGAAAAAGACAAATCAATGCCCATCCTAGCACAAAAGGATCGCCAAAACCTCGAAACAAACTGGGAACCTCTGTCAGAAACGATGTTCTCCGGGATACCATGTAAACGAACCACATGCTGGAAAAATAATGGCACCAAATCAGAGGAGGAAGGCAATTTAGACAAAGGTACCAAATGGACCATCTTAGAAAAGCGATCACAAACCACCCAAATGACTGACATCTTTTGAGAGACGGGGAGATCCGAAATAAAATCCATAGAAATATGCGTCCAGGGCCTCTTTGGGACCGGCAAGGGCAAAAGCAACCCACTGGCACGAGAACAGCAGGGCTTAGCCCGAGCACAAGTCCCACAGGACTGCACAAAAGAACGCACATCCCGTGACAAAGACGGCCACCAAAAGGATCTAGCCACCAAATCTCTGGTACCAAAGATTCCAGGATGCCCAGCCAACACTGAACAATGAATCTCAGAGATAACTCTACTAGTCCATCTATCAGGGACAAACAGTTTCTCCGCTGGGCAACGGTCAGGTCTATCAGCCTGAAATTTTTGCAGCACCCGCCGCAAATCAGGGGAGATGGCAGACAAAATTACCCCCTCTTTGAGAATACCCGCCGGCTCAGGAACACCCGGAGAGTCAGGCACAAAACTCCTTGACAGGGCATCAGCCTTCACATTCTTAGAGCCCGGAAGGTACGAAACCACAAAATCAAAACGGGAGAAAAATAACGACCATCGAGCCTGTCTTGGATTCAACCGTTTGGCAGACTCAAGATAAGTCAAATTCTTGTGATCTGTCAAGACCACCACGCGATGCTTGGCTCCTTCAAGCCAATGACGCCACTCCTCGAATGCCCACTTCATGGCCAACAACTCACGATTACCAACATCATAATTACGCTCAGCAGGCGAAAACTTTCTGGAAAAGAAAGCACATGGCTTCATCACCGAGCCATCAGAACTTCTTTGCGACAAAACAGCCCCTGCTCCAATCTCAGAAGCATCAACCTCAACCTGAAACGGGAGCGAAACATCTGGCTGGCACAACACAGGGGCAGAAGAAAAACGACACTTCAACTCCTGAAAAGCCTCTACAGCTGCAGAAGACCAATTGACCACATCAGCACCCTTCTTGGTCAAATCAGTCAACGGTTTAGCAACAGTAGAAAAATTAGCGATGAAGCGCCGATAAAAATTAGCAAAGCCCAGGAACTTTTGCAGGCTCTTCACAGATGTCGGCTGAGTCCAATCGTAAATGGCCTGGACTTTCACAGGGTCCATCTCGATAGTAGAAGGAGAAAAAATGAACCCCAAAAATGAAACCTTCTGAACTCCAAAGAGACACTTTGACCCCTTCACAAACAAGGAATTCGCACGAAGGACCTGGAACACCATTCTGACCTGCTTCACATGAGACTCCCAATCATCCGAAAAGACCAAAATATCATCCAAATACACAATCAGGAATTTATCCAGGTACTCTCGGAAGATGTCATGCATAAAGGACTGAAATACTGATGGAGCATTGGAAAGCCCGAATGGCATAACCAGGTACTCAAAATGGCCCTCGGGCGTATTAAATGCTGTTTTCCATTCATCGCCTTGTTTAATACGCACAAGATTATACGTCCCTCGAAGATCTATCTTGGTGAACCAACTAGCCCCTTTAATATGAGCAAACAAATCAGACAGCAACGGCAAAGGATACTGAAATTTGACTGTAATTTTATTAAGAAGGCGGTAATCAATACAAGGTCTCAAAGAACCATCCTTCTTGGCCACAAAAAAGAACCCTGCTCCTAACGGTGATGACGACGGGCGAATATGGCCTTTCTCCAAGGATTCCTTTATATAACTCCGCATAGCGGCGTGTTCTGGCACAGATAAATTGAACAATCGCCCTTAGGAAACTTACTACCAGGAATCAAATTAATTGCACAATCACAATCCCTATGAGGAGGTAGGGCACTGGCTTTGGGCTCATCAAATACATCCCGATAATCCGACAAAAACTCTGGAACTTCAGAAGGAGTGGAAGACGAAATAGACAAAAATGGAACATCACCATGTACCCCCTGGCAACCCCAGCTGGACACAGACATAGATTTCCAGTCCAATACTGGATTATGAACCTGTAGCCATGGCAACCCCAAAGCGACCACATCATGCAGATTATGCAACACCAGAAAGCGACTATCCTCCTGATGTGCAGGAGCCATGCACATGGTCAATTGGGTCCAGTACTGAGGCTTATTCTTGGCCAAAGGCGTAGCATCAATTCCTCTCAATGGAATTGGATACTGCAAGGGCTCCAAGAAAAAACCACAGCGCCTAGCATACTCCAAGTCCATCAAATTCAGGGCAGCGCCTGAATCCACAAATGCCATAACAGAATAGGATGACAAAGAGCAAATCAGAGTAACGGACAATAGAAATTTAGACTGTACCGTACCAATGGTGGCAGACCTAGCGAACCGCTTAGTGCGCTTAGGACAATCGGAGATAGCATGAGTGGAATCACCACGGTAAAAACATAGCCCATTCCGACGTCTGTGTTCTTGCCGTTCAGCTCTGGTCAAAGTCCTATCACATTGCATAGGCTCAGGCCCATGCTCAGATAGTACCGCCAAATGGTGCACAGCTTTACGCTCACGCAAGCGTCGATCGATCTGAATGGCCAAGGACATAGACTCATTCAGACCAGCAGGCATGGGAAATCCCACCATGACATCCTTAAGGGCTTCAGAGAGACCCTTTCTGAAGATTGCTGCCAGGGCACATTCATTCCACTGAGTGAGCACAGACCACTTTCTAAACTTCTGACAATATATCTCCGCTTCATCCTGACCCTGACACCAGAGCCAGCAAGATTTTCTATGCCTGATCCACTGAATTAGGTTCGTCATAAAGCAATCCAAGCGCCAGGAAAAACGCATCAACATCACGCAATGCCGGATCTCCTGGCGCAAGGGAAAATGCCCAGTCTTGAGGGTCACCACGTAGCAAAGGAATAATGATCTTTACTTGTTGAACAGGGTCACCTGAGGAGCGAGGTTTCAAGGCAAGAAACAATTTACAATTATTCTTGAAATTCAAGAACTTAGATCTATCACCAAAAAACAAATCAGGAATTGGAATCCTAGGCTCTGACATCAGATTCTGAACCACAAAATCTTGAATGTTTTGTACCCTTGTAGTGAGATTATCCATCCAAGAGGACAGACCTTGAATGTCCATGTTTATACCTGTGTCCTGAACCACCCAGAGGTAAAGGGGAAAAGAGAGACAAAACACACTGCAAAGAAAAAAAAATGGTCTCAGAACTTCTCTTACCCCTCTATTGAGATGCATTAGTACTTTGGGCCACCTGTACTGTTATGACCTGGTGGTCAGGACAATAATGGACCTGGTGGTTAAGAGCACACAGAATGACCAGATAGTTACTGATAATAAGGGACGAGCTCTGGGACGTGGGAACTCTGCTGACCGCAATCCCTAATCCTATCAAACACACTAGAAATAGCTGTGGATTGCGCCTAACGCTCCCTATGCAACTCGGCACAGCCTAAGGAACTAGCTAGCCCTGAAGATAAAAAAATAAAGCCTACCTTACCTCAGAGAAATTCCCCAAAGGAAAAGGCAGCCCCCCACATATAATGACTGTGAGTAAAGATGAAAATACAAACACAGAGATTAAATAGATTTAGCAAAGTGAGGCCCGACTTACTGAACAGACCGAGGATAGGAAAGGTTACTTTGCGGTCAGCACAAAAACCTACAAAAAGACCACACAGAGGGCGCAAAAAGACCATCCGCACGACTCACGGTGCGGAGGCGCTCCCTCTGCGTCCCAGAGCTTCCAGCAAGCAAGACAACAATAAAATTAGCAAGCTGGACAGGAAAATAGCAAACCAAAGAAATACAAGCTGGAACTTAGCTTCTGCTGGGAAGACAGGTCACAAGAACGATCCAGGAGTGAACTAGACCAATACTGGAACATTGACAGGTGGCATGGAGCAAAGATCTAAGTGGAGTTAAATAGAGCAGCCAGCTAACGACTTAACCTCGTCACCTGTGGAAGGAAACTCAGAAACACGAACCAGAGGAAGTCCATGGACAGAACCAGCCGAAGTACCATTCATGACCGCAGGAGGGAGCCCGACAACAGAATTCACAACAATACTGATAGGGAATTTAGATTGTGAGCCCAATCGAGGACAGTGATGATAATGTGTGCAAAATGTAAATCGCTGCAGAATGTTAGTGCTATATAAAAATAAAGATTATTATTAAGATTATTAGAGACACATTTATTTTAATGTGTCTACGTGAGTCAGTGTCTCCGGTACGTGAGGAAACTGTCACCACACGTACCATAGCCACTGACGTGTGAAACAGGCCTTACTGTGATGTTCAATTGAAAGCTGTAAATGCTGTCCCAAACCCCTTACCTCATGCCTGGCTGATTGCTGCTCTGCCATGCTATAGTTTGCACTGTGGATGAAGCCACTTTGCTGGTGTCTGTCCCTAATTTGATGTGATTTGACAGCATTTGCGGCCATTATAAGGTGTTGTGCAGGTGTTTGTTTTTTCCTCTCATTGATTGTAAAGGCGTTCGGTTATGTGGGGTGAAAATTTATCAAATTAATTGGCAAATATTGCAAATTCGGCAATTGTAATCCGAACCGAACATTGAAATATTCATTCATCTCTACTTAGCACTTCAAGTAACTGAAATGACCACCAACTTTTCCATGCCTCTTCTTCAGTTGAAAATAGAAAACAATAAAAGTTCATTGGAAAACATGTAATACTTGTTTTATGAATAAATAATATAATTAAATCGACCAAAATCTTTAAATGTAACAAATTCCAAAGTGAGTGAAAAAAGGAAATAAGCATTTCACCCTGATGACTGCCAATGATTTTATGGGAGAAAGTTTGTTGTTAAGCTGGTGCTGCGTTCTATTCCTGTACTAGAGCTTGGCATCCTTCTGTATGAAACACCAGTTCTGAACCATTCTGCACTACGCGCACACACTGTGGCACATAGGACGCACTAAACAAGCAAACCTAATTTCCACAATTTATATTTTTAACAATGATATTTTTTTTTACTTTTATGGGGTTTAGCCTATACTGCTGATTATTCATACGGCATAGAGCCATATTTACATGGGGTTGACAGGACCTGAGCAGTGTAAAAAAATTGCCTTTAATGAGAGGTCACAGTCCTGCATTTGGGTGATTACTCTAAGTGAGTGTGTGGGTGAATCTGTTCCAGGGGGATTAAAGTGGCACACAAAGTGACACCTCTGATTTCGTGTTTGCCCAGGACAATTTATAAGTGCTGACCTGTAGAAGAGAAATAGCATTTGGAGAGGGATTTATGCAATTTTCGTTCAATTACACCTCAGAGTCTTGGCTGTACACCTGTATCACAGCATCCATACCTTCCTCCCCCACACCTCATACAAGGCAAGATAATACTTGTCAACACTGTGCCTGGGACTTACTCAATGCCTTGCAGAAATTCACCATCGCAATCATGAGCTGAAAATCTTTTCTTGGAATGAAAAAAATAACAACTTAATCATAATTTGCTTTAAATGTGTTTTCTTAAATGCTATATAGCCACATCTTAAGATAAAGGGAGGAGCTTGTCAGCTTCAAAAATTACTGGAGGAGCACATTAAAATGTAATCAATCTTATGAACCCCAATAATCTCTCATCATTTTAATAAATGCTTTCCATTCAATGTGACATTTTGTATTGCTTTCCCCTATTCTTTGCTTAGTTGTTTTACATATTGCACATTCGCTTTTTTATACATTATTTTATCCCATTTCTTTGGTTTAAAGAAAAATTAAAAATGGTAGGAGTACGCTGAGAACTTTTGTTGTCCCAGCTGATGTCCAAGGGTTAGAGGATATTTAATAAGATTGGCGATTCATAAGTCAGGCTTAGGGCTCATTCATGTGTCCAATTTTTCCACATATGAGAAAAATGAGCCAAGTATTCTGATCAGACTTTGATCAAACTCTGATCAGCGTGTGGTCAAAGTGTCACCTGCTTTTCTCGTCCGTGGAGAAATAAAAAAAAGAGTTTCTCCACCTTCTCCATTCTGACGGTCCATGGAAATCAAACTAATTTTGTTCAGGGACCGATTGACTTGCATTGCCCATTGTGATCTGACCCTCAGATCAAAATCGGACATGTCTGCAATTTTCTGCTGACCTCTCTGTCTCAGATGTGTAAGTGGACCCATAGACTATCAAACATACATAGTAACATAGTAACATAGTAACATAGTAAGGCCGAAAAAAGACATTTGTCCATCCAGTTCAGCCTATATTCCATCATAATAAATTCCCAGATCTACGTCCTTCTACAGAACCTAATTGTATGATACAATATTGTTCTGCTCCAGGAAGACATCCAGGCCTCTCTTGAACCCCTCGACTGAGTTCGCCATCACCACCTCCTCAGGCAAGCAATTCCAGATTCTCACTGCCCTAACAGTAAAGAATCCTCTTCTATGTTGGTGGAAAAACCTTCTCTCCTCCAGACGCAAAGAATGCCCCCTTGTGCCCGTCACCTTCCTTGTTATAAACAGATGCTCAGCGAGATATTTGTATTGTCCCCTTATATACTTATACATGGTTATTAGATCGCCCCTCAGTCGTCTTTTTTCTAGACTAAATAATCCTAATTTCGCTAATCTATCTGGGTATTGTAGTTCTCCCATCCCCTTTATTAATTTTGTTGCCCTCCTTTGTACTCTCTCTAGTTCCATTATATCCTTCCTGAGCACCGGTGCCCAAAACTGGACACAGTACTCCATGTGCGGTCTAACTAGGGATTTGTACAGAGGCAGTATAATGCTCTCATCATGTGTATCCAGACCTCTTTTAATGCACCCCATGATCCTGTTTGCCTTGGCAGCTGCTGCCTGGCACTGGCTGCTCCAGGTAAGTTTATCATTAACTAGGATCCCCAAGTCCTTCTCCCTGTCAGATTTACCCAGTGGTTTCCCATTCAGTGTGTAATGGTGACATTGATTCCTTCTTCCCATGTGTATAACCTTACATTTATCATTGTTAAACCTCATCTGCCACCTTTCAGCCCAAGTTTCCAACTTATACGAGGACTCTCTGTTAGACTATCAGATGGCACAAGTGCGTGAAAATTAGACATGTAAATGAGCCATTGGAGGTCTATTGTAATAAAGTTTGCCAAATTATGAATCATTTTATTTAATCATCTGTTAAAAAAGTAGGTGTATATTAGTACATTTCTAATTAATTAAGATTCAGCTTCGGCTGTCTGCACCTCAAACTGAAATGTAATCCAGCTATGAGATTGCATACATTTCCACCAAAATTTGTGTCAAATTACATTAAATCTGTCGTAGTCATGGCACCAACCTCTCCTGATAATCTTCACCCGCTTTTTTAAAATATAGCAAAAACACAATGAAATGTAAAAGAAAGCAAAAATAAAACATAGAAGAAAAGGAGTGTGCTTGTGATCATATGAAACAGGGCCAGCATCACCACCTACTGCCACAGGGCAAGTGCTGGGGCCGTGGCCAAACAGGAGGTGTTCTCATCATCAGGACAGCAGGGGCACTGACATGAATTTAGGGGCTGACACTGAAGAGGTGAAAGGCTGCTTTGTGCTGCCATGTGAGGCACTACAGTGCTAGTTACCTGATTCTGAGACTGTTGAGTTGTACTTTTCCCTGTCTGTTCTGTCATTGCTTAGCAGCAGGTTCCATCTCTGCACGGTGGACCCCGGGCTGAAAACGCACCTTATTCCTTTTCTCTAATTATTTGGTGCGTTCCGCTAGCCCTAACAATGGGTAGTTGACTCCAATGAAGTGGAGGTCTGAGGTATGAATGCCGCAGTAAGGACCAACCTTCTGGGGTCAAGGGCTGAGGTGCACTCACCACTGTTTTCCTCAGTGGTCTGGCTGCGCCCATCTGCGATTGGTGGATACCTCCGAGGACGCCGCTGCGTATTCCAGCTTCCGATGACGAAGTCTCGGCTAGACCATCACTTCTAGTTCAGGCTCCTCTGGGGCTGTCACAGGATCTGGTCCCCACTGATGGTGGGCAACTGGCTCTGAACTAAAGATTTCTGCCTCCTGATGCTGCATCTCCCACCGGTGACACTTCAGCTCCGATCGTCATCGAAGCTCAGGCTCCGTGACCCGTGGCTCCGGTTCGACCTTCCCTACCGGCGTCGGTTCCCGTGAACGATGTTCCTCTCCTCCACAGGTACTGGGAACACTTCTGCAGTATTGTCTCTGTGTCGCCCGGGTCGGGCCCTCTCTTCCTCCTGCTGCCACTTCCACTCTATGCAGCCTACTCCCCCTCAGTGACAGGCACAGGAGTGGTGCATCGCTGCTGGTGCCGTGTCTCATAATGACACCGTGCAGCTACACCCAGGGTTTTCTTGCAAGTCCCACCCATTCCAGTGTGGGATCAATTCCAGCCATTACAACCATTTCCTAGTCCTGTGTGTCAGAGGGCGAGGTCTTCTCCTCCTGTGGCACACCCTCCATGGGTGGGACGAGAGACGGGTGGACAGATTTTCATGCGATACTTGGGAGGTCCCGCCCATGAAGGGTGAAGTCATAGTTGTCGTTCTTCTTGTTGGTGCCAAACTCTGCCATCTTTAGAGCTGTCATCACCACATCAGTCACATTCAAGGTTCTAGACAAGTCCAGTATATCAGTCACATCCAGTTTTTCAGTAACATCTGCAACATCTTTATCTTTACTCTTTCTGGTCACACCAACTTCCACAGCATTTCCACGTGGTACGGTTGTTGGATCTTGCCGCACTATGCCAAGTGTGAGGGGTAGAGACAAGGCCGTAGTCATGGCTGAGTTGCTATACTTTGATACACCCTGGTCTCCCATCACATGAAAATAGTGTCCCCACTGCAGCATACCTTCTGGTCCACCTTCTGCACCATCATGGTTTCATCACGCTGGCTGAAAATCCACTGCTGCCGTTGTTCCACATAAAGACGCTGAGTCTGTTTCAAACTTCAAATGCAAAACTTTACTTTCATACTTTCGCAGCACATCCATTCTCATTGCAGCTCAACATCAGCTCAACATCAGATTTCACATCATGCATTTCTTCCTCTTTCCCTGTACTCTTCTCCCTGTCACACAGCACATGCCTGGAAAGGACCATATCATACAGTTCCTCAGTGTCCTCCCTTTTCAGACTCTCTGCGCTTGGGAATTCCCTCAGCCGTTTCGCACTGGGTCTGAGGGTATCAGCCCATGCAATGATCTGCCACATGGTAAGCGACCTGCCCTTCCTTACTGCTGTGACGTCTCCTGCAGCTTCAGTTATTACTAACGCTGTCACTGCTGCCGTTCTGCTGCTGCTGGTCTGGCCTGCTGGTCTTTGTTGGCTGGGTTTCTCCCTTAACATTACGAGGTCACTGTGTTAAGCCCGTCTGGACTGTCTGGGCACTCAGGCCCTCCTGAGCTGTTCAGCTCCCAGGCTACACTAAATCAAAAACAGGAATCTCTCTATCTTTTCCCACAGTTGCCCCATCTATATTAACTATTTACTATATAGAATTCCCATCCCATAGTATGTACACTATAATGCCCCATCTAGTGACACAACTGCAGTACTACACTTTCCCTAGAAATACTGAATAAATAGCAGAGCAAACATCTAAAAACAATTATACATTCAAGGCATATATAAATGCATGAGAGAAAGGAGTGGAACATCCCACGGTCCCGGTACACCCCTTACATATACATATGTGAAGTTTTGGTCTAACTGACCTTCATCAGACATAGACTAATAGTACATAGTTACATAGTTACATAGTTATTAAGGTTGAAGGAAGACTATATGTCCATCTAGTTCAACCCATAGCCTAACCTAACATGCCCTAACATGTTGATCCAGAGGAAGGCAAAAAAAACCCATGTGCAAAGAGTAAGCTCCGCATTGGGGAAAAAAATTCCTTCCCGACTCCACATACGGCAATCAGACTAGTTCCCTGGATCAACGCCCTATCAAGGAATCTAGTGTATATACCCTGTAACATTATACTTTTCCAGAAAGGTATCCAGTCCCCTCTTAAATTTAAGTAATGAATCACTCATTACAACATCACACGGCAGAGAGTTCCATAGTCTCACTGCTCTTACAGTAAAGAATCCGTGTCTGTTATTATGCTTAAACCTTTTTTCCTCCAACCGCAGAGGATGCCCCCTTGTCCCTGTTTCAGGTCTATGATTAAAAAGATCATCAGAAAGGTCTTTGTACTGTCCCCTCATATATTTATACATTAAAATGAGATCACCCCTTAGTCTTCGTTTTTCCAAACTAAATAGCCCCAAGTGTAATAACCTATCTTGGTATTGCAGACCCCCCAGTCCTCTAATAACCTTGGTCGCTCTTCTCTGCACCCGCTCCAGTTCAGCTATGTCTTTCTTATACACCGGAGACCAGAACTGTGCACAGTATTCTAAGTGTGGTCGAACTAGTGACTTGTATAGAGGTAAAATTATATTCTCCTCATGAGCATCTATGCCTCTTTTAATGCATCCCATTATTTTATTTGCCTTTGTAGCAGCTGCCTGACACTGGCCACTGAATTTAAGTTTGTCATCCACCCATACACCCAGGTCTTTTTCATTGACGGTTTTGCCCAGAGTTTTAGAATTAAGCACATAATTATACATCTTATTACTTCTACCCAAGTGCATGACCTTACATTTATCCCCATTAAAGCTCATTTGCCATTTATCAGCCCAAGCTTCTAGTTTACATAAATCATCCTGTAATATAAAATTGTCCTCCTCTGTATTGATTACCCTGCAGAGTTTAGTGTCATCTGCAAATATTGAAATTCTACTCTGAATGCCCCCTACAAGGTCATTAATAAATATGTTAAAAAGAAGAGGGCCCAATACTGACCCCTGTGGTACCCCACTGCTAACCGCTACCCAGTCCGAGTGTGCTCCATTAATAACCACCCTTTGTTTCCTATCCCTGAGCCAGCTCTCAACCCACTTGCACATATTTTCCCCTATCCCCATTATTCTCATTTTATGTATCAACCTTTTGTGTGGCACCGTATCAAAAGCTTTTGAAAAGTCCATATACACTACATCCACTGGGTTCCCTTGGTCCAATCCGGAACTTACCTCTTCATAGAAACTGATCAAATTAGTCTGACATGAACGGTCCCTAGTAAACCCGTGCTGATACTGGGTCATGAGGTTATTCCTCTTCAGATACTCCAGTATAGCGTCCCTTAGAATGCCCTCCAGGATTTTACCCACAGTAGAGGTTAAGCTTACTGGCCTATAGTTTCCGAGTTCAGTTTTTGTTCCCTTTTTGAATATTGGCACCACATTTGCTATACGCCAGTCCTGTGGCACAGACCCTGTTATTATGGAGTCTTTAAAGATTAAAAATAATGGTCTATCAATGACTGTACTTAATTCCTGCAGTACTCGAGGGTGTATCCCATCCGGGCCCGGAGATTTGTCAATTTTAGTGATTTTTAGACGCCGCCGCACTTCCTGCTGGGTTAAGCAGGTGACATTTAATTGGGAATTTTTATCACTAGACATTTTGTCTGCCATGGGATTTTCTTGTGTAAATACTGATGAAAAAAAGTCATTTAGCATATTGGCTTTTTCCTCATCCTCATCCACCATCTCACCCAGACTATTTTTAAGGGGGCCAACACTATCATTTTTTAGTTTCTTACTATTTATGTAGTTAAAGAATATTTTAGGATTATTTTTACTCTCTCTGGCAATGAGTCTCTCTGTCTCAATCTTTGCTGCCTTGATTTGCTTTTTACAGAATTTATTTAATTTTCTGTATTTATTTAATGCCTCCTCACTACCTACTTCCTTTAATTCTCTAAATGCTTTCTTTTTGTCCCTTATTGCGCCCCTTACAGCTCTATTTAGCCATATTGGTTTCCTCCTATTTCTAATATGTTTATTCCCATACGGTATATACTGTGCACAGGTCCTATCCAGGATGCTAATAAACGTATCCCATTTTCTCTGTGTATTTTTGTGTCTCAGGATATCGTCCCAGTTAATTGCACCAAGATCCTCTCTCATCCGTTGGAAATTTGCCCTCCTGAAGTTTAGTGTCCTTGTAACCCCTCTACTACACATCTTTTTAAAGGATACATGAAAACTTATTATTTTGTGATCGCTATTTCCCAAGTAACCCCCAACCCTTATATTTGATATGCGGTCTGGCCTGTTGGTTAATATTAGGTCTAGCAGTGCCCCCCTTCTTGTTGGGTCCTGAACCAGTTGTGAAAGGTAATTGTCTCTCATAATTGTCAAAAACCGATTACCTTTGCTGGAACTGCAGGTTTCTGTTCCCCAATCTATTTCAGGGTAGTTGAAGTCCCCCATAATAATGACTTCTCCTTGAGTCGCAGCTTCATCTATTTGCTTTACGAGGATATTCTCCATTGCTTCCATTATTTTTGGAGATTTATAACAAACCCCTATCAGTAATTTATTATTTTTTCCCCCTCCCCTTATCTCCACCCACAGGGATTCTACATTTTCATTAAATTCACCTATATTATCGCGCAGGATGGGTTTTAAGGATGATTTTACATATAGACACACCCCTCCCCCTCGCTTATCTGTACGGTCATTTCTGAACAGGCTATAGCCCTGCAAGTTAACAGCCCAGTCATGGCTCTCATCCAGCCACGTTTCAGATATCCCCACCATGTCATAATTATGCTCCAACAACATTAGTTCTAATTCGTCCATTTTGTTGGCGAGGCTTCTGGCATTAGTATACATGCACTTTATGTTCCTCTCTGTACTTCTATTTCTTATATTATTAACTGTTCTGACCCCACCCCCCATGCCACCGCCACCCCCAACTTCCTTATTTGTGCCCAGGACTCTGTCTGCACTATCTTCCCCTCCTATAAAATGAATACCCTCCCCCCCAATTCCTAGTTTAAACACTCCTCCAACCTTCTAGCCATTCTCTCCCCCAGCACAGCTGCACCCTCCCCATTGAGGTGCAGCCCGTCCCTAGCGTAGAGCCTGTAGCCAACTGAGAAGTCGGCCCAGTTCTGCAGGAACCCAAACCCCTCTTTCCTACACCAATTCTTGAGCCACTTATTAACCTCCCTAATCTCCCGTTGCCTCTCTGGCGTGGCACGTGGTACCGGCAGTATTTCGGAAAATACCACGTTGGAGGTCCTTGCTTTCAGCTTGCAGCCTAATTCCCTGAAATCATCTTTAAGGACCTTCCACCTACCTCTAACTTTGTCATTAGTGCCAATGTGCACCATGACCGCTGGGTCCTCACCAGCCCCTCCCAATAATCTGTCCACCCGATCAGCGATGTGTCGGACTCGAGCGCCAGGTAGGCAGCACACCGTTCGACGATCCCTGTCTTTGTGACAGATTGCCCTATCTGTTCCCCTAATAATTGAGTCGCCCACTACCAGCACCTGTCTGGCCTGCCCTGCTCTCCTATTTCCCTCCTTACTGGAGCAGTCACTCCTCCGGCTTTCAGAGGACATGCCTGGCTGAGAAAGCAATACAATGTATGGTGGGAATAAGGTATAAAAATATGACATCAGACAACCCCTTTTCAATCCTCATGTTTCTCCCTTCAGTTTTCGCGAGACAAAATAATGTCTCATCCCCGGGAAAGAAAGTACTCGCACCACCGAAATGGTGCTTGCATCAGAGATGAGTATAAGTGCTATTATTTTACAAGTAGGAAACTGAAAAGGGGATTTTGAAGTAGTGGACAACTGTTATTATCTGGTGGTTTAGGAGCAACATGGAACGAGCTCTGAAGGACGTGGTAACTGTACTGACCGCAGTCCCTAAGCTCAACACAACATTAGAAGTAGCCGTGGAATGCTCCTAACTCTCCCTAGGCATCTCGTCACAGCCTAAGAGCTAACTACCCCTAAAGATAGAAGCAGGAAAGCTATCTTGCCTCAGAGAAAATCCCCAAAGGATAGATTAGCCCCCCACAAACAATGACTGTGAGTGGAGAGGCAAAAGACATACACAGAATGAAACCAGGATGAGCACAGGAGGCCAGTCTAGCTAAATAGATAGGACAGGAAGGAATACTGTGCGGTCAGTATAAAACACTACAAAAAATCCACGCAGAGTTTACAAAAATCTCCACACCTGACTAAAGGTGTGGAGAGTAAATCTGCTTCCCAGAGCTTCCAGCAACAGAATTAAATCATACTGACAAGCTGGACAAACATAGCAAGCACAGAACGGATAAGTCCACAACCTGTGGACAGAAAAGAGCAATCAAGCGCTTAGCTTTGCTGAACTGGTCAGGATAACAGGGAAATCCAAAGAGATGTGAATCCAACCAGGAACCATTTACAAGTGGCACTGGCTGAAGGAAAAAGCCAGGCCTAAATAGCCGAGCAGAAGAGACGATAAGTGGAGGCAGCTGAAGACAGCTAACTCCAAGGAGCAGCCATACCACTTGAAACCACAAGAGGGAGCCCAAGAGCAGAACTCACAAAAGTGCCACTTACAACCACCGGAGGGAGCCCAAGAGCGGAATTCACAACAGTACCCCCCCCTTGAGGAGGGGTCACCGAACCCTCACCAGAGCCCCGAGGCCGATCAGGATGAGCCAAATGAAAAGCACGAACCAAATCGGTGGCAGGGACATCGGAGGCAACAACCCAAGAATTATCCTCCTGGCCATAACCCTTCCACTTGACAAGATACTGAAGCCTCCGCCTCGAAAAACGAGAATCCAAAATCTTCTCAACCTCATATTCCAACTCTCCCTCAACCAACAGCGGGGCAGGAGGATCAACCGAGGGAAGAACGGGCACCACATATCTCCGCAACAACGATCTATGGAAAACATTATGAATGGCAAAAGAGGCTGGAAGAGCCAAACGAAAAGACACCGGATTAATAATTTCAGAAATTTTATAAGGACCAATAAACCGAGGCTTAAACTTAGGGGAAGAAACCTTCATAGGAACATGATGAGAAGACAACCAAACCAAATCCCCCACACGAAGCCGGGGACCAACACACCGACGGCGGTTAGCAAAACGTTGAGCCCTTTCCTGAGACAACGTCAAATTGTCTACCACATGAGTCCAAATCTGCTGCAGCCTGTCCACCACAGAATCAACACCAGGACAATCAGAAGGCTCAACCTGCCCAGAAGAAAAACGAGGATGAAAACCAAAATTACAAAAGAAAGGTGAAACCAAAGTAGCCGAACTAGCCCGATTATTAAGGGCAAACTCGGCCAACGGCAAGAAAGACACCCAATCATCCTGATCAGCAGACACAAAGCATCTCAAATAGGTCTCCAAGGTCTGATTAGTTCACTCAGTTTGGCCATTAGTCTGAGGATGAAACGCCGAAGAAAAAGACAAATCAATGCCCATCCTAGCACAAAAGGCCCGCCAAAATCTAGAGACAAACTGAAAACCTCTGTCAGACACAATATTCTCCGGAATGTCATGCAAACAAACCACATGCTGAAAAAATAATGGAACCAGATCTGAGGAGGAAGGCAACTTAGGCAAAGGTACCAGATGGACCATTTTAGAGAACCGGTCACAAACAACCCAGATAACAGACATCTTCTGGGAAACAGGAAGATCCGAAATAAAATCCATGGAAATATGCGTCCAGGGCCTCTCAGGGACCGGCAAAGGCAAAAGCAACCCACTAGCGCAGGAACAGCAAGGCTTGGCCCGGGCGCAAGTCCCACAGGACTGCACAAAGGCACGCACATCGCGCGACAAGGAAGGGCACCAAAAGGACCTAGCAACCAAATATCTGGTACCAAATGTGACGGGTAGAGTTGAGCGACCTTGACCTTTTTAGAGTCAAGCCGGGTTTCGCGAAACCCGACTATCTCAAAAGTCGAGTCGAGTGGAATCGGCCGATTATCGCGAAAAGTCGGGGATCGACCGAAACACAAAACCCAATGCAAGTCAATGGGGGAGCATAGTCGGTAGTGAGTAGAGGCCAGGAAAACATGTACAGAGCCCATTGTATTGGCAAAAACATCCATTCTTGCTACTGAAGCTTGTCAATCGTAATTTAGCTTATAATAATTGTAAGGCATTTGAAATTGGGGGTCATTTGGCTAAAGTTGTGGGGGTACGGCTGGTTCAAGCAATTAGTGGGCCAAGGACATCTGGACCACGTCACGGCAGTGGAGCAGGGAGAGGTAAGTATTTCAACTTTGCAAGTGCTGTGATCCTGAGCAAGCAGGGGGGGGCCCATTCGTTGGCATTGGCACTGGCACAGGGCCCCTCAAAGTACAGCGGTGTGTTTGCACGGCGGGGGCGCCTCCCACCGGCAGCAACACTTTTGCATACTATGAGAGGCCCTGTGCCAGTGACGTCGCCAACGAGTATTCCTCCCCCCACCTGATGAAGGAACCTGCACCTTCGTCTGCACCTTCCTCTTTGTCCCCGTGAAATGTGGTATGGTATGCGGGAAGGGGGACCTGACTTTCAGCAGGGTCACAATCTTGCAGTGTAGCGTGCACGGGGAATGTTGCATTATGGGTCAATATACCAGCAGACTCATCTATCACTGGCTGGGCAATGGGCAGGATGAGGGGGAAACAGATATGGGCCCAAAGAATAAAGTAGGCTAAATGCAGTTCAAAATTGGTAACAGGACTAAGCAGGGGGCATTGTTTTGTTCAGTGGAGGACAACTGGAATGAGAGGCTGACACAGAGAGTAGGCCCAAATCAGTAAGTATTCTAAATGCAGTTCAAAATTGGCAACAGTAGTAAACCGGCGGCACAGCTTTGTTCACTGGAGGAGAACAGCAAGGAGCGGCAGACACAGATAGAAGGCCCCAACCCAACTAGTAGGCCAAATGCAGTGTTGTTTTCAACAACTACTAAACGAGAGTCGGAAGACCGAAGCAATGTAGAGGAAACCTGGGGAACACCTTGGAGTGGAACACACCGTCTCTACACCCCATACCCAATTTGTAGGCCTAATGCAGTGTAGTTTTCAACAACTACTAAACGAGAGTCGGAAGACCGAAGCAATGGAGAGGAAACCTGGGGAACACCTTGGAGTGGAACATACTGTCTCTACACCCCATACCCAATTTGTAGGCCTAATGCTGTGTAGTTTTCAACAACTACTAAACGAGAGTCGGAAGACCCAAGCAATGGAGAGGAAACCTGGGGAACACCTTGGAGTGGAACACACCGTCTCTACACCCCATACCCAATTTGTAGGCCTAATGCAGTGTAGTTTTCAACAACTACTAAACGAGAGTCGGAAGACCCAAGCAATGGAGAGGAAACCTGGGGCACACCTTGGAGCGGCAGACACCGTTAGTAGGCCCTACCAAAGTAGTAGCCCCAATGCAGTTTTCAAATTCCTAGAGGCTGAAAACAAGACTATTGACGCTCTGCTTTTTTCAAAGGAGGACAGCTGTATTGAGTGGCGCAGACAGACACAGGTAGTAGGCCTTAAACCATAAATGTGGCTCACTGCAGTTTAAAAAAGGTTACAGGGGTACACAGGCAGCATTGCTCTGGTCAGTGGAGGACAATTTCAATAGTGGACCGCAGACAGACTTTGGACGCCTACTATTAAAAAAAGGATGCTCTATGCAATTAAAAATAGGTTCCAGGGGTCCACGGGCAGCAGTGGTGTGGTCAGTGGAGGAGTATTGGAAGGAGGGACCGCAGACAGGCGTAGTAGGCCTAACATAACAAAATTAGGCTGTAGGCACTTTAAAATTGGTTCCAGGGGTACACGGGCAGCAGTGGTGTGGTCAGCGGAGGACAATTTGAATTAGGGACTGCAGACAGACTTTGTAGGCTGTCCTCTGTGGACCATGCATCCAACACATTAACTCAGTGCGCCGTAATGGACACATAACTTTTTGTGGACATGCCTACTGGTCCATGCGTCTCTTGTCAGGTGCACCTTTCTACTGTTTGATTGCCTGAGAGCTATGACAATGCAGACTTTTTCTTACCGGTGGAGGGCTGGGATGGCTTTTCTCGCAAAAGAAATGTCGACTGGGTAGCTTGAACCGTGGTACAGCGTAGTTCATCTGGGCTTTCTAAATATAAAACAAAGAAAAAAAGGAGGCTCCATGCACTTTCAGCTGGGTTCCAGGGGTACACGACCAGCATTGGTCTGGTCAGTGGAGGCCTAGTGGAAGGAGGGACCGCAGACAGGCTTCGAAGGCCTAACATAATAAATTAGGGCTGTAGGCACTTTAACATTGGTTCCAGGGGTACACGGGCAGCAGTAGACAGGTCAGTGGAGGCCTAGTGGAAGGAGGGACCGCAGACAGGCTTCGAAGGCCTAACATAATAAATTTGGGCTGTAGGCACTTTGAATTCTCTTGCAGGGGTACACAGGCAGTGGGCACCATTGGTGTTGTCAGCGGCGGCCGATTGTAATGAGTGTCTGCCAGTTAGTAGTCCCAAAAAATAAATACATATTAATGTCTCGCATTACAACAAAAAGAAAAACCAAAAGGGTGCAATCATTAGGTACAGGGGTGGGCTCCTCTGCGTAGTTTCAGACCTAGTAATTTGGCACAAAGTATTTACTTGGGTAAATATAGGACACTGCCCCTGACTATGTTAAGTACCATCATACATGTCAACACAATGGTATTGTCAGTGGCAGGAATTTACGGATGTCAGCGCATAGACTAAACATAGGTGGAACTGTGAGAGATAATTGTGCGAGTGGTAGAGCAATGTTTGAGCTGGGGGTGGGGCAACTCTCTTGTGGCCGGCGGTACATGCCCAGGGCCCCTCATGTTACAACAGTGTGTCTGACGTTGGGTGCGCACCACCACCGCCAGGGACACTTTATTGTACTATGAGGGACCCAGTGGCAGTGCCGTAGACCAAAAGCGGGCACACCCACCTCTTCAGACAAGCAGCACTCTCACGGGTGCTTGCGCCAAGTGGCGATACCACGGCCCCGTGTGGGGAGTTTGGCCATTTAGGGAGGTGTAAACATGTCGTATGCTGGACAATCAGCTGCTGCAAATTACGAGATTGGTAAAGTCATTCAGAGTAGTCCACAGTCTTGAAAGATAGGAGACAAAAAAAGCGCAAATAGGGTCTTATCCCCAGGATTGTTCTTAATCAATTGTGAGAGAACTGCTCACCTGGTAGTACACAGTACAAGCGTGTAGTTGTCAGCTGCTGCAGATCCACAGGTCAGCGTTGCGACCTCTCAGAACCGTTATAATAAATGAAATGTGGATTACATCCGCGCTGCTGCGACAATAATAGATCCAGATATACTGTTAGGGTGTTCGGGTGGTTTATTCAACGCGTTTCGAAGCTCAAAGGCTTCTTCTTCAGGAAGTTTCCACACAAAGATATGACACATGCTACTATTGCCCCGCTTATATACATTCTGAATTCAAATAACGGCGCCAAGCAGTCTTCTGGCATGTGACAGGCAATGTCAAAGTTCAAATAAAGCCGTATTACATAGAAACAAGTTGTTTTTAACATATATATAAATCATTACTATTATAATTATAATCGATGAACAATATACTTAAATTGCACCTCTTTTTCAGATTCCAAGGTGGAAGGTATAAAAAATAAAAAATAAAAAAATGTGTGCGAGATCCCGGGACACGAACTGATTTGATGGATCCAACCATCCCCATTCTACTCCCTTCACTTCCAATTTCGCCACCAGAGGAATTATTCCTGGTGAACAAATTCGGCTGACACCCTTCTATGCCTGCATATGTTTATTAAAAAATGTATTAAAATGTAGAATTAATAAAGATAAAAATATAACTATAAAATTCTCCTTTTGGATTTATTTTTTCTTTTATATAAACTGTGATGTGATTTTTTAAAACAATGGAGAAATAATCATTATATCCTCACTTGGACTGAACCAAGGAGAATTCCTTCTGTCCTTCTCGTGGGTTAAAATTTCAATGAAGTTCCCGTAAAAGATCAGGAGAAACTAGGAAGCTACAAGCAGATATATCCTATCACCCTGTACGATCCCTAGTACCATTGTGCCTTAGTGATTTCTTCCCCGTTCAAAGAGATTAGTGTGCCAGTAAATCATTAAGCCGGTGCTGCGCCCCACAAATAGCCTGTGCAAGGTAATTATCTGGTCATGAGCTAAAAAGAAAAAAAGAAAAAAATCATGTTTGTTTGTGATAAGCTAAGTGAGTTCTATCTGACTGTGCAGTGGAGCCCAGCACAAGTAGGGGAAAAAAGCGAGAGGACCTGACGAGGAGCACAAGTAAAGAACGGCTCCTTCCTAAGATCGCTCCATCTATTACCCCATAGGTAATAAAGAATATAGTATAAACCCTTTGTGTACTTTGTGAATATTTAAAATTGGTACCTTTATTGAAATACAAGCCAAACTACCGTATTCCTAGAACTTATAGGGTTTTGATCTCCCTAATTATTCTATTACTATGTGACTATTGCATCAAAGTTGCTGAAAGATTAGATATTGGTGGACTAATGAAGCTAGTGTTTTAATTAAAATTTAAAGTGCGTTATGCTGGGGTCTTTATGAGAGCAAACTTCTTATTGTTTAATTTATTCTTATAATATATCTATAGATGTGCAATTAATTATACCCCCTTTTTGATTAATACATTAATAATATTCTAAATGTTCCTCTACAATAAGGACCAACATTATCTAAATTAAAACTTCAGTGATTTCATTTAGACCTCCTGGTCTCAGAATATACACTCAACTTTATTACTCAGTTCAGTTCAGAACATAAAGAAATACGAAATATCCTTCAAAAAAACTGGCATATTTTGATGAATGATCCCATTCTTAGTAAAATTCTACCTAGAAACCCCAAAATTACTTTTCGTAGAGCCCCTACAATTAGAAATATGATTGCTCCCAGCCGCCTTAAACCTCACACTGATACATCTAACAATGAGATCATAAATACAATTAAAGGTATTTTTAAGTGCGGTTCAAAGAACTGTTTATGTTGCTTCAGCATCAAACACAAATCTGATAGTATAACATCATTTGTGACGAAAGAGAAATTTATGATCAATCACTTTCTAAATTGTAACTCGGAATTTGTTATATATGTAATAGAATGTGAATGTGGCAAACAATATGTGGGGAGAACCACACAACCTCTGCATTTAAGACTAAATTCTCACAGGCACAATATTAAAAAAGGCTTCCTTGCCCATGGCTTGTCAAGACACTGTACTTTGCTACATGAAAAAATTTTTAACAAATTAAAAATCAGTCCTATTGACCATATTCCAGCAAATGTTCCCAATAGAGTAACGAAACTAAATAGAAAAGAAGTCTACTGGATATATAAGCTAGGCACCCTGAGACCAGGAGGTCTAAATGAAATCACTGAAGTTTTAATTTAGATAATGTTGGTCCTAATTGTAGAGGAACATTTAGAATATTATTAATGTATTAATCAAAAAGGGGGTATAATTAATTGCACATCTATAGATATATTATAAGAATAAATTAAACAATAAGAAGTTTGCTCTCATGAAGACCCCAGCATAACGCACTTTAAATTTTAATTAAAACACTAGCTTCATTAGTCCACCAATATCTAATCTTTCAGCAACTTTGATGCAATAGTCACATAGTAATAGAATAATTAGGGAGATCAAAACCCTATAAGTTCTAGGAATACGGTAGTTTGGCTTGTATTTCAATAAAGGTACCAATTTTAAATATTCACAAAGTACACAAAGGGTTTATACTATATTCTTTATTACCTATGGGGTAATAGATGGAGCGATCTTAGGAAGGAGCCGTTCTTTACTTGTGCTCCTCGTCAGGTCCTCTCGCTTTTTTCCCCTACTTGTGCTGGGCTCCACTGCACAGTCAGATAGAACTCACTTAGCTTATCACAAACAAACATGATTTTTTTCTTTTTTTCTTTTTAGCTCATGACCAGATAATTACCTTGCACAGGCTATTTGTCGGGCGCAGCACCGGCTTAATGATTTACTGGCACACTAATCTCTTTGAACGGGGAAGAAATCACTAAGGCTACGTTCACATTAGCGTTGCGCCGCCCTGCATCGGCGACGCAACGCGTGACGCATGTTAAAACGCGTGCGTCGTTTTTGACGAAAATCGGACGCACAGAAAATGCAACTTGTTGCATTTTCTTGCGTCCGACGCTAGCGTCGGAAACGACGCACGTGGCGAAAAACGCCACCCAAAAAACGCACGCGTCCCCTATGTTAAACATAGGGGCGCGTCGCCGCTGCGTCGCCGACGCAACAGCGGCGCAACGCTAATGTGAACGTAGCCTTAGGCACAATGGTACTAGGGATCGTACAGGGTGATAGGATATATCTGCTTGTAGCTTCCTAGTTTCTCCTGATCTTTTACGGGAACTTCATTGAAATTTTAACCCACGAGAAGGACAGAAGGAATTCTCCTTGGTTCAGTCCAAGTGAGGATATAATGATTATTTCTCCATTGTTTTAAAAAATCACATCACAGTTTATATAAAAGAAAAAATAAATCCAAAAGGAGAATTTTATAGTTATATTTTTATCTTTATTAATTCTACATTTTAATACATTTTTTAATAAACATATGCAGGCATAGAAGGGTGTCAGCCGAATTTGTTCACCAGTAATAATTCCTCTGGTGGCGAAATTGGAAGTGAAGGGAGTAGAATGGGGATGGTTGGATCCATCAAATCAGTTCGTGTCCCGGGATCTCGCACACATTTTTTTATTTTTTATTTTTTATACCTTCCACCTTGGAATCTGAAAAAGAGGTGCAATTTAAGTATATTGTTCATCGATTATAATTATAATAGTAATGATTTACATATATGTTAAAAACAACTTGTTTCTATGTAATACGGCTTTATTTGAACTTTGACATTGCCTGTCACATGCCAGAAGACTGCTTGGCGCCGTTATTTGAATTCAGAATGTATATAAGCGGGGCAATAGTAGCATGTGTCATATCTTTGTGTGGAAACTTCCTGAAGAAGAAGCCTTTGAGCTTCGAAACGCGTTGAATAAACCACCCGAACACCCTAACAGTATATCTGGATCTATTATTGTCGCAGCAGCGCGGATGTAATCCACATTTCATTTATTATAACGGTTAAAAGTAGTCCACAGGAAATACCTTTTCATAGGAAAGCTAGGTGTCGGCCGGGCAAGGTGGGGCAAAAGAATTCGAAATCCAGTTGTGGTTCATTTTAATGAAGGTTAGATCATCAACATTTTGGGTAGCCAGACGAGTCCTTTTTTCGGTTAATATTGAACCTGCAGCACTGAATACTCTTTCTGATAGGACACTAGCTGCCGGGCAAGCAAGCTCCTGCAATGCATATTCTGCCAATTCTGGCAGGTGTCTAATTTGGATGCCCAGTAATCAAATGGGAATGACGGTTGAGGTAGAACATCGATAAGGGATGAAAAATAGTTAGTAACCATACTGGACAAATGTTGTCTCCTGTCACTTTGAATTGATGCAGCAGTACCTGTCCTGTCTGCGGTCATAGCAAAATCACTCCACAACCTGATCAGAAAACCCCTCTGTCCAACGCCACTCCGGATTTCTGCACCTCTAACACTTCTGTTCTGCTGCCCCCTGCTGCTCGTGTGAGAACGATCACGGGCTCTGTGTGCTGGGAATGCCTGAAGCAAACGGTCAACAAGAGTTGATTGTTTGGTTGCTAATATTAGTTCCAAGTTGTCATGTGGCATATTATTTTGCAATTTGCCTTTATAGCGAGGATCAAGGAGGCAGGCCAACCAGTAATCGTCATCGTTCATCATTTTCGTAATGCGTGTGTCCCTTTTGAGGATATGTAAGGCATAATCCGCCATGTGTGCCAAAGTTCCAGTTGTCAAATCTGCGGTTGTGCTTGGTTGAGGGGCAGTTTCAGGCAAATCTACGTCACTTGTGTCCCTCAGAAACCCAGAACCCGGCCTTGCCACGCCACCAATTTCCAGTGGCCCCAGAAAAGCTTCCTCATTAAAAAAATACTCATCCCCATCATCCTCCTCGTCCTCCTCCTCCTGTTCGCCCGCTACCTCGTCCTGTACACTGCCCTGACCAGACAATGGCTGACTGTCGTCAAGGCTTTCCTCTTCCTCGGCTGCAGATGCCTGCTCCTTTATGTGCGTCAAACTTTGCATCAGCAGACGCATTAGGGGGATGCTCATGCTTATTATGGCGTTGTCTGCACTAACCAGCCGTGTGCATTCCTCAAAACACTGAAGGACTTGACATGTCTTGTATCTTCGACCACTGCACACCTGACAACTCCATGTCTGCCATCCTACTGCCTGCCCGTGTATGTGTATCCTCCCACAAAAACATAACAGCCCGCCTCTGTTCGCACAGTCTCTGAAGCATGTGCAGTGTTGAGTTCCACCTTGTTGCAACGTCTATGATTAGGCGATGCTGGGGAAGGTTCAAAGACCGCTGATAGGTCTGCATACGGCTGGAGTGTACGGGCGAATGGCAAAGTCCGCGCACTTTGAGGAGCAGGTCGGATAACCCCGGATAACTTTTCAGGAAGCACTGCACCACCAGGTTTAAGGTGTGAGCCAGGCAAGGAATGTGTTTCAGTTGGGAAAGGGAGATGGCAGCCATGAAATTCCTTCCGTTATCCCTCACTACCTTGCCTGCCTCAAGATCTACTGTGCCCAGCCACGACTCCGTTTCTCTCTGCAAGAACTCGGACAGAACTTCCGCGGTGTGTCTGTTGTCGCCCAAACACTTCATAGCCAATACAGCCTGCTGACGCTTGCCAGTAGCTGCCCCATAATGGGACAACTGGTGTGCAACAGTGCCAGCTGCGGATGGAGTGGTTTGGCGACTGCGGTCTGTGGACGAGCTCTCGCTTCTGCAGAAGGACGAAGAGGAGGAGGAGGAGGAGGGGGTGCGAACACCTACAGCCAACTGTTTCCTAGACCGTGGGCTAGGCAGAACTGTCCCGGAATTGATGTCCCCTGTGGACCCTGCATCCACCACATTCACCCAGTGTGCCGTGATGGACACGTAACGTCCCTGGCCATGCCTACTGGTCCATGCATCTGTTGTCAGGTGCACCTTTGTACTCACAGATTGCCTGAGTGCATGGACGATGCGCTCTTTCACATGCTGGTGGAGGGCTGGGATGGCTTTTCTGGAAAAAAAAGTGTCGACTGGGTAGCTCGTAGCGTGGTACAGCGTAGTCCATCAGGGCTTTGAAAGCTTCACTTTCAACTAACCGGTAGGGCATCATCTCTAACGAGATTAGTCTAGCTATGTGGGCGTTCAAACCCTGTGTACGCGGATGCGAGGATAAGTACTTCCTTTTTCTAACCAGAGTCTCATGTAGGGTGAGCTGGACTGGAGAGCTGGAGATCGTGGAACTAGCTGGTGTGCCGGTGGACATGGCAGACTGAGAGACGGTTGGAGACGGTATTGTTTCCGCCTGTGCCCTAGATGCAGGGTTTCCTACTACGAAACTGGTGATTCCCTGACCCTGACTGCTTTGGCCTGGCAAAGAAACCTGCACAGATACTGCAGGTGGTGCGGAAAATGGTGGCCTTACAGTGACGGCAGGGATGTAGCGTTGCTGACTAGCTTCATTGGCCGAGGGTGCTACAACCTTAAGGGACGTTTGGTAGTTAGTCCAGGCTTGCAAATGCATGGTGGTTAAATGTCTATGCATGCAACTTGTATTGAGACTTTTCAGATTCTGACCTCTGCTTAAGGTAGTTGAACATTTTTGACAGATGACTTTGCGCTGATCAATTGGATGTTGTTTAAAAAAATGCCAGACTGCACTCTTTCGAGCCTCGGATCCCTTTTCAGGCATTGCAGACTGAGCTTTAACCGGATGGCCATGCTGTCCTCCAACAGTTTTTGGCTTTGCCACGCGTTTTGTCCCATCTACGGGCCCGGCCGATGGAACCTGTTGCGATGTTGATGCCTGCTGCGGCCCCTCCTCCTCCGCTTCAGAACTACTGCCGCCTGCACCCTGTCCCCCCAATGGCTGCCAATCGGGGTCAACAACTGGGTCATCTATAACCTCCTCTTCTAGCTCGTGCGCAACTTCGTCTGTGTCACCGTGTAAGTCGGTGGTAGAGCGTTCGTGACGGGGCAACATAGTCTCATCAGGGTCTGATTCTGGATCAGTACCCTGCGAGGGCAATGTTGTGGTCTGAGTCAATGGACCAGCATAGTAGTCTGGCTGTGGCTGTGCATCAGTGCACTCCATGTCAGATTCAACTTGTAATGGGCATGGCCTGTTAACTGCTTCACTTTCTAAGCCAGGGACGGTATGTGTAAAGAGCTCCATGGAGTAACCCGTTGTGTCGCCTGCTGCATCCTTCTCTGTTGTTGTTTTTGCTGAAGAGGACAAGGAAGCGACTTGTCCCTGACCGTGAACATCCACTAACGATGCGCTGCTTTTACATTTACCAGTTTCAAAAGAGGAGGCAAAAGAGCTAGAGGCTGAGTCTGCAAGGTAAGCCAAAACTTGCTCTTGCTGCTCCGGCTTTAAAAGCGGTTTTCCTACTCCCAGAAAAGGGAGCGTTCGAGGCCTTCTGTAGCCAGACGACGAACCTGGCTCCACAGCTCCAGACTTAGGTGCAATATTTTTTTTCCCACGACCACCTGATGCTCCACTACCACTACCATCATTACCAGCTGACAATGAACGCCCACGGCCACGACCTCTTGCACCAGACTTCCTCATTGTTTTCAAAACTTAACCAAAGTAACGGTATTTGTTGCTGTAACACAACTTACACGGTGAGCTATAACTTCAGTATGATTTAGATATCCCCTTACAAATGGGTGAGACCGCAAGGAAAATCAGGCACAATGTTACACACTCTGTTTTCGGTGGCACCAAATGAGAGAGATGCCACACACGCAGGACTGTCACTCAAGCACAAATGTCAATATTGATCTCCCACTTTTTTTTTTTTTTTTTTCATGGAGAATTTAGAAACCAAATAAAAAAAAAAAAAAAATAAGGCTTTCTATGGCCCACTATTTGAGAGAGAGAGATGGCACACCCAGGAGTCAGGAGTGGCACACAAGCAGAAAGGGCAATATTAATCTCCCACTGATTTTTTTTATTTTTTCAGGGAGAATTTAGAAACCCAATAAAAAAAAAAATAGGCTTTCTATGGCCCACTATTTGAGAGAGAGAGATGGCACACCCAGGAGTCAAGACTGGCACACAAGCAGAAAGGGCAATATTAATCTCCCACTGTTTTTTTTTTATTTTTTCAGGGAGACTTTAGAAACAAAATAAAAAAAAATATTTTTTCAGGGAGAATTTAGAAACCAAATAACAAAAAATGATTTTTTCAGGGAGAATTTAGAAACCAAATAAACAAAAAAATAGGCTTTCTATGGCCCACTATTTGAGAGAGAGAGATGGCACACCCAGGAGTCAGGAGTGGCACACAAGCAGAAAGGGCAATATTAATCTCCCACTGATTTTTTTTTATTTTTTCAGGGACAATTTAGAAACCCAATAGAAAAAAATAGGCTTTCTATGGCCCACTATTTGAGAGAGAGAGAGATGGCACACCCAGGAGTCAAGACTGGCACACAAGCAGAAAGGGCAATATTAATCTCCCACTGATTTTTTTTTATTTTTTCAGGGATAATTTAGAAACCCAATAAAAAAAAAAATAGGCTTTCTATGGCCCACTATTTGAGAGAGAGAGATGGCACACCCAGGAGTCAGGAGTGGCACACAAGCAGAAAGGGCAATATTAATCTCCCACTGATTTTTTTTTTAATTTTTTCAGGGAGAATTTAGAAACCAAATAAAAAAAAAAATAGGCTTTCTATGGCCCACTATTTGAGAGAGAGATGGCACACTCAGGACTGGCACACAAGCCCAAAGGCCAATATTAATCTCCCACTGTTTTTTTTTTTTCAGGGAGAATTTATAAACCCCACAAAAAAAAAAACAGAAAAATAAAAAGGCTTTCTATGGCCCACTATGTGAGAGAGATGGCACACACAGGGATGGCACTCTAGCAGAAATGCCAAACTTAATCTCCCACAATTTATTTTTATAGGGAGAAAAAAAAAAAACAGGGACTGTCCTACAATTACTATCTCCCTGCAGTAATCTCAGCCAGGTATGGCAGGCAGCAATAAGGAGAGAACTGATGCACAAATTAAATAAAAAGTGTGGACAAACAAACAAGATAGCTGTGCAGAAAGGAAGGAACAACAGGATTTGTGCTTTGAAAAAAGCAGTTGGTTTGCACAGCGGCGTACACACAGCAATGCAGCTATCAGGGAGCCTTCTAGGGCAGCCCAATGAGCTACAGCGCTGAGGAAAAAAAAAATGTAGCTTCCACTGTCCCTGCAAACAAAAGGTGGTGTTGGACAGTGGAAATTGCTACAGCACAAGCGGTTTGGTGGTTAATGGACCCTGCCTAACGCTATCCCTGCTTCTGACGAAGCGGCAGCAACCTCTCCCTAGGCTCAGATCAGCAGCAGTAACATGGCGGTCGGCGGGAACGCCTCTTTATAGCCCCTGTGACGCCGCAGACAGCAAGCCAATCACTGCAATGCCCTTCTCTAAGATGGTGGGGACCAGGACCTATGTCATCACACTGCTCACACTCTGCGTTCACCTTCATTGGCTGAGAAATGGCGCTTTTAGCGTCATTGAAACGCGACGTTGGTGCGAAAGTTGCGTACCGCATGGCCGACCCCACACAGGGGTCGGGTCGGGTTTCATGAAACCCGACTTTGCCAACAGTCGGCGACTTTTGAAAATGAACGATCCGTTTCACTCAACCCTAGTGACGGGGCGTACGGCAGAGCAAGAAGGGACAACAGGCCGAGGGATGATTCAACAGATTTATTATCAAGAACGCTGGAACAACACATGCAGGTAGATCTACAGAGTCCACAATTAGTCCAACGGAACAGATTCCGGGGCACCTCCCGATAATCCTTGTGCCAGCTAACAAAGCAATAGTCCACACGAGTCCAAGGGATCCCAAAACAATCTCACGAACGACGAGATATGTCCTCGGCTCAAGTCTCGCCCCGTTCGCTTCCGCAGTCCCAGATGGGCGTGGGGTCTTGCCTCAGCTAAGAATCCCCACTCCTTCTCCTTCAAGGATCAACTCACATCTGATCTCAAAATAAGAATGGATTGTCTGAGCTCCTGGGATCCGCCCATGAAGGGGGGTAGGGGTCACACCTTCTATTCAATGGTTGGGTCCACCAGAAGATTCTAGACAGGTGAGCTCCAAGTAGTCTATGTAGTTTGTACATATGACTAGCCACCTGCTGTGAGGAAGAATGGCTATTCTTTCACTAGTGATGTTGACAAAGCTTAATTACATTATAGCTTAGGGCTGCAAGTATTGGGGGAAGGAGACATATTGTTACAGGTGAACTCCCAGCACAAGAAAATACATAAATTACAGCTAATAGAAACCAGAGAACAGTTACATACATCAAATGGCATATTATTCAAATACAGGACAGGGCAAAAGTACATATCATGACACCAAAAATCCCAGGATTACCAGCCAACACTGAACAATGAACCTCAGAAATTACCTTACTTGTCCATCTATCAGGAACAAACAGCTTCCCCACTGGACAGCGGTCAGGCCTATCAGCCTGAAATTCCTGAAGCACCCGCCGCAAATCAGGGGAGATAGCAGAAAGAATCACCCCCTCCTTAAGAATGCCAACCGGCTCAAGGACTCCAGGAGAATCAGGCGAAAAACTCCTAGAGAGGGCATCAGCCTTAACATTCTTAGATCCCGTAAGATACGAGACCACAAAATCAAAACGGGGGAAAAACAGGGACCATCGAGCCTGTCTAGGATTCAGCCGCTTGGCTGACTCGAGGTAAATCAGATTCTTATGATCGGTCAGGACCACAACGCGGTGTTTAGCTCCCTCAAGCCAATGTCGCCACTCCTCAAACGCCCACTTCATAGCCAACAACTCCCGATTGCCGACATCATAATTGCATTCTGCAGGCGAAAACTTTCTGGAAAAAAAGCACACAGTTTCATCAAAGAACCATCAGACTCCCTCTGAGACAAAACGGCCCCTGCCCCAATCTCAGAAGCGTCGACCTCAACCTGAAAAGGAAGAGAAACATCCGGCTGACGCAACACAGGGGCAGAAGTAAAATCGGCGTTTAAGCTCCTGAAAGGCCTCAACAGCCTCAGAGGACCAATTCGTCACATCAGCGCCTTTCTTCGTCAAATCAGTAAGGGGCTTAACCACACTGGAAAAGTTGACAATGAAACGGCGATAGAAATTAGCAAAGCCCCAAAATTTTTGAAGGCCCTTCACAGATGTGGGTTGGATCCAGTCATGAATAGCTTGGACCTTAACAGGATCCATTTCTATAGACGAGGGAGAAAAAATAAAACCCCCAAAAGAGACCTTCTGAACTCCGAATAAGCACTTAGACCCCTTCACAAACAAAGCATTATCACGAAGGATCTGGAACACCATCCTGACCTGCTTCACATGAGACTCCCAATCACCGGAAAAAATCAAAATATCATCCAAATATACGACCATGAATTTATCTAGAAAATTGCGGAAAATATCATGCATGAAAGACTGGAACACAGATGGAGCATTAGAGAGCCCAAATGGCATCACAAGGTATTCAAAATGGCCTTCGGGCGTATTAAATGCAGTTTTCCATTCGTCACCCTGTTTAATACGAACAAGATTATATGCCCCTCGGAGGTCAATCTTAGTAAACCAACTAGCCCCCTTAATCTGAGCAAACAAATCAGTAAGCAAAGGCAAGGGGTATTGGAATTTGACCGTGATCTTATTAAGAAGACGATAATCAATACAGGGTCTCAAGGAGACATCCTTCTTAGCAACAAAAAAGAAACCCACTCCCAATGGTGACGACGAGGGCAGAATATGCCCCTTCTCCAAAGACTCCTTAACATAACTCCGCATGGCGGCATGCTCTGGCACAGACAGATTGAAAAGTCGGCCCTTAGGGAACTTGCAACCAGGAATCAAGTTAATAGCACAATCACAGTCCCTGTGCGGAGGAAGGGAACTGGACTTGGGCTCATCAAATACATCCTGGAAATCCGACAAAAACTCAGGGACCTCAGGAGAGGGGGAAGAGGAAATTGACATCACAGGAATGTCACTATGTACCCCTTGACAACCCCAACTAGTCACCGACATAGTTTTCCAATCCAGCACCGGATTATGTTCCTGTAACCATGGAAAACCCAGTACAACAACATCATGCAGGTTATGCAACACCAGAAAACGGCAATCTTCCTGATGTGCTGGAGCCATGTACATAGTCATCTGTGTCCAGTACTGAGGTTTATCCTTGGCCAAGGATGTAGCATCAATACCCCTCAAAGGAATAGGGCTCTGCAAAGGCTGCAGGGAAAACCACAGCGCCTGGCGAATTCTAAGTTCATTAAGTTCAGGGCAGCGCCTGAATCCACAAATGCCATGACAGAAAAGGACGACAATGAGCAAATCAGGGTCACAGATAAGAGAAATTTAGGCTGTATAGTACTAATGGTAACAGACCTAGCGACTCTCTTAGTACGCTTAGGGCAATCAGAGATAACATGAGCAGAATCACCACAGTAAAAACACAGCCTATTCTGACGTCTGAATTCCTGCCGTTCTGTTCTAATCAAAATCCTATCACATTGCATAGGTTCAGGACTCTGCTCAGAGGATACTGCCATATGGTGCACAGCTTTGCGCTCGCGCAGACGCCGATCAATCTGAATGGCTAGAGACATAGATTCGCTCAAACCGGCAGGCGTAGGAAAGCCCACCATAACATCTTTAAGGGCTTCAGAAAGACCTTTTCTGAAAATAGCAGCCAGAGCCTCTTCATTCCATTTAGTGAGCACAGACCATTTTCTAAATTTCTGGCAGTATAACTCTGCCACTTCCTGACCTTGACACAAGGTCAACAGGGTTTTTTCTGCATGATCCACAGAATTAGGTTCGTCATACAATAATCCGAGCGCTTGAAAAAATGCATCAACATTCAATAATGCCGGATCCCCTGTTTCAAGAGAAAAAGCCCAGTCTTGAGGGTCACCACGCAGCAAGGATATGATGATTTTTACTTGCTGAATGGGATCACCAGAAGAACGGGGTTTCAGAGCAAAAAACAATTTGCAGTTATTTTTAAAGTTCAAAAACTTGGATCTGTCCCCAAAAAACAAATCAGGAGTAGGAATTCTAGGCTCTAAAGCCGGAGTCTGGACAACATAGTCCTGGATACTCTGTACTCTTGCAGCAAGTTGATCCACACGAGAAAACAAACCCTGAACATCCATGCCAAAGCATTTATCCTGAACCACCCAGATATCAAGAGGGAAAAAAAGACAAACCAGAGCACAGAAAAAAAAATGGTTCAGAACTTTCTTTCCTTCTTTTGAGATGCATTTAATTCATTCTTGGCCACTTGTACTGTTATGATCTGATGGTTTAGAAGCAACATGGAACGAGCTCTGAAGGACGTGGTAACTGTACTGACCGCAGTCCCTAAGCTCAACACAACACTAGAAGTAGCCGTGCAATGCTCCTAACTCTCCCTAGGCATCTCGTCACAGCCTAAGAGCTAACTACCCCTAAAGATAGAAGCAGGAAAGCTATCTTGCCTCAGAGAAAATCCCCAAAGGATAGATTAGCCCCCCACAAACAATGACTGTGAGTGGAGAGGGAAAAGACATACACAGAATGAAACCAGGATGAGCACAGGAGGCCAGTCTAGCTAAATAGATAGGACAGGATGGAATACTGTGCGGTCAGTATAAAACACTACAAAAAATCCACGCAGAGTTTACAAAAATCTCCACACCTGACTAAAGGTGTGGAGGGTAAATCTGCTTCCCAGAGCTTCCAGCAATACATAATTAATTCATACTGATAAGCTGGACAAACATACAAAGCACAGAACGGATAAGTCTACAATCTATGGACAGAAAAGAGCAAGCAAAAACTTAGCTTTGCTGAACTGGTCAGGATAACAGGGAAATCCAAAGAGATGTGAATCCAACCAGGAACCATTTACAAGTGGCACTGGCTGAAGGAAAAATCCAGGCCTAAATAGCCGAGCAGAAGAGACGTTAAGTGGAGGCAGCTGAAGACAGCTAACTCCAAGGAGCAGCCATACCACTTGAAACCACAAGAGGGAGCCCAAGAGCAGAACTCACAAAAGTGCCACTTACAACCACCGGAGGGAGCCCAAGAGTGGAATTCACAACAGACAACCGCTTTATATCTAGATACAATGCATAGAGCACGTAGAGCTTTTACAATGTTAAGCATCTCATCAAAGCAATTTTAAATTGCATGATAATATGGCAACATATTTATTCCTTCTCACTCTTTTCTATCACTTCCATAAAATTGGACATAGAATTTCGCAATGAAGGTATCAGCTATTAAAACATGTATGCCCAAGCAGACAAGGAGAAAACTTGATTCTTCAACTTAAAAGTCATAAGGAAGCTTACAATTTCTGGAGCGAAAAATTCTCAATAGGGAGTTTGACCTCACTGTCTTCTCTTATTAAAATATGATTTTTTTTTTTACTAAGGTCTCTATGCTATATTTAATTTATAACTTTGCATTCCTATTAGTAGAAATTTTTTTTTAACTTTTTTACAACATCGTTAATACCACCCACCCTGTGTATACCCTTGCCTGTTTGGCAAAACTCTCAAGTGGTAGGGAGGGCATGATTCCTTTATCACTGTTTTGAATAAAATCAGACCCTTTTGTGTATTCTGAAAAAACTCTTAATATTTGGAGCTGTGTCTTCAGAACCTAGCTACATGTAGAGGACTGTTGACCAATATCGTCCATTTTATGAGCAGAAGAACATTAACAGATACCCCAATTTTCTACTCCCGAATTTGCTGGTTATCGGTGCATAGCTCTTTCAATATCTACCATGAGCTCTGATGGTTGCTAAGAAACACAATCTTTTATGCTTTTTTGCAAAGATGCAATTTTGTTTGTATCTGTCTCTTTTGTTGATAATGTAGTTTATTTTGTGAAAATTACTTTTATTTTTAGTAAATATCCACCTTTTCTCTTGTATTCTACAAAAGGCGCTATCAGCAACTTTTATGATTCTCATCTTTTCTGTAAACCTCTTGGCTCCTGCCTATGCATACTGCTAATTCAAAAGTGTTTCTCCTTAATGGACTATAAGATCATCTTCTTTAAAAATGTATTTGTGCTGAAAGGCTCTTCAGAATGATATCACCTTGTACTATAGAAAAAAACCCACTTTATTTACCTCTGGACTATCTTTTATCTGTCTAAATATTCAGTCCTAAAGCAAAAGGCTTCGTTTCACATGCATTGTGAACGGTTTCAATAAGTTGCGGGGTAGATTGTTCTAAATAGGACTATCACTTTCTGATTTGTTGGTATCTGGCTCTTTTGCTGATAAAGTATTTTATTCTTTACAGATCGTCTTTTGTTTAATGAAAAAGCCACCTTTTCTCTTATATTCTACAGAATTCTCCATTATCAACCCTTACGGTCATCTTCCTTTCTGTAAACTTCTTGGCTCCATCCTATCCATAATCCTATTGTTAAGGGGTTTTGCCTTAATGGACTTTTGATATTATTTTACTGAAAAATACATTAATAAGGAAAGGTCATTCAAAAGGAAAATAAATAAATACCATTTATGTAATTTCCAAGTTAAAAGAAAAATGAACCGTTCTGTGGTTCCTGTTTCACCATCTGTTTTCCTAAATCCTCAGGTCTAATGGAAGGGTTTGGATTTTTTTTCAAACTGGTTGTGTGTGGTTTCAGTTTGTTGCAGAGTAAAGTATTACTTGTAAATGATAGTGTTGAGCGATACCGTCCGATATTTGAAAGTATCGGATGGTATCGGCCGATATCCGAAAAATATCGGATATCGCCGATACCGATATCCAATACCAATACAAGTCAATGGGACACAAATATCGGAAGGTATCCGTAATGGTTCTCAGGGTCTGAAGGAGAGGAAACTCTCCTTCAGGCCCTGGGATCCATATTAATGTGTAAAATAAAGAATAAAAATAAAAAATATTGATATACTTACCCTCGGACGGGCCCTGTTTGTCACCGCTGCAATCGCCATGCTTTTCTTCCTAAGAATGAGCGCTTTAATGACCTTCGATGACGTCGCGGCTTGTGATTGGTCGCTGAGCGGTCATGTGACCGCTCACGCGACCAATCACAAGCCGCGACGTCATCGAAGGTCCTTAACGCGCTCATTCTTAGGAATGAGCGCGTTAATAACCTTCGATGACGTCGCGGCTTGTGATTGGTCGCGTGTGCGGTCACATGATTGCTCAGCGACCAATCACAAGCCACGACGTCATCGAAGGTACTTAACAAGCTCATTCATAGGAAGGAAAACATGGCGATTGCAGCGGTGACAAACAGGGCCCGTCCGAGGGTAAGTATATCAATATTTTTTATTTTTATTCTTTATTTTAAACATTAATCTAAATCCCGATACCGATTCCCGATATCACAAAAATATCGGAACTCGGTATCGGAATTCCGATACCGCAAATATCGGCCGATACCCGATACTTGCGGTATCGGAATGCTCAACACTAGTAAATGAAGAATAATATTTTAAAAGCAAAACTAATTTATTAGCTAAAACCATGAAAGTTTTTGTCACGACAGTCCCCACTTTATATAAGAAAACTCAAGAAAAAACTAACAAAATACAAAGTGAGAATAGATCCTACAACAAGTACAGTAAATGAGTAAATAGTAATGGTACATATAAATAACAAAGAGTACTTAGCATTATTTTGATCAAAAAAGTATAAAAGCCATACCACCAAGTGATGGTGTACCAAACAGGACAGTCTTAACCTGTCTAATATTAATATTTTACCATGTGTCTGTACATGTCTCCGCTTATTATAAAGTGCTGCGGAATGTGTTGGCGCTATATAAATAAAAAAAATTATTAAAAATTATTATTATGTGTCATCTGATATCAATGTGAATAAGGACAGAGCAGGATAGAGCCCTGAATAAGACACCCATCCAAAGGAAGCCATACAGGTGGAATAGTTAGTTCATGCCCAGAGCTTGTAAGAGAACAAAAAATTACAGCCAAACCAAAAACCTGAGCCAGACTATACCTTTATTGTAAGCAACAAGAAATATGCAAAAACCACCCTTAATAACTAAACAAATCCATGAGAAGCAAAAGCTACATACAGTCAGTACTTTGCCAAAATGATTTTTCTTTTGACAGATACATAGATTTGGGGTCACTTATCCCAGTTAGCTAAATTGACTACAGCAAATCCCGATCTACAATATACTTAGCATAGTCAATTTGTGTGCATATGCTTGTATTTATTTGTTTTAGGAATCGCAAGCACGAAGAACTGTGGAGTGTGCCTTTGGTTTGCTGGCATCTAAATGGTGCATTTTGGATACAGCTATCAATCTTAAAATTGATGAGGTTGTGAAAGGGTGTTTTGTTCTGCATAATTACATCCTGGCAAAAGAGAGACCCCACTTAGAACTTGAGGAACCTGTTAATACCACTGTTTCTTAGCTACTGTTCTTTTCCTGGCCTTCGTTTTGCTGGTTCCACAGCGGGGTTTTTTCTGTTCCTGGGGTGCTGAACTCGGCTGCATGGTAGAAGTTGAAGGCTGGGCTGCTGCACTCAGATGCATGGTGTAAATTGAAGGCTGGGCTGCTGCACTCAGCTGCATGGTGTAGCTGAGTACTGTAGGAACAGTCCTAATGTCCAGCGGGGGTGGTGGATAGGTCACTTGTTGAGCAGAGTGGTATCCAAGTCCTTGTGATGTTTGAAAAGTTGCTGGTGGATTCAGCCACTAATGCTGTGCTGGAGCTTGTTGACCTGTAGGGAAAGAAGTTTGTGCCTGCTGCTGATATCAGGCCCGCTGCATGGCCTCAGTGTAAGCAGCTTTCATCACATACAGCTGGAGTTCAGGATTAAGGTTTTCTGTCACACCCCGTTCTATAGCGGAAAAATGATGTTGCGCCGGTCTATTAAGGTCAGCTACCGGGTGGTTAAGGCGTCTATGGACTTCCTGGAAAAGTGTGTTCACCTGAGTGAGCCCACTATCCAGTCTTTCTACAACCGCCTTCATCCCATCCTGGAAGACTGAGCTTAAGTGAATAAACTCGGGTATGACTGTCCTCTCCCAGGCCCTCTGCCGCTGGCGAGCAGACCCAAGTAAAGTAGTGGCAGAGGGCTGGGAGAATGGAAAACCAGATGGACCGGCTGCCTGTTCCCCAGCCTGAGAAGCCTGCCTGGTTGCTCCATCACTGGTGGATGATTGGGATTGGGCCTGTTCGTTGGCTGGTCGATGAGGGGCCGCTCCAACAGAGGACGATCCAGTTTGTGTGGTGCTGCTCCAAATTCTGTGTGGAAAATAAATGAAAAACAATAGTAAAAAAATAAAAAGCTTAAATAATAGACAACACAAAAGATACTCTCGTTCGCTGAGCAACCACAGGCCTCAGAAAAAACAGCAAACGATGGTACTTATATTTTCGGATTGTTGGAGCAGAACCACTTTGAACCCAAATCTCCTCTCTAATTTCCTTATTAAAGCGATCCTTTTTTCGAACGCCAACGGACTTTTATTCTCTTCACAGTGAAGGGGAAAAAAGGAAAAGTCTAAAAAAATGCATCTACATTAACAAGTTCACTGCCACATCAGACCACATTGCAATACTTACGAAATTATTTTTTGACATGTGGCGTGGCACGGTCCCAATCAACCAGCAGCAATCTTGCCACTTCTTCCCAGAGTCGTCGAATCTGTGCTGAGTCGGAATGATTCCGATCACGGGGTGTACCACAACGCTGCTCGCTCTTGCACAGATTACAGATTAAATAAGTTGCTCATTATCAATTTCTGGTTTGCGTTCCTCACATTGTGGAACCTATAGATGAAGTAAAAAAAAAAAAAGTTAAGTAAAACTGAAAACAAATTCAATTGCAACTCATAAAGACTACTTACATCATGTATTTCCTCCTCAGAAACTTGAGGCCGACGACCCTGGGTAGATTAATTTCCACTCTACTGCTCCTGCTCTTCCACACTGGAAGGTACCTGTGAAGAAAATACATGATTTACCACATGTATAGTATTACCAGTCATTACATACCAATCAGTATATCAAATCTGATTACATAATCGGTGTGTCACGTTACTGGCGATACAGGACTGAAGGTCAGTGGCCGAAGCAGATGTATACAAGTGACCGGACTGTGGAAAGACCTCGGGAGATGCAATATATGGCAGTGGCAGTTCAATATATCCGCAGATGCAGGGACCAGCTCGAGCCAGGGCCGGCCTGGATCACACACGTGCACAAAGTCCGTATGAGCAGCAGGAGTTCAGGGTAGTAGCAGCAGAATGTCTATAAGAAGCAGAAAGATGCCAGCAAGACACCTTCCAACCAGGAGCTCAGAGATTGCTTCACTCAGTTAGACTGAGCACACAAAATACTCAGCAACAGGAAGCTGGTATATATAGCAGGTCCAATCAAGCTCAATCAGGGTGTGGGACAAATCAGCAGGGCAGGTGATGATCTCTATCCCAGACGAAGTTTATATGGTTTCAGGCAGAAGTCAAGCAAGTTCCAAATAGCTCGCCAAGCAAAGGAACAGACTAGCAAACAAAGAGTCGCAGGTTCAAATCCTAACAATACTCCCCTCTTAATGGCGGCCTCTGGACGCAACTTGCCCAGGCTTTGCAGGATACCGCTGGTGCAGTTACCTAATCAAACAAGGAGCATTGACATTGCCTACCGGTTCCCATGAATTTTCTTCCGTGTCGTAGCCCTGCCATTTGATCAAATATTGTAAACCATTTCTATGAATTCGAGAATCCAAGATCTTCTCCACCACAAACTGCTCCTGTCCGTCCACTTCAATTAAATCGGGAGGCGGAGGGGATCGCTCTGGGAATGGATTGGCTGTGGCGGCTTTCAACAAAGACACGTGGAATACGGGATGAATCTTCATTGATTTTGGTAGCTGTAAAAGTACATTCAATGGACTCACAATCTTATTAATTTTGTATGGTCCTACAAACTTCTGTCCTAATTTAGGAGAAGGAATCTTCAATTTCAAATTCTTAGTGGATAACCACACTCGATCTCCAATCCTAAACGTGGGAGTGGGTTTACGATACCTGTCAGCAGCTTTTTTATATTTTTCCTGAGCTTCACTTAATGTGTCTTTCAGGACATTCAGATTTTTCTGTAGGAGAGAGATTCTTTCTGCGACTGCTGGTATTAATGGCGCCACAGGATTCTTGGGAAGGATGTTTGGATGATATCCAAGATTTGCAAAAAATGGCGTCTGTTTCGTAGAGGCATTCTGTGAATTGTTGTATTAAAACTGCGCAAATGGCAACAAATCTACCCAGTCATCTTGCAGATGGCAAATATAGCAACGAAGATACTGCTCCAGCGTTTGGTTCGTACATTCTGTTTGACCGTTAGATTGTGGACGATAAGCGGTTGACAATCGTACCTTGATGTCTAGTGCTGAGCACAGACTGCGCCAAAATTTAGATGTAAATTGCACACCTCGATCTGAGACAACTTCATCTGGCACTCCGTGGAGACGAAAAACATTGCAAATTATCAGATCAGCCGTAACTTTTGCTGAAGGCAGACCTGTACACGGGATAAAATGCGCTGCTTTCGTAAGTCGATACACTACTACCAGAATGGATGTCTTTCCCTTGGAATCAGGTAGATCCACTATGAAGTCCATTGACATCAATCCCCATGGCCGTGTTGGAATGGCAAGAGGCTGCAGTAGTCCCATAGGAGATACACGTGGGGTCTTATGTCTGGCACAGATGTCACAATACTTAACGTACTTCTTCACGTCTTCTTGAAAGTTCAGCCACCAAAAGAAATGTGACAAAAACTCCTGCGTTTTCTGTACCCCTTTATGCCCTGCAACTTTAGATTCGTGCACTAGTTGTAGAACTTTTAACCGAGCTGCTTCTGTCACATATAGTCGTCGACCATCAGTCCATACTTGATTTTTGAAAAATAGGTGTACGTCCCCTGATGGACGTGATAGAAAAGTCTGTTTCGTATGCTGCTTTCAGATCTTCTAGCAAATCTCCATCATGTATTACTCCCACGATTTTAGTATCGGCCACAATAAGCTTGGGTTTTGTTACGAGGTTAACATCACTTGAAAACATTCGGGATAATGCGTCTGCCTTCTTGTTGCAGGAGCCTGGTCGATATGAAATTACAAAATTAAACTGATTCAGAAACAGACTCCGACGGGTTTGCCGAGGAGAGAGGCATTTTGCAGACCTGATAAACTCTAGATTGCGATGATCGGTCAACACCAAAATTTGCTGTGCAGCCCCTTGAAGATGATGTCTCCACTCTTTGAATGCTGATATAATGGCAAGCAATTCTTTATTACCCACGTCATAGTTCTTTTCGGCTAAGGACATACGTTGTGAGAAAAATGCATATGGATGCAGCAACTTCTTTTGCCCTGTCCTCTGAGAGAGGATAGCACCAACCGCACAATCTGAGGCATCCACCTCGATGATGAATGCCAATTCTGGGTCAGGATGGCGTAATATGGGAGCCGTCGTGAATTTCATTTTTAAACAAGAGAATGCTTCTTGCGCCTGGGGAGTCCAGATGAAATTTGCTCCTTTTTTTGTCAGTTGCGTGATGGGTGCCACAATTTCTGAAAAATTTTTAATAAAACGTCTGTAAAAGTTGGCGAACCCCACAAAACCTCTTTCACATTTTTAGGGATAGGCCACTCGGTGATAGCTTGCGTTTTCTTAGCATCCATCCGTAATCCTTGAGGTGAAATGATGTATCCAAGGAACTGGATCTCTTCTCGATGGAATTCACATTTTTCTAATTTAATATACAATGAATTCTCTCTTAAACGTTCTAGCACTCGTCTTACGTGCGTATGATGTTCTTCCACAGAGTTAGAAAAAATCAGGATGTCGTCTAGATAAACAACCATGAACTGGTCCAACAGGTCTCGGAAAATATCATTCACCAAGTGCTGGAAAGTAGCTGGAGCATTGCAAAGTCCGAAGGGCATCACTAGACTCTCAAAGTGTCCATATCGGGTATGGAAAGCTGTCTTCCACTCATCCCCAGGTCTTATACGTACTAAGTTATATGCCCCACGTAAATCTAACTTAGTGAAGATCTTCGCACATCGCACCTTTTTTAGGAGTTCCGGGATCAACGGTAAGGGATAACGATTTTTAATTGTCACTTTATTAAGCTCCCTATAGTCCACTACTGGCCGAAGTGTTCCATCCTTCTTTTTAACGAAGAATATTGGAGCTCCAGCGGGCGAGGGTGATGGACGAATGAATTTTTTGTTTAGATTTTCTTCAATAAATTCTTTGAGAGCCTTTAGTTCAGGACCTGCTAGAGGGTAGATAGTTCCAAACGGTATAGCCGCCCCCGGGAGTAGCTCTATTGGGCAGTCGTATGGTCGATGCGGGGGAAGTGTATCCGCCCCCCTCTTGTCACAGACATCTAGAAAATCTTCATACACTGCTGGTAGCTGAGGTAATTCTGAATTTTGGGCTGTTTCTAATGTTGACTCACTTGGAACTTCCGCCCTAACGTCCATTACGGGGAAACTGATTTTTTCATCTCCCAGTCGATGCAAAGATTTTGCTTCTGTAAGCAGGGCAGACCTAAAATAATGGGAAAATGTGGGGAAGAAATAATTAGGAATGTCAACATCTCGCGGTGCTGTGGCTCAATATAGATCTCCAAAAGTCCTGTCTCATGGTCCACTGGCCCCGAATTCAGTGGAGATCCATCTACTGTCTCCATCACAATAGGTGAACGTCTTTTCTGCACCTCTATGCCATGTTTTTGAGCAAATGCAGAATCCATGAAAGTCCCGCTGGCCCCAGAATCGATCATGGCTGATGCGGTGATCCACATGGAGTTGACCTTTAGTTTAATAGTTACAAAATAATGGGATTCTCGGTTCTCTTTCTTAACATGTGGAGCTATGGATGATATAGACTGGATCTCATCCTTAGCATAATCAGTCTCTGAAATGTAAGACTCCTCGTCGGAGGAGTCAGGGTCCATTATGGCCGCCACCATTTTTCGTGAATGGCTTGTGGGACGACTTGGACAGTTAATCAGAAAATGTCCTGCTTCCCCGCAGTACAGACATAGATTCTCTTTAAATCTTTTTTCTCTTCGTTCTGCACTCGCTCATCTCTGGATCGCGTCTACTTGCATCGGCTCTGATTCTGTATCCTGGGGATTCTGGCTAGGCACTTCTTTGATGACCGATGGCAGGGAAGGGGTATATGAGTTTGTTGAGCGATTCATGGAATTCCACTTCTCTTGTCGTCGTTCAGACAGACGAGTATCAATCCGGACGCAATGTTTGATGAAATCATCCAAATCTGAAGGGGTCTCTCCACAGGCAAGTTCATCCTTTACTGCACTGGAAAGTCCTCTTTTAAAGAAGGTTACTTTTGCTGCATTATTCCATTCAGTGTCGACGGCCCACCTCCTATACTCCATAGCATATTCTGCAACGGGACGTTTGCCTAGTCATAATGCCAGCAACGTTGATTCAGCTGTAGCTGCACGATTTGGGTCATCAAACATCTGCTGCATCGCCCGAATAAACTCATTCAAATTGTCTAAACGTGCATCCCGAGTCTCAATCAGAGGATTCGCCCAAGCGATCGCTTTGTGGGTTAACACCTTTGACCTATCAGTCGGGAACTGATTAGGATATGTATCGAAGAACAGATAGCATTGGTTCAAAAATCCACAAAATTTATCTCGATCACCTCCAAAACAAAACGGTGGCAATTTAGGGGGCCTGTCAGACACTGAGACGGAAGCTTGTCCTTCTAGCTGTGTAATTCGGACAGTCAACACCTGTACCGTATTCTGCAAATCTTGGATAGTTTGCTGGAGATTCTGGACATTATGGTCATTTTGTATAATAAATGTGTCCATCCGTGCTTTTCCATTCATCTGTTCGGCGTGCAGATTGGACATTGCACCCTGCAGTTTTCTGACACGTGTCTCCATAGTTTCTGCCCCAGCGGCCTCCATTTTTGGGCTGAGTATCCTGTCACGTTACTGGCAATACAGGACTGAAGGTCAGTGGCCGAAGCAGATGTATATAAGTGACCGGACTGTGGAAAGACCTCGGGAGATGCAATATATGGCAGTGGCAGTTCAATATATCCGCAGATGCAGGGACCAGCTCGAGCCAGGGCCGGCCTGGATCACACACATGCACAAAGTCCGTATGAGCAGCAGGAGTTCAGGGTAGTAGCAGCAGAATGTCAATAAGAAGCAGAAAGATGCCAGCAAGATACCTTCCAACCAGGAGCTCAGAGATTGCTTCACTCAGTTAGACTGAGCACACAAAATACTCAGCAACAGGAAGCTGCACAGGGCCAGGTATATATAGCAGGTCCAATCAAGCTCAATCAGGGTGGGGACAAATCAGCAGGGCAGGTGATAATCTCTATCCCAGACGAAGTTCATATGGTTTCAGGCAGAAGTCAAGCAAGTTCCAAATAGCCAAGGAACAGACTAGCAAACAAACAGTCGCAGGTTCAAATCCTAACACTGTGTCATGTCCACTCTTGGAAGCTTCACTGGAGGACATGTTGGAATAGCAGGCAGCAGTCAAGTGAAACACTAGAGAAAAGAACAGATAAGAAAAATGAAACTTGTTAAGAGCCAAACACAAAGCAGCCAAAATAAAAGAACAATGCACACCAATACATACATTGGCAGGCAGCACCAGGAACGCAGCACCAGGAATGCAGCACCAGGAAGCCAGCACCAGTAAGGCAGCACAAGGACCGGAGCAGCAAACAGTCTACAAGGAACAGAAAAAAGATTAGTGCAGAGTACTGACTGCAAAGACAGACAGACATTTTCAAAGATGTCTGTCTTACATCCAAAGTCTTGTGCTTGCATCCAGAGTATTGAGAGTAATGAAATTGCTGTGTCCTCACCCCCTTTTATACCCCTTTGTTTTAGGAGTGGCTGAAACCAGTTCCTGGACATGTTCAGTCTGAAGTAAGCATGCGTATCGAACTCATGCATACGCATATCCTTGCGTACCAATGCGTTCCAATAGACAGTAATGCATTTTTTTAGCATTCATCCGCAATTATTCGCATGCGCATGATTGCGCAATATTTGACGCTTCAAAAAAGGCAACTTATTGTGTTCACCTCCCACCACAAAGTGTACACCATGTTAAAGATATGTACGCATGACACATGTGGATCTATGCAGATCATACGCTGCACACAGAAAAGCTAATGTGAACCCAGCCTAAGGCCGGTTTCACACGTCAGTGGCTCCGGTACGTGAGGTGTCAGTTTCCTCACATACCGGAGACACTGACTCACGTAGACACATTAAAATCAATGTGTCTCTGCACATGTCAGCGTGTTTTCACGGACCGTGTGTCCGTTTGAAAAACACGGAGACATGTCAGTGTTTGTGGGAGTGCACGTATCACACGGACCCATTAAAGTCAATGGGTCCGTGTAAAACACGCACCGCACACGGATGCTGTCCATGTGCAGTTCGTGTGCTGTGCAGGAGACAGTGCTACAGTAAGCGCTGTCCCCCCAGCTTGTGGTGCTGAAGCCCCATTCATTTCTTCTCTCCAGCAGCGTTCGCTGGAGCGAAGGAATGAAAAATCATTTTTTATTTTTTTTTTGTTGTTAAAATAAAGTTCCCGGTATTCTCCCCCCTCCCTCCCCCTGTGCGCCCACCCGCTGGCATTAAAATACTTACCCAGCTCCCCCGATGCTTCCTCTCAGCGTCGCAGCTCTTCCTGTATGAGCGGTCATGTGGTGCCGCACATTACAGTGATGAATATGCGGCTCCACCTCCCATAGGGAAGAGCTGCGACGCTGAGAGGAAGCATCGGGGGAGCTGGGTAAGTATTTTAATGCCAGCGAATGCTGCTGGGAAGAAGGAATGAATTCTGGATTCAGCACCCAAAGCAGGGGACAGCGCTTAACTCTAGCGCTGTCTCCTGCACAGTGCGTGTGGTACCCAGTCAGCAAACGGACGGCACATGGCTGCCGCACGTGTGCCACACTGATGTGCCACGTGAGCACACGGACACACGGACACGGATAACTCCGGTACCGATTTTTCCGGTACCGGAATTATCTGGACGTGTGGGACAGGCCTAAGAATGAGAGTTCATTTTCTCCCCCATCTCTTATAGTTTACATTTCAAGGAACAGGTAGTTTCCTCTTTATACGAGGGGATGCATGAACATTGACCAGCACGGAATCTTATCTTTAAAATTTTAAGCCATGTTAACATCTTTACCCCCAAGCCTTTTATCACCTTCATGACAAGGCCAAATTTTACAAATCTGAGCTGTGTCATTTTATGTGTTAATAACTCTTAACTGTAAAACATTGTACGTTATGATAGTGGTAAAAATTCTTTGATATGACTTCCGTTTATTTGTGAAAAAAACTGAAATTTTGTGAAAATTTTTCAAATTTTGCAATTTTCTAACTTTGAATTTTCATGCCCTAAAATCAGAGATATGTCACACAAAATCTATATACATAATTGTCTAAGGGGTACTTCCGTCTGTCTGTCTGTCCTTCTGTCACGGTTATTCGTTTGCTGATTGGTCTCGGCAGCTGCCTGTCATGGCTGCCGTGACCAATCAGCGACGGCCACAGTCCGATTAGTCCCTCCCCTACTCCCCTGCACTCACTGCCCGGCGCCCGCTCCGTAATCCCCTCCACTCACCGCTCACACAGGGTTAATGGCAGCGGTAACGGCCCACGGTGTAACGCACTCCGTTACCGCTGCTATTAACCCTGTGTGTCCCCAACTATTTACTATTGATGCTGCCTATGCGGCATCAATAGTAAAAATGTCATGTTAAAAATAATAAAAAAAAAAAACCTGCAATACTCACCCTCCGCCGCCTTTCTCGCTCCTCTCCACGCTCCTGGGACCGCTCCATTGCAAGCAGCAGCTTCTGCTCCCGTCCCGGGGCTGGTGTGGGACAAGGACCTGCCGTGACGTCACGTCACGGTCATGTGACCGCGACGTCATCATAGGTCCTGTTCACACCAGCCCTGGGACAGGACCGCAAGCTGCCGCTTGCAATGGAGCGGTCCCAGAAGCGTGGAGAGGAGCGAGAAAGGCAGCGGATGGTAAGTATAGCAGGACTTCAACGGGCTGCAGGTGAGTATATGTTTTTTGTTTTTTTTAACTCTATACTATGTGGCTCTGTGCTGGGCAATATACTACGTGGCTGGGCAATATACTACATGGCTGGGCAATATACTACGTCACTGGGCAATATACTACGTGACTGGGCAATATACTACGTGGCTGGGCAATATACTACGTGCCTGGGCAATATACTACGTGGCTGGGAAATATACTACCTGGCTGGGCAATATACTACGTGGCTAGGCAATATACTACGTGGCTGGGCAATATACTATGTGGTTAGGCAATATAAAACGTGGCTGGGCAATATACTACGTGGCTGGGCAATATACTACGTGGCTGGGCAATATACTACGTGGCTGGGCAATATACTACGTGGCTGGTCAATATACTACATGGCTGGGGAATATACTACGTAACTGGGCAATATACTACGTCACTGGGCAATATACTACGTGACTGGGCAATATACTACGTGGCTGGGCAATATACTACGTGACTGGGCAATATACTACGTGGCTGGGCACTATACTACGTGGCTGGGCAATATACTACGTGGCTGGGCAAGATACTATGTGGCTAGGCAATATACTACATGGCTGGGCAATATACTACGTGACTAGGCAATATAAAACGTGGCTGGGCAATATACTACGTGGCTGGGCAATGTACTACGTGGCTGGGCAATATACTACGTGACTGGGCAATATACTACGTGACTGGGCAATATACTACATCACTGGGCAATATACTATGTGACTGGGCAATATACTACATGGCTGGGCAATATACTACGTGGTTGGGCAATATACTACATGGCTGGGCAATATACTACGTCACTGGGCAATATACTACGTGACTGGGCAATATACTACGTGGCTGGGCAATATACTACGTGGCTGGGCAATATACTACGTGGCTGGGAAATATACTACATGGCTGGGCAATATACTACGTGGCTAGGCAATATACTACGTGGCTGGGCAATATACTATGTGGTTAGGCAATATAAAACGTGGCTGGGCAATATACTACGTGGCTGGGCAATATACTACGTGGCTGAGCAATATACTACGTGGCTGGGCAATATACTACGTGGCTGGTCAATATACTACATGGCTGGGGAATATACTACGTGACTGGGCAATATACTACGTCACTGGGCAATATACTACGTGACTGGGCAATATACTACGTGGCTGGGCAATATACTACGTGGCTGGGCAATATACTACTTGGCTAGGCAACATACTATGTGGCTGGGCAAGATACTATGTGGCTAGGCAATATACTACATGGCTGGGCAATATACTACGTGACTAGGCAATATAAAACGTGGCTGGGCAATATACTACGTGGCTGGGCAATATACTACGTGGCTGGGCAATATACTATGTGACTGGGCAATATACTACATCACTGGGCAATATACTATGTGACTGGGCAATATACTACATGGCTGGGCAATATACTACGTGGCTGGGCAATATACTACGTGACTGGGCAATATAGTATGTGACTGGGCAATATACTACGTGGCTGGGCAATATACTACGTGGCTGGGCAATATACTACGTGGCTGGGCAATATACTACATAGCTGGGCAATATACTACGTGACTGGGCAATATACTACGTGGACATGCATATTCTAGAATACCCGATGCGTTAGAATTGGGCCACCATCTAGTACTTAATAAGTAACATTCCCCACATGTCTAATTTACATCAGCACAATTTTGGAGCCAACATTTATTTTGTTACTTAGTTATAAAGGTTAAAGTTGACCAGCAATTTCTCATTTTTACAACACCATTTTTTGGGGGGAGCACTTCACATTTGAAGTCACTTTGAAGGGTGTATATGATAGAAAATGCATAAATGTGACACCAAGCTGAAAGTTGCACCCTTCAAGGTGGGTAGCACGGTGGCACAGTGGATAGCACAGCATCCTTGCAGCGATGGAGTCCTGGGTTCAAGCCACACTAAGGACAACATCTACAACATCTCCGTGTTTGTGTGGGTTTCCTCTGGGTACTCCGGTTTCCTCCCACATTCCAAAGACATACTGATAGGGAATTTAGATTGTGAGCCCCAACGGGGACAGCGATGATAATGTATAAAGCGCTGTGGAATGTTAGTGCTATATAAAAATAAAGATTATTTATTCATAAGGTGCTCAGTACCACATTTTAGAAGTTTATTAACCCTTCAGGCACTTCACAGGAATATTTGGAATGTTTAAAAAAAATGAACATTTAACTTTTTTTCAAACATTTTACCTCAGATCCATTTTTTTTTATTTTACCAAGGGTAACAGGAGAAATTGGACCCCAAAAGTTGTTGTGCAATTCGTCCTGAGTACTCTGATACCCACTGTTTGGACGCATGGCAGAGCTCGGAAGGGAAAGAGCACTGTTTGACTTTGTATATTGACCTCCCCCAGCCTAAAAATAGCAGCTGCCCAGTAAAGGCACATCTATTAGATGTGCCAATTCTGGTGCTTTGCCCGGCTCTTCCCACTTGCCATGTAGCGTTGGCAAGTGGGATTCATATTTGTGGGGTTGATGTCATCTTTGTATTGTCAGGTGACATCAAGCCCACAGCTTAGTAATGGATAAGCGTCTATAAGACACCTATCCATTACGAATCTTATAGTTATATGGTAAATAAAGACACAGCCAGAATAATGTATTTTATTAGAAATAAAACAAAACACAGTTTTACATTTTATTTAAAAATAGCAAACACAGATATACTCATCAAACGCCTATTCCACCCAAAGCCCTCGTTCTCCTGTAATAAAAGTAAAATTTAAAAAAAATAAAAAATACCTGTCTGTTGTTCTGTCCCATGTCGTAATCCATGTCTGGGGTATTATTAGCTTTCAACCTGGACGATGCCAAGATACGACCGTCCAGGCTGAGAACCACTGGTGACTGAGCTGCTGTGAATGCAGGGTCTGTGACCGGGGGTGATGTCATTGAGGTTACTTCATGTCACTGAGCTCCGTTCCCAGCTGGGTTGAGCTGTGGTGAGATCCGGTGAGATCCCCTCTAGCACCATGAGTGCTTAGTGATGGGGGGTGACTTCATAGAGGTTTCCTCCAATCACTGGGCTCTGTTCTCAGCCTGGCTGAGCTGCAGTGAGATCCGGTGAGATCCCCGCTAGCACCATGAGCGCCCACACCATTTTTTTATTATTTATTTAGATAATTAAAAAAACAAAGTTGGGACCCCTCTATTCTTGATAACCAGCCTTGCTGAAGCTGACAGCTGAGAATTGAGTGATTCCATAATTTTTTCCCTTTGCTTGCTTAAAAAAAGTAACCATTATTGACTACCACATTTTTTGTTCTTGATTTCTTTTAGTGTTTCTTAAAGCCAGAAAGTTGCCATTTGAAATGACTTTAGTTTTGTGCCATGTCTGTGATCTGCTTTTTTGCTACAAAATTAAACAACTGAATGAACATCCTCCAAGGCCGGTGATTCCATAATTTTTGCCAGGGGTTGTAAATGAAGCAGCATCGCCATAGAAGCTGTCAGCGCTGCACTGACAGAGACACTTGCAACGATCATGACTCCGTGTCACGCCGCAGGGTCTCTGATCCAAAGGAAGAGGGGCTGTCAGCCCTAAGCTAGTTTCTGGAATAATGCAGTCAGCTGACATCCGGCGGCAATCGCGATGAGGTAATATTCCATCCATGGTCAAATTGGCCGAGGTCACATGAACGGAATATTACATCAGATTTCAGAAAGGGGTTAAATTTATTTCATAAATCAATAGTACACATGAAAACCAGAACATTTGTAATAGACTTTATCTAATAAATGATCTTTCCTTTTCAAAATTCTCAATTCCTGAGTAAAATTTGTAATAGATTATTAGATTACTGAGATGTGACTGTACTAAAGTCCTAAAGTCTGGGAGGAGGTACCTGATACTGTCCCTTAATTTAGGAAGGCCCTAGTCTATCCTTAACCCTGGGATTACCCCTGAAGGTGGAGATGCCCTGGTCACGTGCCTCTCTGTGCACCTACGAAATCCTACACAACTCCCATCCACCCCCCAGAGAGCAAATGGGCAGTAGTCTAAGGGCAGCATCGGCTGGACAGATTGGTAAACCAAGGCACAATCAAACAACACACAGGATAAAATACAAAGGCAAAAATAGGTACACAATAAAAAGGCAGAAAAGCAACTCGAAGGAACACCAGAAGGGGAAAGTAGAGATATTCACAACAAACCGCATTCAGCAATCTCAAGACAACTAGAGTGACTCTCAAGAACACTTTAACCAATGCAGCTCGTAACAGCATGAAGATTCTATTGCTCATGGTTGGAGGGAAGCCAGGCACAGGTTTATATAATAGAAGGATGTGGCTCCAATAAGTAGCACAGCCAATAGACCACAAAAAACCTGTTAACTCATGAATAGCCGTGTAGAGTCAGAATGTGGCACATTCATGAAACTAGTGTGCCTTTCCTAGTGGGATTCACTTACAGGTGCATCTCACAAAATTACAATATGATCAAGAAGTTAAATTATTTCAGTTCTTCAAAAAGTGAAACTCATATATTATATACAGTCATTACAAACAGAGTGATCTACTTCAAGTTTTTATTTCTGTTAATGTTGATGATTATGGCTTACAGCCAATGAAAGCCCAAAAGTCATTATGCCAGTAAATTAGAATTATTAACAAAAACCACCTGCAAAGTCTTCCTAAGCATTTAAAACATTTAAAAATGTCCCTTAGTCTGTTTCAGTAGGCTCCACAATCATGGGGAAGGCTACTGACTTTACAGATGTCCAGAAGGCAGTCATTGTCACACTTCACAAGGAGGGTAAGCCACAAAAGGTCATTGCTAAAGAAGATGGCTGTTCACATAGAGTGCTGTATCCAAGCATATTAATGGAAAGTTGAGTGGAAGGAAAAAGTGTGGTAGAAAAGGTGCACAAGCAACCGGGATAACCGCAGCCTTGAAAGAATTGTCAAGAAAGGGCCATTCAAAAATTTGTGGGAGATTCACAAGGAGTGGACTGCTGCTGGAGTCATTGCTTCAAGAGCTACCACACACAGACACATCCAGGACATGAGCTACAAAATGTTGCAGTCCTTGTGTCAAGTCGCTCATGACAAATAGGCCACACCAGAAGCGTCTTACCTGGGCCAAGGTGAAAAAGAACTGGGCTTTTTTTCAGTGGTCAAAGATGTTGTTTTCAGATGAGAACAAATGTTGCATTTCATTTAGAAATCAATGTCCCAGAGTCTAGATGAAAAAGAGAGAGGCCACAATCCAAGCTGCTTGAGGACTAGTGTGAAGTTTCCACAATCAGTGATGGTTTGGGGAGCCATGTAATCTGCCGGTGTAGGTCCACTGTGTTTTATCAAGACCAAAGTCAGCGCAGCCGTCTACCAGGAAATTTTAGAGCACTCCATGCTTCCCTCTGCCGACAAGCTTTGTGGAGATGGAAATTTAATTCTCCAGCAGAAATTAGCACCTGTCCACACTGCCAAAAGTACCAATACCTGGTTTATAAACAACAGTATCACTGTGCTTGATTGGCCAGCAAACTCGCCTGACCTTAACAAAGAGGAAGATGAGAGACACATGACCCAACAATGCAGACGAGCTGAAGACTGCTATAATGACTTAATATAATATATGAGTCTCACTTTCTGTATTGAAGGACTGAAATAAATTAACTTTTTGATAATATTTAAATTTTGTGAGAAGCACCTGTATATAGTGCTGCCAGTATAGCCTGCCTAATCTACAAGTATGGGCATCACTAATAGGCTGCAAGCTAGAAACTGTGTACCACATCTGGCAAGCCTTATCAATGTGCATTTCTACTAGGTGACCACCCCCCTGCCATGAACTGATAGGTTGGGTTTTTTTCATCAGCATTTTGTACCTATGCTGCCTCTGCCTAGGGGTCTGCTGCATCCTGTACGTTAATTTGTTTTTTAACCTTTTTTTTCTTCCTTTTTCTGCTATGTTTTTTATTTTTTGTGCACTTTTGTGTTTTTGATAACATTCTATTTAGAAGAAAGGAAAAAGGAGGACAGAGAAACTCCCACTAGTTCCTCCTCCGCCCTCCTTCTTTCTACTTAGAATCTCATCAGTAGCACCTGTCATCTCCTATCTCAGTAATGGAAAAGTCTTTCTTCACTAAAAATACAGATTTTTCCCAGGAATTGAAAATTTTGCGAGTGAAAGATCATTTCCGGAGATGAACTAAGCATTTTGTTATAAAATATATTCAAAAGTTTCATGTTTTTATATGTGCTATTGATTTAAGAACAATTAAAACACACTTTAAGTGTAACTGCACCACAGTGGTGTGAAAGTAGACTAAGTCTATATATATTGGGAGAAGCCGAGGACTCAGAAATGATGCCAATAAGTAGCCTGCAGCAGTTATTTTGCCAGCACACTGATTTCAGGATGTAAGAAAAGATTGGCAGGGGACCGCAGCGGCATTGGTGCTGGAGAGTTGGGGGGGTTAGGAGCTGAGTGTCTTGAGGATTTTATTGTGATATTAAACTTGCTAGTAATATTTTTGCTTTTTTTTAATTCTCAGACACTTTATTGAGTTATTTTTATAGTGTCAATCATTCATGCATCTATTAAGCACCACCTTGGAGTGATAAAAGTATGTTAGTTACTACCATATCAAATCTATAACATAAAATTAATGGATATTAATGACATAAGCTATGGAAATGTTGCAATATTATGAAGCAGGACTGCAGAGCGAACAAATTCTCAATGCTTACCAAGCTGGCCCTTTCACAGGCTACAACGGTGATGTTATCGGTAATTAAATGGAGCATTATAATAAATATCATTTTTACATCTATTTTTTTCAGTGCATTGTTAGACTGTATATTAGATGCATTAGGTCATCCAAAAAGTGTGTGTCTGATTTCTCTTTACATTAGATTTGGTGGTTTCTGTAAATGTACATTTCTCAGTGCTCATAGATGGCACTGTCTCTCCCTAGTGTAATGACAGAACTGTGCTGTGACCAATCCCTTGTCTCACCCCTAATGTTACTTCCGCACAGCATTAGAGCTCACTCATACTGGCGTATTGTCTCTCATGAGAGAGAATCCGGACGATTATGCTAATGTCACTAGTGTCATCTGAGTGTGATCCTATTCTCTCTCGCATGTATGGGTGCGCTAGGTCCGATTATCAGAACAACTCGCAATTTGCTGCCATTTTTTCACATGCCGAATCGGTATGCAAGAAAATCGCAGATCTGCCCTGCCCCATAGTATAACATTGCCTCTTCATCGCACGTATTTTCCGAGCAATTACATGCTTTGCAGAATTGAGATACATGCAAATTTATTTGCCGAGAATCTAATCTTGGTTGAAAACTTGGCAAATACTTCAAATTCTAATTATAAAAAAATCTACTCATCTCTGCTTAACAACATAAATATGCTAACAAATTTGTTTATTTCAATTAGTACATGTTTTGAACATATCAATTTAGGTGACTGAAATAGATTGATCTCTTTAAAATGCCATATTCAGTTATTAATATTTTTTTCCTACGAGTTGGCCATCATTTCTGAGTCAGACTGGCTGTTCTTTTCTCACAGGCTGCAATGAATACCTGTTTAGGACAAAGAAGAAGATAAATATCCTTTATTGAAGTAGAGCAAGGAATACAAACCATCACTGTTAACAGCACAATCTGTTTCTATATTGTGCCCATTATGTACCAAAGCTTAGAACAGAATTCAAACGAGACCATGTTGGCATAGACCTAGGTTTACAGAAGTGCATTATGCTACTTGGTAATTTTACAAATGTTTTGTACAACAGACCTACGACAGAGATGAAAAGATCATTACGAACAAACACATACAGACTCTAAATGCTGTGAATTCTGCTTTTCGGTCTGTAGCATTTGAAAAAATACTGTCAGTATTGTCAATACTTTTCTCCAAAAGGTTATATATTGATCGCTATTTTATTGTCCTTACATGCTGCAGTGCGCACACAATACAAAGCTATGCACCAGTAGAAGCTCTGAACCAAGACACATGTAAATACCTGTCCAAGCTGCTTCTTGCATTTCTGCACCTTGAAAGTAGCAGTAAAAATGGAGTTTTATTTTTAAGTGACACATTTAAAGATTATTCAAGATTATATATTCAGAGTTAGTTTAGTAAATATGGCATTGACTTACACAGAGGAAGCTTATTTATATAGTATCTGATGACATGTTTCATTACCTTCTAATTTGTGTTGTTTGTAATTTAAATCATCCTTTAATATTGCCTTTCCTCTAATGAACCAGCAAACATTTTTGTGCTGACATGGGCAAAACAAAGCAAGCAAATCTCAAGCTCTCAGACCCATGTCTTCTACTCAATACCCCCAGATCTAGTGTGCACTTTCCTCTTAGCTCTGCTCTTATATATGCATATGTTCTTCTTTGACTCTATTAATCAGTGCTTCTTCTTTGTTAAAGTGCCCAATGGCAGACAGTGCCGTCACGTAGTAGCAGGGGACCACTGATTAAAATGGGCTCAAAGAAGAACAATGCAGCTCAGAGGCAGCATTCAGTCAAAGAATTTTTGTCTTTTTCAAAAATCCTGCCTTTCACAATTAGTCAGACGGCCTTATAATTTGGAACGAGATTGGAACCTAGCGCACGAACTAGCCTGTGCCTCTCCTGACCCAAACATGACAACTTCATGTATTTCTATGCAGCTGCTCAGGTTTGAGAGATCCATTGGGCAGTCCATGCACTGCATTGCGATTTCAGTCCGCTTTATGCAGCCATCTGATTGTGCCCTTAGATTTAGGCAAATTTATTTGAGAATGTTGCAAAAACCCGTATTCTCCAGAATGTAGATTTCTTGTAGTACCTTTTGTGCCAACTCAACCAAATGGCAGCTGCCTAATTGCCATTTTGCTAAAATGCAAAGCACAAGCAAATATTTAAAAAAGAACAGAAAAAAGTAATACTCATCTCACCGTTCAGCTCTTTGGCCACCTCTGCTGCTTGCTCTCCTCCATACAGTTCTCGGTGTCTCTTCTTACTGATGATGCACACTGAAAGCCCGTCCATCCTCAAGCTAGGCTGAGACTTATGGTGGCGACTAGGTCTGGAACATCTCTGCATGCGCAGGACAGCCTAGACTTAGATACTTTTGAAAGTCCAGCATGAAGATGTCCAGAGCCTTAAATGCGCTGCAGTAGGTAGAGGTTTCGAGGACCGTATGTTGAACAGTGAGCAGCAGAGGTATGCGGTAAAGCAAGTTTGTTTTTTCTACATTTCACGCTTGTTTGGCCCTGGGATCTCTCCAAGCCTCAGGTCTTAATAAGGGACATTGAAAGAGAACCTATCAGCAGTATTTAGCCCTGTAAACAAAAGGCATGCCCGTACTGCTGATTAATATGATACGTGATGTAAAGGGATTTGCTCAGTGGCTGATGAATAATTTGTTAAGTATTCTCCCAGTGTGCTGTCCCCACCTTACACAAGCACGTTGTCCCATAACATCAGCCATGCCCTGACCAACACTGTTACAGGGAAGATGCACTTAACCACGGACATGTGGCAAAGTGATTGTGGCCAGGGACACAACATTTCCCTTACGGCACACTGGGTGAACATTGTAGAAGCCAGAACCCAGCCTTACCCTGGAACAGAACACATGCTACCGACAGGATTGCAGCCCCTGGTTCAATCAGGGTTTCCCCCTCCTTCTACAGCAATTTCTACACCTCCTCCTCACCCTTCATCTTCAAAATGTCAGCATTAGTTGTTAGCTGAAAGCACTGCAGCAATGCCTTGGACAAGTGGCAACAGGCTCTGCTGAAGCTAATCTGCTTGGGTGACAAACCGCACACCACCGCAGAGTTGTTGAAAGGTCTAACAGACCAGATTCATCTCTGAATGTCGCCCCTGAACCTACAACCAGTCAAGGTCATGTGTGTCAATTGCTGTAACCTGTTGGCAGCTCTGTAGCTTGGCAACCTTGGACATGTACCATGCCTAG